>NC_086374.1:18592885-19208938 GCF_036588685.1 Mytilus trossulus | reverse complement strand
TTGCATAGAGAAAATGGTTGTGAAAATTTCTGTAAATATTTTAAGCCATTACTTTGTTTGTATCGACTAAAAAAACAAACTCGAGCCCTAGCCAAAATCAATTTTCACATTTTCATGGGGGCTGACATCTTGGATTGAAAACGAGACGAACTTTGTAAATCCACTTCCGCTTGCAGTTTTTAGAGACAAATATTTATAACGAACCCAAAAATGACTCATTTAAGTGAAAACAATGGATAAATATCATTCTTACACACTTTTTCTTTTAGCTTGACATGATTTTACGATAATTTTAAACAGTGGTTGGCATTGACCAAGACAAATGTCAAAGTTTTTCAGATTTCTTTCTCGTCGTAGAACGGGTAGAGGAGTTAAACGGACTGAAATTGGACACCCAAAGAAGAAAAATGTTGTGCCCTGTATTGTCATGCTTCTGGATGGGACTGACTTTAGTATTGATCTACCAGTAAGTTTTAATAGTTACTTAAATAACTACATGATATCCGACTGGTATGCATATGATATAATTATTGAAGATTGTATCATACTGCTATGAATTTATACACCTGATCGCTAATCCCGGCTTACCCGGCCGCTTGAACTTTTGACGGACACAACAATCACTTTCCCATGATCTTCCATTGTGGCGTCAGATATTTTGTTGTGTGAAGTCAAAATTTTACGGGAACCTGTGTGATATCGAGTAATGGCGGACAAATTGCTGTTTGGAAATCTAGTGTCCTGCTTTACTTGAGAAACTGTCATGCTTGAACTTTTGGCGTCAAATAACAATCACTTTTCCATTGTGTTGTGGGATATTTTCTATTAAGACGTCAAATTTTTACGGGAACTTTTGTATTAATGTTCAGTAATGGCGGACAAACAGTGATAAAGTCAGGTGTATTTCCCTGTCATTAGCAAGTGATTTTGTTGTCAGACTAAAATTTTCATGATCTGTCTCTGAGAATAAACCACTAAAGGCACTATGGAGTAATGTTCTCCACCGGAAAAATTCGCCAATCATGACAATCACATATTTGACGGTCAGAAGGCCACCCGTAACCCTGCACTATACATCTTATTGTTGTTAAACACAGTTTAAATGTGTCTGCCACTACTGGACATCTCAAAGGATTACCGTAAAATTTGGACGTCATAATACAAAATACCCGACACAACAATGGAAAAGTGATTGTTTTGTGACTAATAGTTTAAGCAATGTAGATTTTAGGTTCTTGATTTGGCGCAAATTTCCAAATTGTGATACGGTGTATTCGAAGTTCATTCAGGATATCTGTGATCATCATTGTTGACATTAGCCATTTTGCATGACTAATTTTATTTATATAGAATGTCTGTTTTTCCTGAGAGGATTTGGACACATTTTCCCTTATGACAGCAGTGCTGGTTATCAAATGGAAGACTTTATTTTTGCAGAATATTCCATGCACTATAGCTTTGAATTAATTCATGTTCACCTGCTCGCTCCACATGTGAAGTCATGATGCCCCCATACACACCAATGATGTTCATAATTGAATATGGAAGTTTTTGACCGAAATGCAACAAACTTCATGATCTTAGAAGTTGGCTATTCCTTGTATGCAATAGACTAGAAATGCTTGATCATGGTTTCGTGTAGATATGAGAATAGAATAGAATATAGAATAGCATACCGTAGCTCGGGGGTTCGGATGAACCAAATAAAGTCAATGTTCTGTTCAAATTGTGACTAAAGTCGAGTTCATGAGTCCAAATAACCCCCCTTGGAAATTCCTGGCTAAGGGCCGGAATAGAATATTTTATTTTCCAAATTACAGCTTGGCCCAATAAAAGAGCATGTATCAAGTACAATGATTGAAGTAATAAAATCAGGAATACCATATTACAATATATTAAATATGAGTCACTACATGTATATCATAATTAGTCTCAGTTAGAATCAGAGCTAGAACAAAATTAAAATATTAAAAAACAAACATATTGATATTACATTTGTAAATATCTGTATCAAATACATTCAGATTTAAGGAGATGAGACAACTCTTCATCCAAGTCACAATTTGTTAAACATGTTAAAGTATGAAAGTAAACCATTATATGTCGAAGTATGGTCTTCAACATGGAGCCTTGGCTCAAACAGCAAGGTATAAAGGTCCTCAAAAATGAATATTGTAAGACCATTTAAACAGAAAACCAACAGTCTAATCTATATAAAAAATGAGGAACAAGAAACACTTATGAATCACATCAACAAACTACAACCACTGAACATCAGGTTCCAGACTTAGGACGGGTGCAAACAAATGGAGATGGTTTAAACATCTTCATAGGTACCAACCTTCACCCTTGCCTGAAACAATAGTTTAACATCACAACATTAAAAGACATGCTATAAAATATCAATTGAAACAGTGCTGATAAGGATAGGTGCTGCTTTGACCAAGATTTTCCTCCCTGGTTTGGTACATTGTATTTATTACACTTGACCAGAGCTACTTTGCAATACTTAAACTATTGACATCATACTGTTATTTCCTCAAAGATGTTTGTATGATTGTAACGAAGACGTTTTGATGAGTTTGGATAATGAGGACATCAATATAATGGACAGTGCAAACACATACCTTTTTGAAAAGGACACAGATGTGAGAAAAAAAGAACATAGATTTGTGATGTTTATTACACAAATTAAAATAGGACACATATATCTGAGGGAAGAACACAGATTTGAAACTGGACATGCATGTAGATTTGAGGCTTGCATACAAAAAGTATATAAAACATAATATATTTTTATCATTTATGATGATAAGATTGAGAATGGAAATGGGGAATATGTCAAAGAGACAACAGCCAAAGGCCACCAATACCAATGGGTCTTGAACGCAGCAAAAAAACTCCCGCAACTAGAAGTGGTCCTCAGCTCTCTCTATATATATATATAGAAATCAATATTTTCATATATGGTCCAATCCTTACAAAAGTCTTCTAAAACTCCATTTATCATTTATTTCATTTGAACTGTGGGCTACTTCTAGGTTTTCTCAGAAAAGGCTCCAAAGCCCTTTTTTTATATAAAATTTAGGTATTGATCATGTTGATAGCTGGATTTCTGGAATAAAATAAACAAAAGACATGTTCATGATGTACATAATTATTTGCGAGTGAATGCTGTAATTATGGCACTGACATTACGATATTGATTGCTACATATATATACAATGTATACCATTTTTGTAAAGTATCAGTATTAATCAAATAAAATGTTGACAGATTTGTATTCAAGAGATCCTTAGATAAATGACACTGGTAAAGAAAATCTTGAGTACCATGATAACAGTGACTGGCCATTTAAGTCAGTGTCCGTGTCCCTCCAGTGATTTCTATCTGCTCTTACATATTAATAGTTTGTGTCAGATAGGGTTATTTAAACAAGAATTATTTGTGACATGACTCTTTAAATGTAAAAAAGATATACAGTTTACATTTGTAAGACCATTCTTGTCAGGTACATTGTACTGTACATGTGGTAAAAATATAAACATTATAAAGTAGGGCTTTGTTTGCTAAGGATATTCTGTGATGGTTTTGTAGTTTGTTTTTTTTTTTATGTTGAATTTTACTTCATAGGTTAATATGAATATAATTATGTGATGAAAAAAATATATAAAACCTACTACATGTAATTGTACAGTGTACAAAATTCACAAAATATATAGATTTGAACAAGCCATAGTTGTTTGATTTGGCCAAAAAATTGATTTAATACGGATTTACAATTTCACGACAACTCTTAAAAACCCAATTTGAATCTAACATTTTTACCATCATATTTTAGATAGAATTGTATGAGGTTTTCTTTCAAAGTTTTCCCACATCAATCTTTAACCAAACACAAATGTCTGCCAGTGCCATTTGTATGTTTACTAAAAACATATATATGAAAAGACAAATGCATAAATCCTGGTCTTTAAACATATTTAATCTGCTGTTACTAAAATAAATAAAAGATGACAATATGTCTAGATCTTAATCTGATGTAAATCGTAATAAAAATCTTCATAAAATTAACGATTGAACTCAATTGATTTGACATAATTCTTACAGGTGTAAACTGCATCAACTAATTGCCCAAAATACTCAAAAGGACGAAGAGTTTGTCAGTATGAACCATCATTGTTTTACTGTGTTAAACATAATGAAACATTTGCTCTAGCTTTTTACTGATTAAATATATTACATCTGGATGCCTGAGTATTGGAACAATCTCCTTTGAACCTTTTGATAAATAAATGTGATCTCCTTGATGAAAACCTCTAAAACATTTATGAAAGTTCATCAGATAAGTTTTCTATTGACCTCCAAATTCACGCCCTAATAAAAAAAGGCTTTATTACTTGTATCTATATAGAAAGCCTATTCTTTTGACAGAATAATACATTCGTTGTGACTGTTGCATTTAAAATGCACATATCAAATCTAACATCAAAGGTGTTTTTAGTTTTACTTGTCACAAGAATGCTTTCTATTCCTTTGACCATGTTTACAATATATATGAACTATTTTATTGTATTTTTAAAGTTTGAATTTTCCTCTTTGATCATTTAAAATGTATTTTATTTGGTTTCTTCAGAGGTTTTAAAATGTTATTTGTATTTTTGACACATGCGCTGAAACACATGCTTTCGAGCAAAACTTGGACAGTACATGTATTATATAGAATAGTTATTAATTAAAAAAATGTATTTGATTTCTTTTGACTGTTTTTATTTTAAAGTGCAAAGGCTCTTTATTTTTGTTAAATTACCCTGTAGTTTTCAATATATAGACCACATTGGAAGTAAACACTTATAAACTTTCAAATAAATTTTGAATTGATAATAGTTCTACAAGTATTTTGACAATATTGTAACTTGTTGATTGAGTGGTCACACAGAATGACCATTCATGTACATGTAGGTAACAATATTTATCTGATTATATATATGTCATTGTTTATGGCCAACAGCAGTGAAATTGTTGTTGTTGACAACTTTCTGTGTTTCAAATAATATTGAATGTGTAAATTATATGCCTTTGGTAATCTACAGTGTGTTATCACCAAAACACGTTAAGTCAGTATTAACATATATATATATATAGATTGACAAATAAACAAAACAAACAAAACAAAAAAAACAAAAACTTTATTTCCAATTTGAGCCCCTATTGGAATAGTGTTGTGTTATGGCCAAAAACATAAGAAAATTTGGAAAAAACAAAGTACATTGAAGTATCATTTGTTTTTTTAATAATTTGAAAAGAAATTAATATCATCCTCTATAGCCTTAATATATGTATATTGGCACTCACACCACATCTTCCTATATATCTATCTATGAACAAATTTTTTTAGGATTGGCTGGTATATTTTTATATTGCTATCCTATACATAGCTAGCTATAAAACCAGGTTCAATCCACCATTTTCTACATTAGAAAATGCCTGTACCAAGTCAGGAATATGACAGTTGTTATCCATTCGTTTGATGTGTTTGGACTTTTGATTTTGCCTTTTATTTTTTGATTTTCCTTTTTGAATTTTCCTCGGAGTTCGGTATTTTTGTGTTTTTACTTTATACATGCTATATACTTCCAAATTCTGCATACTAATGTGAAATTTTGTAATGGATCTACTATGGTTACATGTAATCCATTGAGATTATACTCTAACATGTCTATGTTACTATATTGCTGTTACCATGATTTTACTAAAGCCATAAAAAACATTTATAACTAAATATGATAAACGTTTCTATCTTTGTTGAATATTGAGACATTTTCCAGGGCTATGGATGGTACTGATTATCAATTGTCCTGATTCAGATATATTAAGAATCTAAAGTATATTGGCTTCATATTTGTGATGAAAAATTACCATGTATGCAGGTTTTGTGGCCATGATATATACAGGTTTTGTTAGTAGAAATCCATTTTTCCTGTGCATATACATGTACACACTGTTTTTCTTCATGGACTATTTAATTTTCATATTGTTAATTCTTTCAGTACTAGTAGAGGATGATTCTTTCATCACATGTAAAATTGCAATAAATTCAAACAGATGCATGTATGTAGGTTACAGGTCAATTTAAATCAGTCAAATTATTATTTTGACATAATCTTTGATTGACAGCCTTTCAATGTCAGAATTAACTAGTATCTGAAGGTTACATGGGTCTTGCTTAATGCTATGTAATAGTTATAATGTAATAATGTGTAGTCAACATGGATCAAAAGGAGATCTAATTGGGCCTCAGATAAAAGACTGTATTAAATAACTTGTGGTCAGTGGATGTTTATCTTGTGGTCACTTAATGGTAATGGAATTCTAAAGAGTGTTTATTGATATAATGTGGTATTCATTAAAACTTCAAAAATCAGATTGATCAAACTTTTATCAAATTTGAAAATTTTGTTTTGATATTAGAAAGTAAATAATACCGTTTGAAGATAACTTTTAGTTGGTTTAAAATGAGGACTACTTAAAAAATGTGCATTGCAGAAAGACCTTGTGAATCTGTTGCTCATACCATTGTACCCAAAAAAATGTATTTCAACTAGACATCAGCAATTATGTTCAATCCACTCTGTCACATATATCTGTTTGGAAAATCTTCTGTCAAATTATGAATGGGAAGGTTTTTCAGTACAGAATTTACATATTACTCTGAAGAAGAAAATTCATCCACATGTGATTCAGAACTGGTCGCAAGAAATTTTTGTTTTTAGAATGAACTGAAAAAGCCAATCCCAACAGAAATGACAGTTTGTTTACTCTAGATTGGTTTAATTGGCTTAACAGTTGATATGGACATGTATTCCACCATATTTAGGTCAGATAATTGTGTGTTCATTGTTGACATTCCAGGGTGAAATGTATTACCATATCAGTTTTAATGTATTTTCTCCTCACTACCAGATTGGATTTCTATATAAATGATTCAGAACAACACTGATAAAAAAATAAAATCACTGTGGCTGTATCTGCTTGTTTTTCATTACATGTATACAATAATTATCAAGCTTCAAATCTACCTAACTGAAATAAAAACCAAACTATATCAAAATCTACATAACTGAAATAAAAACTCAAATATATCAAAATCTACATAACTGAAATAAAAACCAAACTATATCAAACATTTACTGGTTTTGTTTTATTTATGGTGTTTAATGTGAAATAATGTTATTTCCAGTGTATTGTCGTAACACTGATATTTGGGATTTGTTGTGCAGCTTCAGATTACACTTTTTTGAGATGAGATTTTGAAATTTTATTTTAGATACTAATGTTCCTGAGCAGGGACGGATCCAGCCATTTGAAAAAAGGGGTTCCAACTATATGTCCCCATTCAAATACATTGATTGTACCAAAAAAAGGGTGGGTTCCAACTCAGGAACCCTACCTCTGGAATGACATATGTTTTTCAATTCATCATTATAATGTTATCCTTGTTTCTTTACAGAAAAGATCTTTAGGCAGTGCCCTACTAGAACAAGTTTTATATCACTTAGATATCATAGAGAAAGATTACTTTGGTTTACAGTATACAGATCCTCACAATGTTAATGTAAGTCATGTCAGTATATATTAGGGAAGATAGGGAGCTTAATTTTTCTACATACAAAATCTACTGTTGTTTTACAAATTTGTAACATTACAAATATTTTACTGCTCACCAAAAGTGAACACAAACTGAGTAAAAACCAAACTTCATTGAGTATCACATGTATCAGGAGACCAAGTAAATGATGATAAAAACATCTTAAATTCTAGAAGACAATGAAAGATTGAAGGCATAGTCAATGCTAACTATTGTATTCTAACCCCAGTACAGACCAGATATGGTAGTACACAATGCTGTACTTTTGATAATTATTATTATATTGTTGACAAATCCAGTAATGTCTATTTGATATAATCTAGTCATAAAGACTTTTATTCAGCATCAACACCTCATCAATAAAAAGGACAACAAATAGTTTGAAGTTATCATATCTCTTCCTTCTAAAAATTTGAAGATAAAATGTACATGTTTATAATTGCTTGTTTAGTTTGGTAGCTTTCTTGTTGAATAATTTATATGTTGTTATTTCGATTAATTTTAGCATTGGTTAGATATAACAAAGCCTATCAAAAAACAAGTTAAAAGTAAGTATAAAGTTCATTAGTTTGAAAAAAAAAGACTCATATAAGTTGTATATAAAACAGTCAGAGCTCTTTATCCAGGACTTTATGAGGCAAGATCCAATATCATAATATTGGAATATTACGACTTAGCAATGTACAGACAAAGTACTGTTTATATTTGTAACCTAGTGTAGAACATTATACATGTTTATCTTCCCAAGGCAAATACAGAAATGTAAATGAATAAGTTGATATTTGACCTAAGACACTGAACAGTATCATCTGGTTTATGTAATCCAGGGCTCACCATGGGATCAATACAGTATACAATCAACCTGTAGGAAAAAACTCAATATGTTTTATTTTTTTCAATTATATCATCTAGATATAAGACAAACTAAAGGGTTAACATGGCTATAAGTTTTATGTTTATATTTCTTTGTTGATGCATTGAAAAGAATCAATTATCAGTAACATATGAAAACTGAACATTACATCAGGTTTCATGATGCATATGAAAATAGAACAAAACTTCAAATCTATAATTATCTATTCTGAATCATATCAAGAATTAGAGTAAAGATTATTTGGTGTCAGCTTTTTATGACAAGAAATAGATTGTAATGATTTATTTCACAGATATACAAAAAGAAGTTTGCTTGAACACACAGATTTTGTTATAAGATCAGAAGAAATTTGAAAATCAAGAATAAAAATGTTTATTCTATTATAATGTTTAAAGAGTATCAGATTATTGGGTTTTTTTGTTGGCTAAAGATGAAATATCTAACTCCTAAAATATATGAATAGTTCCTCAAACAGTCAAAGGATAGTTTAATTTGATAAATTCTACAATAAGTACATTTGCTATATATCTTTCTATTTCACAGTTGGACCACCTTACACATTCAGATGTAAAATAAAGTTTTATTCATCAGAGCCTAACAACTTACATGAAGAATTAACCAGGTAATGAAAGTGACAGGTGACATGGAGATGTCAAAATATTAAATATGTAATGTAATGATCATCCTTTCTCTTCTGGAAGGATGAAATAGTTGAAAAGATACCAACATATGACCTTTGATTATGTTTGTATCATTTCATCATATTCTTCTTGTAAGTTTTATTATACATAATAATTCTACACACAATTTTATGTTTTGTACATGGATCTGGAAATATTTGCTACTTTTGACTGAATATTTAAAATAATAAGGTCAGGTATTTTACTTTTCATTTTCATATGTACAAATATTTTGTCTGTGATTCATGCAAATACTGAGTATGCCTTTATTACATGCAGTTTGTGTTAAATTAAGACTATTGACCTCCTTCTATCTCAATTACAAACATTGACAAGAAAATTTATAAAAATTATAGTAACATGTTTTTTTGTCTTGCCATTGGTCCATTGACTGATAAAAATTGCTTTGGGCAAGAGCATTCAATGCATTTAGATACATTTAATTTTTACATGTAAAATATATTGATAAAGGTTAAGTCTCATCTTGCATGACTAAAGAAAGGTGAAATGAATTTGCATATTACCTGTAACCCCAATTTATTTATTGTTTAAAAGTATTAAAGCATGAACTCTGCAAACTCTTTTACAAACAACAATTTAAAGCTTATGAATTCAGTGAAACATATGTACCTATATACAAACAGCGAGCTTTAAGATTTGTTTTTAAAATATTAGAATATGATTATGCAAAATAGTTCAAAATGAGTTAAAAATAATGGGGCTTCTGCGACATTAACACAGTAAACATGATCAGAAAGGTTGAAAAGTGAGAGATCTATTTTTATTAAACGGAAGTTTTGATTTTTCACTTGAAATTCTAAAATCTAACTTTTCTTTTTTTTCAGATACCAGTTTTTTCTCCAGTTAAAACAGGATATCCTGAAAGGGAAGTTACCTTGTCCTGATGACCTTCAAATTGAACTGGCTGCTTATGCATTACAATGTAAGTAGTGAAGAGACATATTTTTTGTGTGATGCATATCCATAGTTGAATTTCATTCCTTAAGTATTGACAACCTCAATTATTTATCAAGTGATAATTCATACGGTTCATACTCTGATCGCATGTAAAATCACTGGTAAAAAGATAATCTACATTAGAAAAAAGGTTGACTGTTTCACTCGAAAACAGATTATCTCAGCTGGACATGATACCTACCATGATTTATAATTAAAACAGTATGTGATCATTTTTGTACATAGTTGGTGTTATTGTTTATGAAATTGTATTTTGATGGCTAAGTTCTTGTGGAATATGATTTATGAAATGTAAAAATTATACATTTGAACAACCAAGATATCTTGTTTGAAAGCTGTCATTCTAAAACGATTAAATTGATGTTTCAGCTGAACTTGGAGACTATGATCCTGAAATACATACCCCAGGTTTTATATCAGAATTCCATTTGGTTCCCAACCAATCAGAAGAAATGGAGGTAGCCATATATGAAAAATATCAAACTTGCAAGTAAGTTGAATGTAATATTAAAACAGTGGTTGTTATGTTTGTTTTTTAAGAGAAATTTAAAAGATAATTTTTGCTTTTCTGTCAAACATGCTTATTGGGGCCTTTTATTGCTGACTATGCAGTATGGGCTTTACTCATTGTTGTCACTTGAAGGCTGTACGGTAACCTATAGTTGTTAATGTCTGTGTCATTTTGGTCTCTTGTGGACAGTTCACAGTTGTCTCATTGGCAATCATACCACATCTTCTTTTTTATAGCATCTGATTGTGGACACAGATCTAGTTAGAAATTTGGGTGTCTCTGTCACTCTCCTAACATCCTAAAGTTATGTTCCTTTTACAAAAGGAAAAAATTAAAATCGCTAAATTTTCTGTTATGGCACTCTCACTTTAGTTTGCCTCAACCAAATGTTATGAACATTAATTGAAATCACAATGTTTATTACCATCAAACAAAGATCATGATCAAATTTTGTTGGAGTCACATCCACCTCTTAAGACTTATGTTCATTTATCAATTGAAATACTTGCTAAATTTGCGGTAAATTTCATGTGGGGCCATCTGTGTCCCATATTCTTATTCTTTTTTTAATCCAACTCATTATGTACATATATACGGTATTAAAAACTTGCATTAGAACTCTAAGAAACCATCAATCATTTGCACACATATGATTTTAGTGTACTGAATTAAAATCATCAGAATATCAACAATGTACTTTATTACTTTTCAGAGGCCAGAATCCTGCACAGGCTGAATTGAATTATCTGAACAATGTAAAATGGTTAGAGATGTATGGTGTTGACATGCACATTGTTATGGTAAGACTGATACTGGCATGACTGGAGAGGCCACATAATTATGTCCTTTTATATTATCTTTAAAAAAATATATTCAATAATTTTGTGGATAAGCAATGCTGTTGTATTTTTTAACCTATGTTTTGTTGTATTTTTGTATATTTATGAATTGCTGTAACAATATATTTTTAAGTTGAGATTTTGTTTTGAATTACAGGGCAGAGATGGCATGGAATATAGATTAGGGTTGACACCAACAGGGGTCTTAGTATTTGAAGGCTCACAAAAAATTGGCCTTTTCTTCTGGTAAGATTTTGAAAAAAGTTTAATAGATTTTGTTTATTATAAGTAATAACTCAAAAGTGATCAATATATAATACTTTACTCAGATAGTTCATTGATGTATATGTAATTATATCAATATAATCAGTGTCTTCCGTGGGAAGTTCAAAAACAAGATATAATAAAAACCAAATGATGGAAATCTTTAAGCAAAAGAAAGCAAAGGACAATAATCATGAATTAAGGAACTAGATTTGTTTAAGGTGCCATTCTGTACACTTATATTAAAAGAAGAATAAATTAAGTGCTAAATACACTTAAGATCATGAGGATAGTGTTTCATATTTGAGAACAAGAAATTCATCTAGATAATTTTTTTCTATTTTGTTTAGAAAACCTAAAAATGTTATTACAAAGGAGTAGGGGCTATAACAGCCTAAAATGGCCCCAGATTTTCCAAAAAATTAAAAGTTATATTTTGCCGATTTTTTGCGATAATTTACTAAAACATGATTCATAGAGTTGAGAAGTGTTGTTGCAATAAAAAAAAAACATGTTGATGACGTCATAATGGTGGGTGTTAATGACGTCAAATTATAGAAATGTACAAAAAATAACAAAAATACTATGTTCTTTCTCTATTTTGACCAACGCACCATGCTTGCACCAAAGAAAAAAATTAATATGTTGTTAAGCATGTACTTTTTAAACATCCCCTAAAAATTCTTTTTGGTGCAAGCTTGGTGCGATACTTTATTTTAACTTTTTCATTTTCAAGCAGTGCAATACTAGCCTAGGATAGTGGCTTTATAGTGAGATTCTTCTACCAAAACCCGATTTGTGCATTCCTATTTCTTGAATATTCTTAACTTTTAATTACCAAAAAATAAAAACATGTCTAGAAACATTAAGAATGTATTCAAATTATTTATTGAGACTTAGTTCGTAAAAAAAATCTTACTGAAAAACAACGAATGTGTACGGTGACTTCTAACATTAGATAGTAGACTGCGATAACGGATAAGCCCGGATTAAAAAAAAAGCCAATTTTGCCAAAAAAAACTTTGCTTATCTTATTGGGTTATAGTGCCTCAATCTTGATAATAATTTGTAGTAGATCGTTGTACTAAGATCTATAATGGTACAAAATACAGTCATTCAAGTCTAGAGGTTTCGGAACTCCGGTTTAAACTTTCCGCACTTGTGGTTCGATCATGATTATCATGATTATGCGGATCTGCAAAGTGGTGACATAAATACTGTAGCAACAAATCTGAAATATCGGTATGATTACGTTTATTGTAAGCAGAACGATGAAGAATATGGTGCTGTTTGACTTAATTGGAGGTAAATATGAGAAATGTAAAAATAAAAAAATGTTAGAAATAGTTAAAGAATTGAAGTTAGAATCGATCAATGAAGCGAACATGAATTTAAAACAAAATGAACACAACGCTATATTTCTTTTTACATTCCAGTAAGAAACTTCATTCAAAAGTATTTATCTCGATCTTTACAAAATCAAAGCGAAAGAAACCGGCAAATAATTATAAAGTACTAAGAAAAACTGGGGGAAAAAAAAGAAAACTCGTCGGTCTCTGTGTGTTTGTAGTAACAGACGAAGGTTTTTGCAATAAATGTTAAATCATATAATTTTTTAGCAAATATAATTCTAAAGAAGTGTATAAAAGAAATCAGGCATGTAGTGTACACAGTATCAATAAAAACAAGTTTACGCTTGCAGACGTCAAGCTTATAACGCGATAGATTTCCACCAGTTTTAAATAGTAATATTTAAGGTTTTACCTTGTGTCAGTTTTCATAGCTGCGATCGTTAGATCGTGGCGTTTGGAGATTACCGTATGAGATCGAACCTCACACATACCGAAATATTTTCTTTTTTGTTTTTTTCTTTCAAAAGAAACGGAGTTGTATAATTTATGTTACATGACAACATTGAATAATGTTTTTTAACGAACTCAATTATTTTCACTTTGTTGATTGAACTCTTTATAGACTATCTGTAATAAAATCCGATGAAGTCATACTCGGGTATCAGAGCGAAAATCAACAGCTTCTTTAAATGAGATTGTTTTTATACTACAATAAAAAAAAACTATATTCTGTTTCAGACTCTTTTTTTATGAAGAAGATAGAAGAAACATATTAATCTACCAATATTAATAGACAAGGTATGTGTGATAATACGCCTATATCTAAAGTAATCATTATACTGAAATACGAAGATTCATTATACCACATCTATTCTTTGTGCATGCTTTAAACAGTGTACATCAGAGCATACTAGTTGCACATACAATGGTGCATCTCAAAGGATAGGACAATTTACAGCGATTCGCATACGTCTACTAGTATATAAATAATTGTAACTGTTTATGGTTCTCTTTTCGTTTTATTTTTTTTCAAATCGCATTCTCTATTAAAAAAAAAATATAACAGATTTGAGCTCTACGAGTAGTTGAAGCAGATAAATCACAGAATAAAATATAAAATAAAATAGAATAGATATGATTAAATACGAATACTAACATTCATGTTTTCTTTTATTATTCAAATGTAACAATTTGTAATTCATTGTCTCTTTTAGTTGTAGTGTGTTGTTAGTTTGCCGTCTACTCCATGATTTCTTCATATTTGAACGGGTTTAATTTTAAGCTGAATTTAAAACAGTACACGCACAGTTTCAAAATAGAAAAAAATATTAATGATTTACTTGTAATTGAAATTGAATTTCTTTGTTAATACCAATAATATTCTATTTCATCTTTCAGGATATGTCTAAAGTAGCACGATTTACGTGTGTTCTCTGTACTAAGAGGACAAAAAATCATGATAGACGGTTTCTTGGTGGAGAAAGTAATAAAGGACTACGCAAATACTTGTACAAATATTTTTTCCTTAATGTTGATAGTTGTGATGTTATATGTGGAGCATGTAGACGTAATTATTACAGACAATATGATGACAAGTCAATTACCAATGCTAAACCAGACAAACAGGTACTACCAGCAGCAAGCACATCACAACAGACACTTGTTTCGCCTAAAACTATAACGTTGTCGCTGTCTTCAATAGGTGGAAGCCACTCAACCTGCTTCGTTTGCAGGAAACGAGGTCCTAAACTAATTGTTGTTTCTTCCTCAACAAGGCTAACTACATTTGTACAAAATAATATTATAATACCTGCAGGAGCGAGATGTTGCCCTGGTCATATTTCTGATGAGAATTTCAGTGAACAAGCCATTGAATGTTTATCTGACTTAAGAAAAACAACAGATTTTAACCGAAGTGATATTTTGGACCTTCTTCAAAAAAAAAGAATGCTACTCCTAAAAAATGAAGACAAAAGATTGAATTTTGATAAAGACTCCACATTAAGTGATGCAGAGTATATCAGTTTAACAGGCATTGATAAAAAATCATTCAGTGATTTAGCATCACATCTCGTCTCAATTAGAGATACGAAGGTGCGTAGTTCAAGGACATGCTTATGCATTTTTTTGACAAAAATGCGGTCAGGTATGTCCAACAAACTTATGGAAACTATTTTTAACGTAGGAAAAGATTCGATCCGCCGAGCAGTTACAACAGTCAGGAAAAATCTTATGCAGACATTCGTACCAAAGCACTTAGGATTCAACCATATTTCTAGAGAGAACTTAATTGAAAACCATACTAGACCTCTTGCCCAGACATTATTTGGCAATGAATTCAATCCTGCAATTCTTGTAATTGACGGAACATACATATATATCCAGAAAAGCGGTCAATTTCAGTTTCAACGCCGTACATTTAGCATGCATAAGCATCGGCCTCTTGTCAAACCCATGGTTTTCGTAACCACTACAGGTTATTTTGTCAGCGTTATGGGTCCATACCTGGCAGATAGTAAAAATAATGACGCCAATATACTTAAGCATATAATTGCCTCAGACAATGAGCAGATTAAAAGTTGGTTGCAGAAAGATGATGTTTTCATTGTTGACCGTGGATTTCGGGACTCAATTGATCTGCTTGAGGAATTAGGAATACAAACAGAAATGCCTTCGTTCTTAAAGAAAGGCCAGGCACAGTTTACCACAGAAGAAAGCAATACTTCAAGATTAATAACAAAGATTCGCTGGGTAGTTGAATCCGCAAATGGCAGAATTAAGACATGGGTGTTCTTCAACCATGTGATGCCTAACTCACAAATACCGTATATTGGAGATTACCTACGCATTGTATGCTCAATATGCAACAAGTATTTCAAACCACTTAGTTCTGGTGATCCAGAGGAAGACCAACTACTTGGATGTAAAATGATTTATCTTTCTAAGCAAAATAATCTCCTTAAAGAAAAAATTGAGTCGGAAAATCTTGACCGCATTAGATCTAGTTCTACTACTTGGTGTAAGATTGATGCTGCGTCTATTGAATTTCCTTCTATTACTGAAGAAGATCTCAGAAACCTTACCTTAGGAGTTTACCAGATAAAATTGGCTAAATCATACGTAGCTGAACATGTTACTGAAAACAGTGACTTTGAGGTACTAGTACATAAACAGGAAAACAATTTGATATGTGCAAAAATCCAAAGTAGACATGTTTCATCTAAAGCTCATTTGTTATGGATTCAATACGATGAAGTGACTGTTCTTGGCTGGTTCTGCAAACATCGTGCTGGAGCAAGAGTAGTTGGTATGTGTGCACACGTTTCGGCAGTTATCTGGTATTTAGGGTATGCTCGCTGTTTGGACATACCCTATTGTTCTGGTGACGATTGGACAAAATATCTCATAGATGCACGTAATATGCCAGAACCCGAAATTATTGATGAAAGTGATGAAAGTGACTGCGTTGAAGAATGATTGTGTAGCTCATGTCAACTTTAATGTTATGTGCTAAAATATTTTTATATCATGATGTTAGCAATCTATTATATTAAATCTTTCTTTGTTGAGAGATATGACAACAAAAAGGTTACACATGTTCAACCCCTTTCACGATTTCAAGAGTATGATATCTTACATAGAAGAAATCTTCAATAAATATGTTGAATTGGGCCTTATACTAGTGCATTTTATTCGTCTTTGAGTTTGACTGTTCATTTGGTATCTATTGTTCCGCTTTTTTTAACATCTTGGTATTGTAATTAAAGTTTTTAATGTTATAGTCATATTTAAAATATTAATGTGTATATATGTAGTATGTCTGTATTACTGAAAACCATCTGTTCATTTACATAACTTATAATTTAATCACTTTTAAAGGGTTTCATTCCATAAAAAGTTCTATTGAATACATAAATAGTACTTGTTAAATAGTGGTTTACACAGACGTTCTTTTCACCACAACAAACATAAGTTACAGCAGCCATCAGTAATTGGGGTGGGCATTTGAGGCATTTTCGCTCCTTCAAATTACAATTTTAACATATTGATGTTGTTGATAGGTAGCGGTTACTGTGGAAATACAAAATGCTGTGTTTTAACTCTGTTGAACAGTTTCTAATTAAACTATTTGCAGTTGTTCTTGTTCAAAATGACATATGCATACACACAGCCGGACACACAGAAAAAATTACAGATATACTAGATGAAATAATATAAACATATTCTACAAATTCTTTACGTTTCAAGACTATTGGTTAATTTGTGGTTAAATATACATGAACTAATGTCATTTTCAAGAAGCATCGACCAAACTGTCTGCTATTTCAGAAACAACAATTAAAAAAAGACTTTTGATTTTTTAAGATGAAACAAAATTTCCACACACGGTAAAAAAAGGGTAAGATTTTGTATCATCATATTTTTGAAACCATGGTAACATATGCTATGGTAAATACAAATAATCGAGACCACAAAAGAGAAGGTATCTAACTATTTATTCTTATAACGTCTTTTTGTGTGTTTTGTTTATAATAAGGTATCTTTGTTTTGAATTTTTAACTCAAATACGTGCAATAATAACAACACTAGTTTCAAAATTGATTAAAAATTCGTTTTTGGGATTAATAAAGGGGTGCACTTTGATGACGTCATACAAAGTGATTTCAAGTAATATATACAAAATATATATATTTTTGGAAAGCAGACACCTTTAGGATATTTTGAGAAAAAAATTGTCTACTTTTGAAGTGGGGCCGATTTTGACCCTTAAAGCCCCTACTCCTTTACTACATATATGTTTTTCAACTTTCTATATCTATTTCAGGCCTAAAATGACCAAGTTAGATTTTAAAGGGAAGAAACTGACATTAATAGTTGTGGAAGATGATGATGAGGTCAGTTATTTTGATCAAACAGTAAAATAGACGTACTTACACCTGTATGCAAAATATGTCTGCCATTTCTTAAATCACACAAGTTCCTGTAAACTTTGACATCACTATTTGAAAAAAAATGACGTTGTAATTAAAAATGTATTGCTGCTTGACCTCAAAAGGTTATTTGTAGCAGATATAAGGTTGTGCATGGACACAATTCAGCTAAATACCAAAAGTGTAGATATGTTTATTTTTATTTATATCAGGTTTAGAATTAGAAATGTAGCAAACATTATTATACTAGACATTAACTATTGCCTGGTCCACATTAAAGGATGTTTACCCATTTCAATTGACCACTTTTCAAAATGAAAACAATCATTGATTTAGCAAATGATAAATTGGCAGACATATTGTATTAATGACGTATAATTTGGGAAAATGTTATGCATATTTAAAGATTTTAATACTGTAACTTTAATAGTGCTGTATGTTTGTTATTTTAGGGCCATGAGCAAGAACATATATTTTTGTTTAGACTACAGAATGAGAAGGCTTGTAAACATTTATGGAAGTGTGCTGTAGAACATCATGCGTTCTTCAGGTTAAAGGGGCCAGTTAAAGGTCAAAATGCTAGACAGAACTTCTTCAGAATGGGATCAAGGTTTAGATACAGGTAAAAACCTAATAATAAGCATATTTTGTATAGCAGACTGCTAATGTTATTAAGAAAAACTACATCAAAACCCAACATATTTTCAATAAAAGGATATGGGAAACATATCCCATTAAATAAGTTGGAATTTCTTAAATTAAACTCATTATCTTAAAATTGCTCAGACTGTAGTAGTTACTGGAACTAGAAAATAAATCTTAAAAAAAGGGTTAAATAATGAGAAATTTAATTCAGACCAAACAGAATGAATAATTATGGTAAAGTAGGATTAACAGATGTCATGTTCTTAACCTCAATTTGATCTCTTTAGAGATTTGATGTTGGAAAATTAAAACTTGTTTTTTTCACGAGTCAATGTCTGCTTTATTTCCTAAGATACATTAACAATATTTATTAAGAAAAGATATGATTTCATAAATTATTGAAAGATATTTATCAGGGCCATCTCAACTAACATAAAGATTGAACATCAACAATGCATGACATCAAATTGTTCATTGTTTTTCACTCAATCGTGTAAGTAGATCATTTCATTTCATTGGAGCAAATAGTAATCTAGTCTGAATGATGTGCTCTATTGTCTATTTTGCACGAGTGTCATTTTTGTAATTTCAGTGGAAGAACAGAATTCCAGGCTGCTTCAGTGAGTAGAGCAAGGAGAAGTGTGAGATTTGAAAGGAAACCTAGTCAAAGATACTCCAGAAGACAGTCATTTGAAAGGAGAGAAAAGGAAGAAAAAATGAGGAGGGATTCAGAAAGAAAAAAGAAGAGAGAGTAAGAAAATATAGTCAATAATAAAATCTAAACTTTAAAACATTGCAATATTAAAAGTGAGGCTTAAAAATAACATATTATTTAAAATGATTTCATATAATAAATATCTGACAGAAGTTAATCACATTCACCCTCAGTTCTTCTTATTAAGATTAACACAATTCATAACAAGGAAAATTAAAGGTGTCAACATGTGTTTTGCTTTCTTTTGGTAATGAGAATTTATTTATCTTATGTGTATACTAACTTTCTTGGATTGAGAAAAAAATGTATTTTATGGGTTATTGAATTCATGGCTATGTCTGAGCTGCGTACAATTCTATATATAAAAGTTGTACTCTGTTGAAAATTTCATCTAAATTATCCTATCAATAATAATGAATCCACAGTATGCCTAATACTCATGTAAAACATAAAAGAAGAATACACAGATAAATCTTTAGGTAGCTATCAAATATTGTTTGCATGGTCATAGTGGGACATCTTGTTGGGAATCAACCTAATTAATATAATGTGGGAAAATTAGAAGATAACTGTATTGTATTTTAAGCTTGGACTGTATCCCATATTGATTTTAACCTAGCAGCGCTTGAACAGCTAGGTAAAAGGATATTTATGACAGTAAAATCAAGTTTTAAGAAGGCCAAGCTTAAAATACAATACTGTTATCTCCATACTAATGTTGAAGAAGACATTACATACAGATAAAAGTGGATTCCAAAATGGATGCTTTCTTAGTTACGAACCGGTAGAACGTGCAATTTAACCCTGCAAAATATTTGTCAAGGTCCAGTGAAAATTATTGTTACAAATAAATTGCATTAGAATATGTCATTACTAAACTTTGAAACATCTTATCAAGGGATAGGAAGCTTGCTGTGGAAGTCAATGTTCCTGTGATGCCTGTGGCTCCATTACCTGCTTCCCCAACTGTCAAGACTCCGCCCACATCTCCAAGAACTAAACAAGCTGCTCCCAAACCATTTGTTACCAATGGTACAGCTCCTGTAGAGGGAGCTAGTGCTGTGGACAGGCTAGATACATTGGTGAAGGGAGATGGTAATACAGCTTCTGGATCACAGGATAGCTCAGAGATGTCACTTAAAGGTAAGGAGTTGTCATTATCTTTTTACAATTCATGATTTTGTGATATTTGCATACAAGCCTATAGAAAATTTGTCATTTGTTGAACATTTAATTTTGTGGTTCATCTTTACCCACGAAATCAACTAAAATTGGTAACTTATGATTATGATAATGAATCCACATTATAAGACATAGGCGGGATACATATTGATTTAAAAAGACCTTTCTAAAGATGTGAAATAAAGTTATATGTATCCTATTGTTTTCATTACAGATGCCTCTGAGATGGCACAAGCCAGAATAAAGGGATTAGTAGATAATAACCGTACACACGTTCCAGCAAGGAAGAATGATGTCAATATCAATAAAAATAACCAGGTCAAATATCCAGGGGGAGCCACTTCCATTCCTTCTGACCAAATGAAGTGCAATATTCTAAAGGCTGCTAAAATGGAGGAGGAACGTAAAGGTATTTATATCTTATATTTAGTAATTTCTCAAAGTTTTTTTTAAGGCTTTTTGATTACAACAATGAAGAAACAGATATAAAAATCTCAAAAATTGTAAAATTGAAAAGAAAAAAAAGTTATGATGTCCATTGATATATTATTTTATTGCCTTTTGTAAGATCCAGAGACCTATTGCATAACAAGAAAATTGATAAATGTACAAAGATTTCAGTCTAACATTTAAAGTCGTAAGAAACCTCAAATCAAAAAAATAATGCTAATGGATAGTTTTCATTATAAAACTTATGTACATACTTTTTTCTGAAGAAAATTCTTTAATTTAATCATATTTAGAAGAAGTTTACTTTATTTAATTGTTTCCTTACAGGAAGCAAATCCCCCAACATATTTTCGGTATGCAAAGTGCTTTTTTGTCGATTGTGGAAAAACAGATGTCAATCGTTAAACTTCGGCTTTAAAACATGAACTTTAATTACCTGCCATATTTTCACAACAACACTGACCGATTGAAAAAAATATTGACGATTATACGAAATTTACACAAAAAAAATGATAAATTCGTGCACAGAAGACTATGTTTATGATGTTTGTATGCATTGGTTCAAGAATGAGAAGAATATTATTTTTCACCGGTCACTCGTTTCTTATAATTTTAATTAATTTGGAAGCAATTTCATAATTTAAAAGATTTTGTAAAATGTGTGAAATCTATCTGTTTTCAAATTTTGATAGAAATCTGTGGTTACTCCTTGTAATGTAACTATATTTAGAGATAACATGTGCATTACTTATATTCCTGAAATTCTGTATAATCTGGTCTCCATTATAAAATATATACAATATGATATATCTATGTTGATCTATTTATAGCTAAGAATATATTACTAAGTTGATAGTTCCCATATTGTGAAGAACTGAACCCTTAGGATTATAATGAACAAAGATGCACAATTTTATTTGTATAAATCTGTAGGTTTACTTCTTGAAGAAGATGAATCAGAAGACGAGGAACACAGTGATAATGTGGATGGAGAAAGGTAAAGAGTTATCTCCCTTTATAGCTAACATTTACCATCAAATATAAAGCCAGGCTAAATAAATCTTTTTGCATGATTTAAGTTAAAATATCGAATTTCCAGCAGTTCATGTATTAAAGCTACATATTTAATTAATTCAAATAAGCTTAAGTAATACATGCAGCTGTATCAATAAGTTATGACTTACCATTAATGGCTCAACAGAAAGATTGCTACTTACAAATATACCAGTTACTGTAATTCAAAGATTTAAAAAAAATAACCTTTGTAAATGTTAAATTCAATGCATAAACTTAGCTTAAACAGCTAGTAATTCACTATTATTCTATGTATTTCTTCTTTCATTTTATCATCTATATTTATACATTGCTTTACCTGTAAATATTTATGAAATGCCTTGCTTACAGTATAAAATCAGACAGTGATCAAGAACATGACCCAGAGGTCAAACAGACAACAGTTCATCTGAATGACCTTAAACTTAAAACAACCAATGAAAATAGAGAAAATGAGAGGTATATATTGTGTCGGTACAATATATACACTAACACAACTAACATTTGGTGGATGTTGTAGTTTTAACAGTGTTATTCAAAGCCTTTTATTATAAATATTTGCTTAAGTTTAAAGTTATCAAAACTGAAACAAAAGTTCTTTTATATTTGGAATTTGGAATTTTGTTTCGAAAGTAAAAAAAAAAGTATTCTCAAGATATTAACTCAATTTAGTAAATAATTTATGATTGAAAGGCTAGATATTATAACCTAGGTGTTGCACAACTAAAGGATAACTGTTTTATAACCTCCTTCTGAAAGAGGGAGAATTTGTTGACTAAACAAATGATCATAAAAAGTAATGCACCAGTACAAAAGTTTGTCACATTTTTCTTAGCAAGTACACATCACAGCTTATTATTTGATACTTAGTTTTATTTTTACTTTTTGTTAAACAATGACATGTTACTCAGGACTGTTCCAGAAAATACTATATCCTCCAAGGGAACTGGGAAGGCTAATTTTTAACCTCAACTACCCACAGAAGGAAAAAATAAATTACAACAACACTGCCTTTGCAATTTTACTCACTTAATATTAAAAACAATAAAAAGATTACCTCCCCTGGGGGGAAGGTAGTATTTTCTGGAACAGCCCTCAGCAACTCTCAACATATAGCTGACTTCAGGACTGCCGATTAACTTTCCTCCCATACTGTGTTATGGGTTTTCATGTCACCCTGCTTTCCTGTTTCTGTATTTTTTTGTCACATTTTCCTCAGCTATACTACTTGACACTTTTTCAGATCTCTGAATCATTAATTTTTGTTTGCAGAATAAGTAAATGTATACACATATTTCTTTTTAGTCAAATGGATAAGCAAAAGCTAGATCATTCTATAATTGGTTTTAACATTATAACTAAAACTAACATCTAGTGATTGCTTATTCATACTTTAGTAATATAATGGCTGAAATTGATTTGTGACACTTTTCCATATGATCAAACATTTTGTAGTTGTTAGAAACATCAATGTATAATGGTGAAGGTCTGTTGTAAAATCAAATCTGTTCCAATTTGGGGTAGAGGGGTAAAAATGTCAAAACTTAAGACTGCTATTGGAACATTACAGAAATATTATTTTATATTTTAGGATAAATTCTACAGAATTATTTTTTTTGTTGCAAAAATTCATTTTTGGTCAAAACTTTGTTTTGAATAGTTATGTAACATTCTGTCCAATAAAAAAGAAATAAATCTCCAGAAAATTAAAAAAAACAACAACAATGCCTTGATTTGGTATGGTCTTTTAATGCAAATTTGTCACAGGGTCTGTCATACAGTAAGGTGGAACAAAATGCTTATGCACATATTTAATCTGTATTATTTATTTCATGTAGAATGTGTAATTAATCAAATGATTGAGTTACTAATTATTATTATAAATTAAACTTTTATCTAAGTTTTGAAAGTTGTCGCAATTTTTTTTTTAAAGATTGTTTTATGAAATTAACATCTATTTCATTTGTATTTGGATTGGAGAATAGAAACTTCAATTTTAAATACAGGTGTACACAGTAAGCTGTCTTTCAGTGAGTGAAAAGTAACGAACATTACTAAGAAATATTTAGAGTAGGTTCTACAGTCTAAACTTGAGGAACATGAATTTTTTCTTTCAAACATTTTGTTATTGAAAAATGATTAATATGAGATCTGGGATAAAAGCACTGTAGCAATTATTCTGCAGAAATAATAATTGCTAAAAATAAAACTTTGCATAGCAGTTATTTGTTGAAATGAGGATGCCATATGCTCTTGACAATCATTTATATTTTCACATATTGATTCATCAGTCATTTCTCATTCATTGCATAACTTATTATAACTTAACTTAATGTATACTGTGATTATAAAGAATTGATATATTTTCTTTCTCAGAATTATTCAGAATACTGTTATTAAAAGACCTCCAGTCCCTAAAAGATCTTCACAGCCGTTAGAAATAAGAAGTTCACATAATAACACAAGGAATCCACAAAGTGATACCAGACATTCTCATAGTGATTCTAGAACTTCTCAAAGTAGTGACATTAACATGAGGACATCTACTAGTGGGGACACAGGGAGAAGGATTTCTCATGGAAGTGATACAGGCAAAAGGATCTCACAAAGTGAAGCCAATTCCTACAGTAGTTCACTGCCTAGAAATTCTACTGTTACAGTCAATGGGTAACAATTAATTACTTTCCTTTTATAGACTACAAGTCATCAGTGTTAAAATGAATAAAAAATAATTATGAGTCAGATTTTAAGATTGCTAACCCGCTACAACTCAACATCATAAAGCTTTAGGCTAAATATGATATTCACTTAATAAATTTTTGATGAAAGTTCCTACCCAAAGTCTTTTGACCAGACAGACAAAGACTCAAGTGGTTACTAGGCCTCATTTTGCCTATGGCCATGCAGGTCAAAATATCATGGACAAAGAAGATAAAAATGTAAATTATGCTGTATCACATGATCTTATGCCTTCAAAGGCTTAAACCATAACTAAGTGGGTTGGTACAAAACCAGAGGTGTAGAGGTGGGCACCAAATGCTGTGCTTTATAAAATATAGTACTCATCTTTGAAATTAAAGAACTCATGAAATATTCAACTGTCAAATAGATACTAATAAAAAAAATAATTGATGGTAGTTTATTACATATACAAACTCCCTTGCAATTTCAAATAATTACATTACATGTATGTTTCATTATAATACGTTATTCTGATTGGCTAACTGCACATCACATGTTATTCCTTAAGCAATTGCATTACTCAATAAAACTTATCATTCGTGATAGCACGAGGTCCTACAATAAATTTATTTAATTGTTCTCTGTATTCTGTCATATTTGTCATATTTGTATATACCTTGTTTTATGCTAAAGCAATGTTGTTGCTTATGCAATAAAGATTCATTCATTCAATAAAGTGCACAGGTGAAT
This sequence comes from Mytilus trossulus, assembly GCF_036588685.1. Classification (NCBI taxonomy): domain Eukaryota; kingdom Metazoa; phylum Mollusca; class Bivalvia; order Mytilida; family Mytilidae; genus Mytilus; species Mytilus trossulus. The sequence goes on along the minus strand of NC_086374.1, from coordinate 19,183,384 downwards.
TAAATTAAAAAAATCATAAAATTCGTGTTCTCATGATCCTAGCTAAAAAATGTAATTATAAGTATTGATGCTTCTTTTTGTATTAAACTTTATAGGGTTGTAAAAGCGTTGACTGTGCACACATTTTTAGAATGAAGCATACAAAATGTACTTGGTCAACGCCTTTACATCCCAATAAAGTGACAAATAGAAGCATTCAATTTTTAAATAAATTATTTTATAAAAAAAATGAATAACATTGAAATGATCTTAATGTTTCAGTATTGAACAAAATAGGAGGAGAAATCTGAGTTCATCTACAGCTCACAATGAGGTGTTCCTAACAACGGCTACATCCACACCCTTTGGGGTAAGTCTATCATTCAGTATAAATGTATTGATGAAATATAATCATCAATCTTTAGACATTGTAGGTAATGCTTATTTCTAAGGAGGAAAAGTTTCTAAATTTTCTTTGCACAAGCTTATTCTAAACTATGCTTCGTGAAAGAGTGATTTAAGAATAATTTTTTTATTTCTGCAACAAAAGTGGAAGGTGCGTGTTATTTTAACCTTCTCCTGTTGGTATGTGCATGCTCTTGATAAGGTCTGCATTTAATCTAAATTCATTAGAAATTGATGGTGATTTTTCAGCTTTTGATCTTTTTGCATATTTTAAAATGATATTTGACTTTAATTAACATAAATAATGCTTGAGTGATTTTACTGTTATGTTTTAGTCTTGGTAAACTACATTTACTGTTGCAAAGTTTTGCATTACTTAATAAAACATCACATGCTGTTTAAATGGATATGACTTCGATCAAAAAGTTATAAAAATTGCTTTCTCTCCCTTACAATTGATAGAATTTTACAAGTTTTACAGAAAAAAACATATTAATACCATCACTTTAACAGCAATATTATATTACCAACTGCAATATGAACTTCATCTTTATATACTCAGAAATAGTTTCTTCAACCTCTGACACTTAATTTTCCTTTATATGGTTGCTATGGTCTGCACCTCTACCTAAGTAGAATGTTAAACTTTAGTTTAAACTGAAATATTGTCTGCATTGGTATAGTTTAAAATTATGTATAGTATATATCACTGGTGATGGCATCTGTTTAAAACAAGATAACAAATTACAGCAGGCGTTTGATATGTGTGTTGTTGTTGACAGTATTTGTTGACAGTTTCTGTGATGAGTGTTGTTTTGAAATGAAGTGGAACCTCATCATGCATATACAAACATTGTAATATATCTCTAAAATAAATGGTAGAAGAAATCCTATTTTATTACATGTTTTGTTTAATAAGGTCAATAATACTTATGTTATCTGAAAAAGTATTAGAAACACTATTTTCAAGTGACATTGTTTAAGACTATTTAGATGTCATTTGTCAATGAAATGACTATAAAAAGGCATCAGATTCAAATCTTAAAATCTCTTTTGACAAACCTCTGTTAAACAGGGTCAACTGGTAGTGAAACCCTATTGAAACATTGTCAAAAACTGACCAACTATTACATGTGATGTATTTGTTATGAGGTTATACATAAATGTTTAATGTGTTTTAGGTACTGGTCATTGATATCATTTTTTCATTGTCATACATCGTATCGTACTATATAAACATTGTCTGATTTATCATGCTCCTAGGACTCAAATATTTGAAGACTTTTTGCATTCATGTAGAAACTTGCAAATATATATAAAAAAAAATAATATGTGACTTTGTAAGAAAACAAATGACTTTGTTAAGTACCAGAATGTTCACAATACATTTTTTATTCAAATTTATTTTTAAAGACGACATGATATCTCAGACATTTGAAGCATTTATGTTGTTTGTCTTAAAAAATCATTTGTTTCTTTGCTTTACCACAGACCACTGATGAAGCTTTCACAAGCACTTCAACCACCAAGCATACATCTGAGTCCGGGAAAAGCTTGCAGAGACCTTCCAGCCCAGCTGTACAGATCACAACTCCTGACTCTCCTAAACCCCCTCCAAGACCACCTCCCCCGAATCGTGCAAGCACTCTTCCAAAACGAAATTCTAGCAAAGAAGGGGAGATAATTATTGATTTTGCAAATAAATCTGATGAAGAAGCTGCCAAGTCATCTGGAAAGCCTAAACCTGCACCTAGAACAAAATTATCAAACAACCCATCTAACGAAAAAGAAGGGGCACCAGTTCTTCCTCCAAAGCCTAAAAATCCATTCCATGATGATATGGACCAAAATGAAACAGAAAAATCTTTGGTAAATTCTTTTGATAAATCTGGGGCTATTCAAACTGAAATAACCTCTGACCCTGTAAAAGAGGAAGATAAATGTACTGAAGCATCTTTAGATCAGAAGTTGACCCCTTCATCACCCAAGGCTGGGAAATCTCCTTCGGTGACCAAAAAGGCGGAGAAAGGAAACCCTCCCAAAGTTGCTATTGTAAGTTTTCTCTTTTCTGTTCAGGTCCAAATACTCAAGCTTGCTCTAGCTTTTATAATTCATTTAAATGCTCTCATTTTTAGTATAAAAACTGAAATTAACAATCAAAATATCAAGTTTAATTTTTTTTATCAATCAGTAAATTAAATGATTATTAGCAAATAAAGTGGATTTTGAAAAGAGTTACACATTTTAAAAATTTGGTTTTCATACATGCCAGTCAAAATCTATTCTTGATGTCTTACTGATATGGCCAAGAAAGCTGTGAATGTAAAATGCAATTGATTTTATTTTTCCAACACTGATTGAAATGAGAGCATTAAATGATATTGATTTAAAAACTGCATGTCGTATTGAACTTAGAAACTAAATATTAGTTCTGCTTGCCTGGCTTGACCTTTGCATGGATATAGTAACATTGCTTTTGCTTGTAGAATATAGTTATGCATCAAGTTAGTTCATAATAGTAGTTGGTGATTGTAAGAGTAACAATAAAGGAATCATATTTATCTTTGTACAAGACTTTCTAGATTTCAAATAAACTTTTAAAGGCAGTCTGCTTTATTTTATAAGGTCCAGAAAACAAGAAAAGCTATAAAGTATTACACATCAAGAATGTAAATTGAAACAATATAGTTCAGGTAGAAGTGTTTTATAAAGAATATTCTTCAGGATCGCCATTAAGAATTCAATGATTGCATTGGAGATATGTTTTATAATGTTTTGTCCAGTCAATTTACAATTTTTAAGAGATATAAGAATATTGCCAACTATTCATTCGCATGGCTTTATTTCTATAATGTGTAGAGAAGAAACCGGTCTGTTAAAAGAGAAACTACATTATGAACAGTAAGTTAATCCTAGTAAGTTTGTTCACCATCAATAAACCACAATGAAGTATGTCTTCTGTACACCTGTCTAATATATTGTTAAGTTTTTTGTGAAGACTGTTATAACAACACCACTTATTGCTGCAGTAATTTAATGACATAAACATGTTTTAGTGCTGTGGGCAAGTTTTGGGGGGTTTGTTCACACTTGTTAGATTTGACCAAGTAATATTTTTTTTTAAACTTTTCGATGGTTACAATGAAACCAAAAACATTTTTTTGCTCTTTAAAGAGAAAATATTTTCAGGAGGTCATATCAATGTAAAATAAAATACTGATTTATTTGGAAAATGATATAATGCTCTGCTCATTGTTAAACTCCATGTTTTATATGTTGAATATTGTTAGAAAGCGTGTTATTTGATATAAAAGTTTACAGTCGATTGCTTTGAGTGTGAAGGTAAGGGTAGCTTGCTTGCTAGCTGAACCGCCAAGTTATTATTATGTATAATTTACAACCCTTCTTTCAAGGAAGTCTAGTCTTACAGGCAGATAGATTGGTTATCTCTCTAACTAGTCTACTCTTAGTTTACCTAACCTAGTAATGACTTCACGGTTCAGCTGACAAACAAACAACCAAAGATACTACCTTTGCCTACATACTCAATGAAATCAACTGTAACACCAATAACTATTTGCAAGTATGCTTTCATCATTTGTTCATTGTAGATGCTAACATTCTCTAAGTGATTGTAACCTTTTTCTCATACTGATTCTATAATTTATCATTTCAGTTTTAAAAACAAAAAAAATCTGAATTCATTCTTTAAGTTCCATTTTGTTTTTCTGTAAACAATTTGATAACATACATGTAAAATTCTATTTGATTTGTTTATGCCTTATGCTTAATTACTGAATAGTCTTGAACATTCAGAAAAAAAAATGAATAAGTATGTAAATTAGGAATGGTAAGCCACCAGCAACAACGTTAACACATGTGTATATATTGAAAGGGGGGGGGGGGGGGGGGTCAGGACCTTTTTCGGGACGTTGGGATCGGGTGTTTTTAAAATTGGGATTTCAGGATTTATCCTTTTGGGATACAGGAATTCTTTTTTTTTTTAATTTCGTGATGTCTGGATTTAAATTTCTTTAAATTAGGGACCTGGGGATTTCATGTTTTTAAGCGATTTCAGGATCAGGACTCCCTGTCCCCTCTCATTGAAGGACATGAGATTGCTTCCTATGAATTGAAATATGAAATAATATTTCAGTGGATTTTAAAGCAAAAAAATGAAACATTTCAAAAGACTTAAATTAATGGTCAGACCAATTACATTGTATTAAAGAAAAATTTCTAAACAGTTAAATGTTTATTATTTTTTACAAGATGAATTTCTTTAATATTCTCAAACTGTAATGGCAGACAATTGCCATTGTTTTAGTGTATAACTTGTAGTTATAGATTTGCATGAGTTATTCTAACCACTAATTCACTGTAGACTGTTTTCTGCATGTCTTTACAATTCTACTGTCTTGGACCTGAATGGAATTTGCATGAGAAAATTTGCACGAAATAACTTGAAAATGAATGAAATATAGTTTATAATCCACTGTTTTTGCATCTTGAAAATATTTTGAAAGGTTGTGCATGATGTTCAATATAGAGTTATATATATTACTGGAAAAGTAATGTAAATTTGAATATATTATACTTAAAAATCTGTATTACGTTGCATAATTCATATTTCATCATTTTTTTTCTATAAAGTTTTTGAGCTTTCAATCATCAATCATTCATGATATTTTAAAACTTTGTCTATAAAAAGCAGTTTATTATTGAATTATTATTTGTGTTTGTTTATTTACAGGTTGTTTTTTATGATTCACATATTCTCAAAAGTTAACACAGAATATTACATTTTTATGGATAGTTCCTTGGTAGTGAGAGCTGCTAAAAACCTTTTGTATTTTTACTTTCTTTACATAGCCAAACCACAAACTTTATAGATAATTTCATTTGCTTAAATAACATTCTTACCTTTGTTTTGGTCCCACAGGAGAAATGCAGGCCACATATATCTATAGAGACTACTATATAATTTTGGTACAGTATAAACATTTTGATGTTGTAATCTGGCGCTGGTATCAAGCTTTTATTATTGTTATCACATGTTATCCTGGAAACCTCTTAATCTTTTGTTCTATAAAGAATTAACTAATGCTTTTATAAAAAGAAATCAAATAATGACATACAAAAACAAAGTCTTTCATAATCTTTTGTGCTAAAAGTAGTAATTATAAAGAAAAATCTGAAAAAAAACATTTGGGAGTATAAAACTATTGCTTTAAAATTAATTTATTTTGATTGCTAATTGTTGATTGCAAATATTAAACAGCAAATATAACACACATATTCAGGATTATCACAAGAAAAGTACAAATGAATATAATATTGTTTGTAACAGACCACCAATGATGACTTAAATTTACTTGGAAACCTTGTAATCATGCCAGACAGGTGATGTTATTCTGTCTCCTAGTTGAAAAAAAGTCTGCTGTGGTGTAGTGTGCCCACCATGAGCACAAGTGGTCTTGAGTTTAATCCTGACAAAGTCCAATCTAAAACTTTTAGAATTAGTAATTGCTGCTTCTCTGCTTAGCACACAGCATTTAAGAGTAAGAGGAAAGACAGGTAATTCCCATCAGAAAAATGTTTCCATAGAGTGTTACATGCCTTTCTGCAGGCAGAATGTTAGGTAGTTAACTTTCACAGGGTTCATATACATATCACCTCACATGTTGTATGTAGGATTTGCCATTGGACATTAAACTGCAATCTATTATAATCATCATCACCAAATAGAGAAGTCTTACAACTTCTTAATAAGTAGCAGGAATTATTTTTGTTTGTAAGCCTGACCAAGAAAGGGAGGGCACTCAAAACCTACTTACAGGTGATGGTACTATTAGAAGACCTCTTAGGTGGTTGGAATAAGTATGACCCTTAATCACTTTTTTCAGCACTATTGCCTTTAGTTATAGTTTACATTTATTGGCTTTTATGGCTGCTCCTGTTCAGGAGATTCGTTTGTAAATTTTAAAATCACTTAATTTGATGGTTGTGAACATTTTACTCTACTTAGAATAATTAAAATGATGTTGATATACTTTCTTTTTTTAGGGGGGCTTTTAGAAGAAAGATAGTCACTTCTGTATATTTTAAAGAGGTTTCCAGGCTAATTAACAACGGAGTATATATCCTCCATGATACAACATCCCAAATCTTTTAATATACCTATTACTATACCTTAGATTTAGAAAGAAAAGAAAAAGATTAGAATAAGATATACCTTTTTCTGCATGAATCCATAATCATAGCTTGTTATTTATAACAAATAAAACACCAGTGCCCCTTCTGTTTGTAAGATTTCTAATGCATCAATCATGATGTTGTTATACAAACCAGAAAACTCTTGTGTTTTAAACTGAGTTGCTGAATGTTATACATACAACCATTAAGAAAACTTGATAAGTTATTTATAAATTGAATTGCTGAATATAGAAGAATTGTATTAGCTAGTTTAAATTCAGCAGCATTTTGTAGACTATAGATTCATTAAGATAATAATCTTTCTTATTACACAAGTATTTACTCCCATAACTTTACATTTTTAACACACTATATAATACATGCAGCTTTCAATATTAATATGTAATAGGTCACTTGACTTTAAATGTATTATTTTTTGGACACCGTTATTTAATAATATAAACAAATTTTTGCTTGTACCACCATCCTGCTAAATACATTTTTTTGGCTAGAAATTTCAGTGAATTGCTCTAAAAGAGTTACATAGACATCAATTCTAGTAGGGAAATTAAAAGTGAAGTTGTATGTGAAGACTGTGTAATACCTTTTAAAGGCTAATCTTGAAATGGAAAAAAAAGGGATTATGACACTTTTTCATTTAAAAGTGACAAAGTTTAATCTTACAAGGTGTTTGTAGAACAATTCCTTATCCTGAATTTAAAATATAAATATAAAATTTCCTTTAATACTTTAATTGCATGAGTGTAGATATAGTCTGTATATCTGTTCAAATTCTCTTTAATATTTATTTTATAATTTTAGTTTATAACATCTTCTATTTCATTCTTTTATTTCCTCAACAAAATTTTGAGGAACTAACAGAGCTCCCTTGTAATTTATTTATTTCTGTGATGGTCCATTTAAATCTAGTTCATATTATTTGTATTTAAGAATTGAATGCTTCTTTTTGTATTAAACTTTATTGGGGTGTAAAAGCATTGACCAAAGTAAATTTTGTATGAAGCATGGAAGGCTTTACTGAAGTTATGTTTTACACTGAGTTTATTTCTCATTTCATTCCTATAACTTTTGTGTACAGTACTACAGATGGATCAAGAGGAGAAAAACAATATATCAGGCACAATTCATATCCAATATTTTGTAACAATGTAGGTGGTGTTGGTATAAATCACATGTATCACAGTCTTTTAGACCTTTTTACCTTAAAAAATATTCTTGTATGTATTACTGTAAATTCAGAAATTATTGCGTGTATATATATTGTGATTTTGTCATTTTAGACTTAAATGCGATTTAATTTTTTAGGATTTTAAGAAAAATCCTGTTTAATTCATATTAGATATTTCCAAATGCGAGTTTAAATTATTGCATCACTACTCGCATTTTTCGCAATAATAAAAACCTCGCATTAATTTCTGAATTTACAGTATCAATCATATTGAGGTGAGAAGGTAAGAAGGCTTACTTTGTATTCTAAGATTACTTATGTTATAAGGAATCAAAAGTATACCGTAATAAACTTCTTGAATATAATTTCAAATTTTTTTAAAGTTAGCTTTTGACTAGTAACTACACAATATCAATTAGAAATATAGCTGTCAATATATTTTTCAGTAGACTTCATTTTACCAATCCATGTGGTATTGTTTAAGACTTGTTTTATTTTATGTATTTAGGTTTTCAGTAGACTTCATTTAACCCAGACACATGGTATTTTTTATGAGTTCCTGTAATTTTATGTATTTACATTTTCAGGAGTCTTCATTCATTGGTTCGAAGCCTTCATCACGCAACCCTTCAACTTCTAGTTCCAAAAGTTTACCTTCTAGATCAACATTCACAAAGAACGTGGTCACGCACAAATCAGAATCTTCATATGGTACCAGTACAAATGGGAATGATTTATCACCCTGGCATGTGACGCCACAAGAACCTAAAACTATTGAAAGAAAAGTCACGTTGACAACAGAATTGTAAAATAATTACATTAATTGTTTACTACTGTATATTTAAATGGTTGTGTTTTATATCAGCTTTTTTCACTGTAAAATCAAGGGCCTTCTTTTACTTAGGTCCAATGCCCCTATGGGAAACATATTCAACAGCTTAGTTCTAGTACCCCAGAGAATCAAAGGTTTCTGTTATGGTTTAACTAAGTCTAGGCTCAGATGTGGGCGTAGGATAAGGGTAAAGTTGAGGGATATAAACAGAGCCTTAGATTAGCAAAGTTCTATATATTAAAAGATTGCAGGAGAAGTCAATTTTAAGTTTTAATAGCATTTATTGCTTGCAGCTAAAAGTAGGTTGTTAATTGATGAAATTTTGTTAAAAATGACTACTGGGCTTAATTTTTTTTACGGATCCATTGTTACTTTTATTTTACTACAGCATATCATATCCTTTTTAAACATATCAAGTTACATTCATTGTTTTATTGCTTATGCAAAGTAAGTGCTTAATTTTAAAATCTTGTTTTATTTTGATAAATTTGATGAAAGCGGTTGATGATGAAATTGTGTGACTTGTTATGTGCAATGCTTTGATTTCTTATCCAGTATTTTAGTACTTTTCTGTATTTTTATAATTAAGCTATGTGTAGCAAACCGGTGGCATGGGTACAACTTGTTTAGCTTTTGTTGTTGTATTGAACAAATGTTTTAGAACAAAATAACACAATTTAATTAATTATTGTGTACCTTCTCTCTGGAGAAAACCAAAATTAACTGTTCCTGAAGGATAAAATATTTATGTCTGGTGAATAATAATCAGAGTGTCTTTCACACTGACTCAGATCCAGAGATTAACAAGCCATATTCAAAATATGTTGAAAATTATTAGTTTTACAAGTTTTGTTGCTTGAGAGGTACTTTTTTATTTGCTTTTAGGTTACATAATTGTGTGTGGCTTGTCATCATATGAAAGAAGGGAATTTTTGTTAGAATTATATAACCAAAAGCTCCTTTCATTAATGACGTCTTTTAGCCATCCATTCCAGAATTAAGTCCACATCTAAAAAAAATGGCACATTTTTAGAACAACTAAAAAGACATATCAAGATCATTCAATAGAATATTTGAGATGGAATTTTTCAAATATTTATTTGAAATAAGTGGTGCAAAAAAATGTTGCGATATAAGTAGGGGTAGAGGGAATATACCCCTGAAAATGACATCCATGCCTGTGCCTTCTGCAGCAAATATACATAGTATAGACAACTTATTTTATTTACTGATGAGTATAAGGGATGAATTTTGTAACCTACATATTTTTATATCAGCCATGTTAGCTGTAGTAGACTTTAATCACCTTCAAAAGGAAGACCATATCAGCATCATTGTAAATTTCATCTCTCATTTTACTAAGGTTCAGAATATTATTATCATATCATATATATGTTTAGTACATACTTCAAGTTCAGGTTCAAGCTTGTATTGCTTTACATTTTATTTTCATCATTGCATTAAACATGCAGTATTTATGCACATATCTCAGCATTGCCTGATATGCATGTTACTATCAACAAGCAATATTTCAGCTAGGCAGTTAGCACATTTCAGTTCTAAAACAAAAATGGATGCTGTACTTGTATCTTTCTTACTTTTCTCCTGAATATGTTTGATATCAGAGATTTATTTTGATAGAAAATTCTTGAAATTATGGACCAGCCAAAAATGTTTTAAAAAGCCTAGTCATTGTTAGCTACGCATCAAAATAAAACATTTTTATTCTAGTCCAAGATAAATTGTGAAAATTATTAATCAGAATTATTTATATTGTTGTAAATAATCTAGTAGATACTAGCACAGTGCTTTGTATATTTTGGATGCATGCAAAATAATTTTTTTTTTTAAAGTTTTCTTGAAATAGAATAATTTGAATTGTCTTTTTATCTCCTACAGCATATCATACAATCTACCTGTATCATTGAAATCAACAAGTAATGGGCATTTTAAAGTTCCGATTTAATGAAAGTTCTGGTTGCATAATATCCAGATTTTTTGGTTGTGAAAATTGATTTGTTGAAAAATCACTCCAAGTTGTTTATACATAAATTCATTTTACATGAACGAGTCTGAAGTGATAGTTACTCACATTCCTGTTTAAGACATTGTTTATTGTTACTTAAGCCACTTTAGTTTTCGAGAGACAAATGGTTTTTGGGCTTAAGAAAATGAGAATATGAGGTCAGCTGTTCAGTAGGTTGAAGTTCTTTGGTTGTTAAAGGGTAAAGAACTGTTCTGTGATGTTGCAATTTATTATCTTATCTACAGGTTGTGAATTATTTTTAGCCATTCCAAGCATTTTAAAGACACTTGAGATTGACATTATAAGACTATAGAATTATAAGACAATATATGTGGGTTTTTTATCTGAATTTAGGAATAAAATCATGAGCTGCACATAAAATTGAAAATTTCACCTTAAACATGTAGTTTCAAAGTTTTTATTTTTGTTGCAGTGATTCTTTTTTATGCATATCCTTCAACTTTTACACCTAAAATACTTGCAATGAATGAGGGTTATTTCATTAAAATATGAGACTGTAATTCTGTTATCTTACTGTGTCATTCTCAAGTAAATTGTTTTTATTTATAAGCATGGGTAAATTATACATTGTTTTAACTTATTCCATCCTTAAAATCAGTGCAGACTTTTTATATCATTATTAATATCATGTGCCTTATTGGTTATCTTTACATTTGTCTATACAATGATGTTTATTTTTAGAATTTTTAACTCTAAATTACAAAATTTTATCTCTATGATAGAGAATAGTATTACCAATAAAAAGAACTGTTTGAAAATATGTAAGCTGTTATGGAAAAACGGAATTACTCCAGTTTGCAGGCATCTTTTTATATTTTATATTCAGAAGTTATTGATATGAATCTCAGATAACCAACCAAAGTGGGACATGAATTTTATCTACTTGGAGAATGTTTTTCACTTTTATCTGATTAAACAATTATTATTCCAAAGTATTTTTACTTATGTATTTTAAAAGAATTTTGAATTTATATACATTTGGTTGTCTTACAGATAAATTAAAAAAAACATGATCCTTTTCGCTGGCTAATAATTAGAATTTGTAACTAGATGCCTTCCAAATTGTCTAATCTTTAGTTATGCTTGAAATATTGTAACGTTGAAATATTGATGATGACCACTGTGATTTTGATTGTAACAGATTTTCTACATGAGTAAAGATTGGAGATTTTTGTATTTCACATATCAGAGTCCAACTCATATCAAGTTTGAAGCATATCTTGCTTATTTTCCTTTTGAGATATTTGGAGTCATGAACCCAATATTATATTTGGGTTTTGATAGACAACTTCTTTTATGGAAATTTGAAAGTTGGTGTGATGCTGTAGTTTACAAAATTATCTTCATATTTTAGTGATACAAATGGCATGGTAGTGTCATAGATATATCATACATGTATTCAACCTTACTATAATAGAGAAGAATGTTCTTAGAAGTGAACAATTTGCAAAAAGGAACTGCCCACAAGTATACTAACTTGAATTAAATATGTTTAAAGGAAATAACTTCAAACTGTCTGTCTATATCTTAATTGGTTTTAAATATCATAATTGTGAAATGTTTACTATAACAATTTATTCTACTATATATATTTATATTTTACATTACATTACACTTCATCTGATCTATACAAAACATTTTATTACATTTCCTATAGATAATTTTATGTGATACCTTGCCACTATTTTCTGTCTGTATAAAGCTTGTTATGTTTGTGCTGTAAAGAGCTTGTTTTCATGTCATTCAAATAAATCATGAATTATCTCTCTTTGTTTATTGTATATGTTTGGTAATTTGAGTACAAAGACAATAGTGACAAACGACACTATGATGGTGAAAAATATAATAGCTTATTGATGAATATTCTTGTACTTACCAATAAATTATATATATATATCAGAAAAGAAGTTTATGGATTGACAAAGGTTTTTGGTTTCATTCAGGGTATATGATACTTTGTCAATAGTCTAATCAGACAGATCACCTTCATTTTGATGTCTAGAATTTGCTGGCTGAGAAAGTTCAAACAAAAAATATGACTAGTAGTTTGTCAATAATATTTTCACAACTATTCTCTGATTCTTGTCTTTCCCAAGTCTAAGGGTTTAAAATTGGAGACCAAGAATGCTTATCTGTCCACAGCAGAAACTTTTTGTACAAAGCTTCCACAAGGTAGCAGAGCTTGATACTTAAGGATGTCTGCTGGTCATGGTTTGGAATTTTTGTCAGATTTTCAGAATCCTCTGGACTTATCCATTTGAACGCCTTAAAAAAAAATTTCCCATGAACCCCCATTTTTCTTTTTATAAATCTTGTACATGCATAATTATAAGCCATTTGTAAAAGTCTTATAAAATTTTATTTATTTTTTGATAGTTTTTGGGATACGATTGCTGTCAAGCAATCTGTAGACTTTTACCATTGACCCTATGACACACTCCCTCACGTCATTCGTTTTATTCTAAACATTCGGCAACATCTCAGATTCTTATGATTGTCTTGCTTTAAAAGGTAAAAACAAGCAAAACAATTGAACATAAACAACTTTCCTGTAATGTTTTACTCATAATCTTCATGTATGATATTTTCCTTGACTTATATGCGTGTTTTTAACAATACGGAAAATCAGAATTAAACAGTATTTATATTTAGTGTTTTTATAAATTTAGAAACACGTCAGAGGGAATTCCCAAATTTTTATAACTTGCGAGAGTTCTCTGAAAGACGATCGATAATTCTATTTCTGTCACAAGAACTGAAGTGGAGTATTTCTATATTTTACCGTTATGAAGCTGATATTTGATACTGTACTCTCATAAAGAAATGGAGAACCATTCATCATATCATTTAATAAACGTTCTTGTTCCAAATCGCATGTCGCGGTTTGTTTATGTATTAATGTCCATGCGTGGTCTCACTAATTAGAGACAAACAGAATTGCAGAGACAAAAAGCGTCAAGAAGCGACAAGAAGAATAATATTAGCAACAAGAAACTATTTAGCGACAAGAAATCATTTTTTTATTTATATTACTTATTCGAAATAAATATTAAAAAAATATGCAAAAGAAAACAATTTCAACGACAGGAAAGTTAATTTTGATAGGGGGGAAAATGAAACTTGTAAATCTAATTCAGTTGCTACATTTATTTACATGATATTTTATAAGGTATCACAGGAAGTATATTTTGTCTTTTTATTTGTTTTTAAAACCATTTTTGTACAAAATATAATTAACTTGCAAAATGCATTATTTGTGCATAATTGTCCAGAAAATTCATACACAAATTGTGAAATACAAATTAAGAACTGAAATCAAACAAGAGGAAAACATAATTAAAATGTGAATATTTTTCATCATTTTATTTAGTGTATTGTCTCATTTAACGATATTTATCATGTTTATGCATATAGATTGAAGATTAAAGGAAACTGATGACAATCTTGAGTTTTCAACAGGTGTTCACTATTCGGTACAATAATTTTATATTCTGGTGCGTGTAATTGATGAAGGTGTTAATGGATGTTATTGTTGCAATAAAACAAAGGACACGCACCTAGTTAATCTCATTTGTTGCTCTTAAATGTGTATTACCTTAGAGTGAAGCCACAGCTAATGTTGGTCCTATCAGGAAAAATTAATTGTACAGTTAGGAAGGAAATATTATTTCATGTTTTTGTTTTATTAAATCCTTCAAAAGGAAGGTGACAAATCTTTGTTTTTATTTTCATTTTATAGCGTTTACATTTCCTTTGCTCTTACACATGTTTAATTTCTACATCTATCAATATGATAATAAAAAGTACACAATCTCTTCATCAATTTTTTTTTATTTCTTCATCTTTCAATATAATCCTAAAAAATATTTTAATGTATGTGATAACAAAATGTATTCTTGTCGCTAAATAGCTTCTTGTTGCTTTTTGTCACTTATTATTTTTCTTCTTGTCGCTTCTTGACGCTTTTTGTCGCTAATTAGTGAGACCCCACATGCGTGTAGTTTTCCTGATTTCAAGGGGTATCAGATTGAGTGATTCCCCGCTTCATTGATTAATTTGAAACTCATGGGATTCTTTCTATGTCTGTCTGCATATGGAGGGCTATTGTTGTTGCATAATTTTAAATCACATGCATAATTTAAATTAAAATAAATGTTTCATCGTAAAAATTACCTATAACACCCCTTCAGCAGAAATGGAATCTTCCATGTTATCGTTTCGAGTTGTCTCCCTTTTCGAAGTATTTGTCAAGAAGAATTAGCTCGTTAATGCCGGTAAACGTCGTATTATATTAAGAACGATCTCAATGTAAACAGAGGAGTGTGTACGGAAAGGAGTCATGCCCTCTGACCCAAAGGAACTTCAATAATTAAAGAGTAAGAAATGGGGTTCCTCCTAAACTGGTCCGCCGTTCTATATATAGCTTCGCACCGAAGGTCAGTGTAGCGATAAGTGAACACAATATGATAGGGGTCCAGTTTAGGATTCCTCCTAGAATTACGGTGATAAGATACGGAAGCAAGTTAACTCGTACCACGGCATTGGAACCAAAAAAGTTAACTTGTACTACTGGGAAGTCGTAACATTCAGAAAAAATATATAAAAAAATATGATGTTTTATGGGTTTCTGTGTGTAAACTTAATAGAAATAAAGTTGAATTACTTGAATTTTACACAGGAGTTAAATGAAAACTTAGACAAAAATAAAGAATGTTTTAAAGCATTAATGTTTTAACTGATCTTTCAAACTAGAACATAGGCGGATCCAGCCCCCCTTTTTTTGTGGAAAAAATTTGGTTGATAATAAAGGGAATCATTGAAGCATGACTGGAGCGGGCCCCCTCTTAGGTCAGTCAGCGGGCTCCCCCTTAGGAAAAGTTCTGGATCCGCCACTGTAGAACTTAATCCAGAGGAAAGTTAAAACATTGCTTTAACTGTACCTTATTAAAATTGAACATGTTGAATATGTATATATATCCAATTTAAGTTAATTAAAGCTGTAATCCATGATCACAAATTGAATGCTATGTTTACAATTGTTGAAAGCCATGTGCTTTTTTGTGGGGGAAATGCGGACCCCCTTAACAGGAATCAGTTAAATTTCATTGTTACATTTATTTATAGACAGTAAAAATAATTCTGGCAATCATTTTGACTAACTGCTAAGATTTTATTATTCATGAAAAATTTTCTTCGGGTGAAACTGTATATACCTTAATTATCTACATCTGCCACAGTATTTTCTATCCAATATACAAAGAACATAAGCTACAAATTGGTCATTGTACTTTCAAATTATATACATTTTACAGACATGACAGACTTAAGAGGTATTGGGTGAAAGTAACGTATATCATGTATATTCATCATTTAACACCATTTGAATGCATTTAAATAAGTTGGTACGAGTTAGCAATGGTTCGATTTTTTTTGGTTTTTTTAATGGTACGAGTTTACAATGGTACAGGATAACTATAATTCGATAAAACACAATAAGTACATGGCTCATACACATGATACACTTGTAACGGGGATTGGCTATTCTTTAAGTTGAGTGACTATTCAGATTGTTACATTTTGCATGTGCAGTTGAATTAGTTTAGAGAATAATACTATCCAGCTGTACCAGGTTTACCGGCCAAAAATGCTTGAGACTCGCGCATGTTCATGCTTTTTTTGCAACAGTATTCTTGGATCTATTTCTTTCCTCTTTGATCTTTTGAATTTTGGCCAAATCTCATGCATTTGTTTAATGAAAATTTGGCAGAACTGCTATACATGTGTCAATGAAAACTATGGCAATCGTATCCCTCAGAGCATTCTGCTCTTTGATTAAGAACTTTAACTGGCCAATGATAAAGCTATGATAAGTCAAGAGAGAACATTTTCCCGCCAAAATTCCAATGGCTTATATCTCGAAAACAAGCACACTGACCCCTACATTTTTTTTGCTTTGTTGATTCCTCAATGTATTCCCTATCAATACATACTAGTTTTATGAAAAGTTATTTATTTTGAAACTGAGCAGCAGACATCCTTAATATCTTTTATGCTTATGGTCTGAAGTTTTTGTCTGGCATATGTTCAGTATCCTTGTCCTCATTCCAAAGTTTCAGCAACTGCTTAAATACTATTGTTTTATCACACTGCACACTTATGAATAATAGGACAACTAAAATTGGTATACATAGAATCACTACAAGATCTACATTCATGTCATACAGGGTTCACTTTATTTCATGGGGATCAGTGATTAATGTTGAGTTTTAATAGTTAATATTAAAAAGAAGATGTGGTATGATTGCCAATGAGACAACTCTCCAAAAAAGACCAAATGACAGAGAAATTAACAATTCTACGATTTTCAATGATGAGGAAAGCCCATACCGCATAGTCAGCTATATCAGGACAGTGATGTGACAGTACAACATAAGAACAAACTAAAAACTCCATAGAAATGGATATATCTTGTCAGACAGATCCAAATAGAAATACATCTAACAAAAAACAGAAAGTGGACATGGATGGGTGCTTGTACATCACAACATCAAAACGACAAGTAAGCAGATGGTAAAGTGTGTTTGGTGTATTGAATGATAGTAAGGTGTATATGTCCATCTGAAAAGGTTGGTCTGATGTTCATTGTTAACTTTTAAGACTAAATATAGAATTCATTCATGATCAGCCTAGCATGTGAGAAATTTCAGCATGTGCTCTATTTATTATTGTGACTTGATCAAGTTTTCATTTTTGAGGAACAATGTTGCGGATATGAAAGTTGACAAACTGATTATTCAAAAGAAAATAACACTTAAAAGATGCTTAAGCTTATACTAACACAAGTTTATGGATTGATTGATGGTTGCTTTACAATCATTGGCAAATAGTGCATGCATATTCAGACCAAATAGAATTGGAATTCAAAGCCAATGGACAATACATAAAAAAGCATATTAAACAACATCAAGAAGTGTTTTGATTTTTGGGGAAAGATGGCCTTCAAGCCAACTTATGACCTTACTTCTAACCAGGCGTGAGTTTCGCTATTATCTTGTTGATCGAGCTGTGTTAGTGACCACCAGTTGGGACTTTACTTACAATGCACCATATCATGTTAGTTTCCAGACAGCTACTTCAGTTTGTGTGGATTTAACATGAAGCAACATATATGATGTTCCAATGTTTTATCTAGAGGGTTGCGAGGACTGTCAAGAACAAGGAATTGATTTTACCCATCAAAAAGGTAAAATGACATTTTAAATTTAAAAACTATATTTAGACTGATATAATTATAATTTCATACCTCTTTAACAACCTAATTTTTAAGTTTGCACGATTAAAAGAATAGAAGATGTTAATAGAAAATCTGAATTGAGTTTGTTTGAGCGGTTGAAAGCATCATCGGCATTCCCTTAAACTGCAGTACGATTTCAAACAAGAAGATAACTAGGCTACAAGCGATTAAAATATTTCTACTTAGTAGCTCTGGCTGATATAGTTTAAGCATATTTTATTAAATGAATTAAAGCAAAATGGATTAGACACAAGTAAATCATACCTATAAAGTCTTCTCCATAATATAATATAATATTACAAAAAATAGTATTTATGATATAATGGACATGCATATAAAGCAAACAGTTTATAGAATATATAACTAGCTTTCATAGGTAAAAAGTGGAGAAAGCGAAAAAGAAAGCTTGAAAAGTCATATAATTCTGTAATGATGACGTGTGTGTTGATGATGATGACGATGTTCCGTGCCAGTAACAATAACGCAAGCTGATTGATTGATGTTTAGCCTCACGTCACGTCATCTGAGTTTTTATGTCTTTGTTTTCCAGAAATGACCGACATAGTCAGGTGATCTTAGATAATTAATTATTGTTTAAATAAAATAAGTTGTAGTGAAGGTAGTTTTTAAAAAACCATAAAGCATTACAATATAACCGAATGAATCGTGAAAATTTAAATGATTCTCTATAGTTGTGTTCAGTAGAACAATAAAAATAAAATGGTTCATTAGAGAAAGCATTAAAAGCTCTCTAGTAACGTAAGCCATACTGAAGTTTGTATATCAATGGAATTATTAAATCCGAATATTAATCGTATATAATAATTTAATCCTAAATATTTCTGATGAACATAAACATCACGTACATGTATTACTTGTGAGGAAAACCATTGCTTTTAAAGTTTGGAACTATTTTTTTTGCAGAAAATGTGATTTTTTAAAAGAATAGCCAGTCGTACTAGATATTAAACCAACATGTCGTCAGTCGAAGTGTCTCGGCAGGTAAGTTTTTTCTTCATGATTATAGTTTCATAAACGTCATATATTATTTTTTTAGAAAGAATAATACTCATTTCATAGATGACTATTTCCCCTATTAAATGGCAGATTTAAAAAAAAAAAACTATTTACCGGATTTGCTATCACATAAGCAACACGACGGGTACCACATGTAGAGCAGAATATGCTTACCCTTCCGCAGCACCCGATATCACCCCTAGTTTTTGGTGGGTTTCGTGTTGCTTATTCTCTAGTTTTCTTTGTTGTGTCATGTGAACTATTGTTTGTCTGTTTTTTTTCTTCATTTTTACCCATGGCGTTTGTCAGTTTATTTTAGATTTATGAGTTCGACTGTCCCTTTGGTATCTTTCGTCCCTCTTTTTCAACTAATTTTATAGACATATGACTGCATGTCTGGTTCATTTCGGCGCATTTTACAATTTGTACTCGGGCAACTTTAATTATAATAATCGAAAGTACAATGCTCCGAGTTAATTATCATTCAGAATGGGGACAAACGGCGAAAAGATCTAGCTAAGACTATTAAATATCTGTTATAAAAACCAACTGCTTTAGTTTATAAACTGTGAAGAAAAATCTCTAGTCATATGTCTGACTTATGTAAATTAACCTATATCGGAGGTAAACTAGTCCTTTATTATGGAAAACTTTAAAATTATCAAGAAATTAAGGTTCAAACTGTCTCATGCAAAGTTGACCTTATTTGAACAATTTTCTCTGATGTTCCAATATTCATATATCTCCTCTCGTCTTCAGTTAGTTATAAATCCTTGCAGTTTTGAGTGCATACGTTCCGTCTGAAGGTCAGACATTGCTTTGGACGCATCCAAATTTATATTTTTGATATTGCTCGTTGATACTTTGGTTTTTCCCTTCCTTTTATGATTTTTTTTTTATCTCGAACATTGAATAAAGGTACAGTATGATAGATTAAAAAGAACCCTCTTTTTATTTTACATTAATTTCAAATCGATAAAAGTGGTAAAAAGAGCAAGCAATATTGTTTCAAAGAATAATCACACATCAACCTTAAAGTTCATTGTGTGTTCATACAAAATACAAACCTTGTAACACTTAAATTATTATCATCTATTTTACTTTCTAACTTTGTCAAATTTGTTTGATTTTTTTTTGGACAAAATCGAGGAAAATATTTAAAAAATTATAGTAATGTTTTAATTATATACGCGACTAGAACATTAAAAAAATACAAAATGCAATAATTCGTCAAAAGTCATGGGTGAAAGTACATGTTCAATTGGAATGTGAGACGTATCTGCAAACAAGGGCATACAAATCCAATTGTCAGTCAAAATATTAAAGTTGTAAATTAAAGAGTGTATATCACGCCATTAAGCCATGTTTCAACAATTTTTTATATTACGAATAACAATGATTTTCATGTCTTTGTATTACTTTTGAAGGTTTTTTGATACAAAATGTCAGATTAACATAATTTTGTAAAAGTAGGCACCGAAGGATGTCTGTGACGAACATGAACTAATTTGTATCAGAAAGAAAACATTTACTTATAAGATAGTGTTGATACTGGTACCGGATGTTCTACCAATACATTTGAGGAATTTAAACTAAAATTTGCTAAAATATGTGAAATTGCGTTATTGGGTTCCCTCGGGCATTTATTATTTCGTGCTCTGTTTAGAAATATACATCCTCAAAATTTACACAAGGACTAAACAAGGACGTTTTGAAAATGCCCTGAGTATGAAAAACAGTAAGGGGAAATTAACCCTTTACCACTTAAACTTAGTATGGAGATATTTATGAGTATTTCTATCAACAAGGTCCAAAAATGAATTACCACTATAAACATCGACTTTACTTTAAGCAAAAAAGATCCAACAGATAATGCTTCGTTTGATATATTGAAAGATAAAAAGAACAACAAAAATTAGATTCTCAATGATGCCATCGAAGTAGATTTTTTAATAAAAATTTTAAAAAATTAAAAAATCCCTAAAATTCCTAACATCATATGCAATACTGAAAAGTTGACTTATTGAAATTGAATTCTTTATAGTTATTTGAAATTAGCAATTTAAATTATTAAGATTACTTAATTCATAATCTTCGATGCAAATATTTACCAATAATAGCAACGACGTAACCATACATCAATATAGTCTTTTTATAATTCAATATATCATTTATAGTCGATTTAACGTTTTCTGTTTCTGTTTTTTAAGAAGAAGGTAATTTCTTAAACTGCCTTTGTCTTCATACTTTATTTTGATTTTTTATCAACTAGAATGGACAATAATATTTGGTCAATAATATTTAGCCATAGTAGGTCAACGTATATAAGTTTAGCTTCTTATGCAATTTTTAAAAGAATCGTATTAATTTCCAATTGGTATTTAATCATTTAAATTTAATCTTAAGAATCAGATATAGATTGTTTTGTTCTTTTAGTGACCAAATTAAATATGTAACCAATTTAACCACACATCTATAACATTTACGTTGTATCCTCTGTGGCCAAAGTAACATGATTTAAAAAAAATGACAAGTCTATAGCATTTAAGTAATATTTTCACTTGATTTTGAAAAAAAAACTGTATTTGTCTTAGGTCACTTATCAAGCGATACACAGAAATATAAGTATACAGACCCCCTGTTAAACTTACATGAAAGACACAGCTTAAGGACCTTATCCGACTTATCAATATCTCATGCGAAGTCCCAAACAGAACTATCTTAAAACCATTCTCCCCGTAAGTTTTATTAAGATATGTTCCTCTGTATCGACTGAAAACTATTGATAGACGTTGGCGACATTACCCTACATTTTTTTACTATTTTAAATAAAAACTCCGATGTTTATCACAATAGATGGGAAAATAATTCGTCTTGTAGTGACCGGCAGATTCATAAGTTTTTGTTTCAGTTAAGCAAGGCTGATTTTAAATCTTTGGTCACAAAAGAAAGATGAAAAAAAACTATTTAAATGTAAAATGTAATCATGAAATAAAGTCACAATCTAAATATCGTCAACGTCGGTTCTGAATACATACTTATATATCAATGTTTGGGGAATTCAACACACTCTTATCATTAGGGGCCGGGATGAGCCACCCAACATATGTTTGAACCCGCCACTATCTGTATGTTACTGTCCAAGTTCACAAACATGAACTTAGTGGTCGTCGATTGTTGCTGCCTGTCACAATTTCTGACACCTTAGAGAGCTGATCGATTGTTTATTCAAGTTTGTTAAAATCCAATGTAGTTTATAATCCAAAACATTTATTAATTTTAGTAAAGATTATTTAGATCCTATGAGGAATTTAATTACACCTACGGCTGTACATAAACATCGTGGTAAACACAACTGTTGAATGAATGAATGAATTTTATTTGCAAAAGCATATAGAACATGCTATGGCAATACATAATATATACATAATGTGACAAAAGACTGGTAACAGAGAACAATACAA
This sequence comes from Mytilus trossulus, assembly GCF_036588685.1. Classification (NCBI taxonomy): domain Eukaryota; kingdom Metazoa; phylum Mollusca; class Bivalvia; order Mytilida; family Mytilidae; genus Mytilus; species Mytilus trossulus. The sequence goes on along the minus strand of NC_086374.1, from coordinate 19,160,962 downwards.
TAATAACATACATAATGTAGCTAACCAATAATATCAGATCTAGCTTTCCATGCACTCTTTAAATAGTTACAGAGCTTAATTGTTAGAGATCTAGAATTAGCTTTCAACAAACAAGATAGTTTAAAAATAGTAGGCAATGAACAATAATAGCGTGGCAAAAACAATATTCTAATTGCCCTATATGCTGGACATACTAATACAAAATGAAATTCGTTCTCAACACATTGCATATTACAACATACACAAAGACGCATTTCTCTTGGTATATCAGAGAAGCGACCAACTTCAACATTAAGTTTCAATGTACCACTTCGTAGTTTTGTAAGAATGTTACTATTATTAATGTAGCCAAAATAATTTTCAAGACAAAAATCAAACTTTATGCTACTATACACACTTAATTTCTCACAGTCACATATATCTGCTGACCATTTTTGTAGATATTGGTCTTTAATGCGTGTCTTTATAACATCAAACGATATATCAATATTATTCTGATTAATCCAAATATGATTCATTCCAAGACTAAATAAAAAATCACGCACATTAGATGCCCAATTAATTTTACCATGATTTGCATCGTCATATAAAATTTTATATACATCATATACATGTTGATCAATCAATGATAAATACTCTAGCTAAGTCTAGTTTGGATACGTTATTTGTATTAACTTTTATTGGGAATGTTCTAGCTACCAATAACTGAGATTGGTACTTTGTGTCTTTATTTGTTTTGGATGTGATGATTACAGCCTCTTTTATATGATTTTTCAGTTTGTTCTTATGTTGTGTTGTTTTACAGCTGTCTCAGGTTAAGGTTGGAGTTTGTAGCCCGCAAATATGTTTAACTCTGATAAAATTAGTATGTAACTGTTCCAAGTCAGAAGTCTGCAACTCTTTGGTTGTCGATTTGTTGGCTGTATATCATATAAAATTTGTTTTTTTGTTGTTTGAGTTATTTTATTTCCTAAACATTTGGTCTCTAATGGTAAGTGGTATCATAAGTTGCCGCACATCTTCTTATTTTTATCATAAACAACTTAAAAAATATTCATGTTCACCAAAAAGTCCACGTTCTGTTGGCGTATTTAAATGTGTTTTGCTTCTTTGTCTGATAAACTATTTTTATCTTTGCCAAATATTTTTTGTTTTTTAGCCATTTCAGCCTATACTACGGAATATACTTTGTTCTTGGATTTCTCTTTCTCTCTGTTGGTAATCAATTGACCGAGGCAGTTTCTTAATAAGAACTACTTAATTTTAGGAAATTTATCAACAACAACAAAACCTGGGTTTGGTTTAAAAAAGCTTAAGGAAAAATATTTAAGATTTATTTTTAATGCTTTCTATTACATTATAACGTTATATTTGTCGTGACGTTATATCTCCTATTGTATTAGATTGGAATCGAAATCAAAATTTAAAAAATCGGCCAAACATTAGAGCAAATTTGACACATATCATAACCTATCTCTTTTAGAGGAAAATGATTCCATACCCTCCTTTTTAAGACCATTATGTATAGGAATGCATAATGTATGACGTGATTTAAGGAACCAATACCTACAATAGTATACTAGACACTATGATATTCGTACTTATCTTATGTACAGTGTAACCTTATCTCGTTTCCTTCTTTGATAGTTTAAATAAGTCAATCATAAAAATTGGCAAGCTAAATCTGTATAATATTTCAACTGTCATATATCGTTCATTATTACATAAAGATCCGATCACTATATAGAACTGAATATTCAAAAACGAGATTTGCCAACTAGACCATTTCCTTTTTTTAACATATAATACGATGTTTTGGAAGGAAAATTAACTCTGCAGATACATATGTTTCCTATAAAATAATAATTCATCGTAGTTTCATAAAACCAAAACAGACACTAATAAATAAGAAAATTAAAAATGCTCTTTTTTTGTTCATCAAATTAAAGATATTTGGAAAAGGAGTGTCCAATAGAAGAAACAATATGTCTGAACAATGCCAATAATTAAAACAATCGTTAAGTTGAAATCTAATTCCATATTTCGATATGATAAAAAGCAAGATTTCTAGCTCTTGAGCCTATATCCAGTATCAGTACATATAATTCTGGAAACTAACCGTAAACAACTTTCCAAAGAGATATAACAACAATACCTTCTAATTTTTCAGGTCCATTACACAAAATTAAACACGTTATCAACACTTTGGCTTTTTTTTACGATATGTTCAGCAAAACTAGTTAAGTTTCTAACATAATACTTGAGTAATGTAAAGGAAATGATGAAGCAAATTTGGAACTTTTATTTCATATGCTTAGCTTATTAGTGAACAGCATATTGGATCTTTACAAGAAACACAAAAAAAGTCATGGTACTAAACAGGAAACCCACAGGAGTACATGAGTCCACTTAAATCCAGTCTTGACACTATTCTTTATTGTCCTCGTTCCATATAACTGACTTTATTCTAAATAGGATAGTATTTCACAAATCATTCACATTTACCTAATTGTCTAATGAATTGTAATGACCTAGCCGTCATATTAACCTTTGTGTGAATCAAGTCTAGTATAAGAGTTATGATTCGAGAGACACATTAACCTTGTACAAGTTTCATAGAAGTGATGCAAATTTAAGTAAGTAGACACGTTTAGTATTCATATTAGTACATCTTATACAATTTATTTGGATAATTGAACAAAAAAATAGATTCATTATATTATGAAGGTTATTTTTTAAAGCTTTTTTTTCTTTTTACGTTTCGAACAAGTCTTTTGATATTCAAAGTAATTATGTTCTATTAACTACCGTGGGTATCCCAAATCCTTCATGTGATTGAGTTTGATTCTCAGACATTCAATTAAGTTAGCCGCTGCTGTTTCAATTCATGTAAACATTCATGTATTATAACTTTGAACTCATCTGTTGATTATAGAACAAAAGTAAAGTTTTGTTCCTCAGAAAACTCATAATTCAAAATAAAAAAATGCAATATTTTCATCATTGCCGATTTTCAAAAACTCCCAAAAGTTAGATTTCAAATATACCATGAATATATACAACCTGAGGGACATTTGATAATATATTGTAACTTTTAAGGTGGCATCAGCTGTCACATCCATGTTCACCTATTTGATTCAAATTCTCTAATTTTTTATTTATAACAAACCAAAGCAAATATCCAAATTATAAAAAGTATAAAATAAACAATTTACGATGCAGATACTTGATAATATGTATCAGAAATTTTGTGTGTATTTTAGTATAGACGCCTCTGATTTATCATCGAGGTGACTTTCGAAAATTGCCGACTGTTATTTTACTCCATATAAACACGAATATATTGCGAACCTGTGCAATTAAATTTTCTAGATATGTGTGATTTCATATCACACACATTAACAATATATTAATCATCGGTTTTATTCGTTTAAGAAGTGTTTTTTTGCTGATCGAATTCATCAAACGAATGAACTACTCTTGTTTCATTTTCAAGGTCGGCACTCTTTTCTTTTTAATAACTTAACACGCCTAATTTATGCATATCCATCTCTAGTTAAAAGGTTGAATTGAAGGTCACACGAATACATATCAAATGAGGTAGAATATCGATGTTTCTAAGCTTATTTTGACAAGATTGAACCAAAATGGCTGCTTAAATGGAATAATTATTTCCAAAATTTACTGTTTGAATCTCATTAATGATTGAAACCCTAAAAATCATATTTTATTTTTCTATTATTTCGAGTATCCTATGATTCATTAGCTTTAACACTTACCAAAAAGAAACTAAAACTTCTAAATTTTGAAAAATACTGAAATTTGACATCAAATTAGAAAATATTGGACCTATTTCGACAGCATAGATGGCGGCTTATATTTCATATTTCTTAAATCGAAGAAACTAATACAACTATAACTCAAAATCCGGTCCGATACTCCATTTAAAAAAAAAACCACATTGTAATCAGTGCATTGTTAAGTACACATGCACCGTTGTTCAATTTATTAAATAAAATTAAGAAAGTCAAATTGTATAGAAGAATTAGTTTGTTATTTGATATTGATCTTTTTTACAATGATACCTAAAACAATCTTAAAAAATGAAAGAGTGAACTCCAGCTTTAAATGTCCATTCATAAAATTTGACACGTGAAGAGTTTTTGAAATCATTGCTTTATAAAAGTTTAGTTCTGATGGCTTGTTGGAGCGATGAAGCATTCATAATTTAGATAAGTCAGGTTTCGTAAAAAAAAATTCAAATGCATTTTCTTTTCTCATTGACCAAGTTGTTCCAAATTGAAATATGATCATTTTTTATGCACTGTCTGTGAATAATGCAAACGTGTAGATTCATATATAAATTTTAACTCATAAATTATGAGGCAGAGCGAGTATGGAAAAGTGGATATTGTATACAGATGAAGTCACATCAGGTGCGTTGACAAGTTAAACTAGTGTTACCTGATACATATTTATACATTATAATGTTTGTCACAAAGTTCTTAGTTGGAAGAAAACGCCGACACAATAATCGTAATTACACAATCGATGTGACATGGCATAGGATCTTAGACTTTGATATTTTTAATGTTTCCGGTAAAATTCAATATAGCAAGTAATACTCTTTTGAATAAGTAATTCTCTTGTGAGTTTCTACTTTTTTCCTCCGTAAATTTAAATTCAAGTTTCCAAGGTCGGGCCAGTAACTCGGTTAGCAATTGAAGAGAACACACACTAAAAATAACAATTTTTTATATTAAATTTTAGAAATATTTATCAAAAATTGTGTAACAATTTAGAACAGTCACAATTTAGTTTCATTAATGAAAGAATGCAAAACAGCGTTATTTTGATTCACAATATTCATGCTGTCTAATCCAGCATACATGAAAAGAGATGTAGTGTATATTTAAATGGGGCTGCTACCCTGCGACACAAATTCAAGATCTCTAGTTTTGAAATGTATTCTCTAATAATTAGACATTCCTCCTTTTATTTCCTATTGGTGGTGTAACATCAGGAACATACGGAAGCGTACAATAAACCAAAATTACAGAACAAAGGTGCTTAAAACATAAACACTTAAAGATAAACCAATACAGCTAAAATGAAAGAATTTAAAGACAACCCTTAAAACTTTATAAATAGAATATTCATAAAACTGCTGGTTTAAAATACCACTTGTAGCTATTGAAAACCTCATTGAAACCGCATTTATGTGAAGTTCAATTTATAACATAAGAGATGGATAACGCATGCATTGTGCGTGTTCTGTTATTTAAAGGAAAACAATGTTGAATGTTTCTATCCTCAAAAAGCATTCTTATACAGGTAAAACAAAGATTTTAATGTGCGTATTGTTATGCGTTTACTTTTCTACATTGGCTATAGGTATAGGGGGAGGGTTGAGATCTCACAAACATGTTTAACCCCGCCGAATTTTTGCGCCTGTCCCAAGTCAGGACCTCTGGTCTTTGCTAGTCTTGTATTATTTTTATTTTAGTTTCTTGTGTACAATTTGGAAATAAGTATGGCGTTCATTATCACTGAACTAGTATATATTTGTTATGGGGCCAGCTGAAGGACGCCTCGGGGTGCGGGAATTTCTCGCTACATTGAAGACCTGTTGGTGACCTTCTGCTGTTGTTTTTTTCTACGGTCGGGTTGTTGTCCCTTTGACACATTCCCCATTTCAATTCTCAATTTTACTAACTATTTTTTAAATCTATAATATGAAATTCAACAAATCCAATTGCAAGAGTTCGCTTTCTATTTATATTTCTATCTATATTTATGCTTATATCACGTATATGACCATTGGAGGTCTTAGGACGTCAACACGATAGTTAATTAGATGGCATTGAAGGTCACACGAATACATATCAAATGAGGTAGAATATCGATGTTTCTAAGCTTATTTTGACAAGATTGAACCAAAATGGCTGCTTAAATGGAATAATTATTTCCAAAATTTACTGTTTGAATCTCATTAATGATTGAAACCCTAAAAATCATATTTTATTTTTCTATTATTTCGAGTATCCTATGATTCATTAGCTTTAACACTTACCAAAAAGAAACTAAAACTTCTAAATTTTGAAAAATACTGAAATTTGACATCAAATTAGAAAATATTGGACCTATTTCGACAGCATAGATGGCGGCTTATATTTCATATTTCTTAAATCGAAGAAACTAATACAACTATAACTCAAAATCCGGTCCGATACTCCATTTAAAAAAAAAACCACATTGTAATCAGTGCATTGTTAAGTACACATGCACCGTTGTTCAATTTATTAAATAAAATTAAGAAAGTCAAATTGTATAGAAGAATTAGTTTGTTATTTGATATTGATCTTTTTTACAATGATACCTAAAACAATCTTAAAAAATGAAAGAGTGAACTCCAGCTTTAAATGTCCATTCATAAAATTTGACACGTGAAGAGTTTTTGAAATCATTGCTTTATAAAAGTTTAGTTCTGATGGCTTGTTGGAGCGATGAAGCATTCATAATTTAGATAAGTCAGGTTTCGTAAAAAAAAATTCAAATGCATTTTCTTTTCTCATTGACCAAGTTGTTCCAAATTGAAATATGATCATTTTTTATGCACTGTCTGTGAATAATGCAAACGTGTAGATTCATATATAAATTTTAACTCATAAATTATGAGGCAGAGCGAGTATGGAAAAGTGGATATTGTATACAGATGAAGTCACATCAGGTGCGTTGACAAGTTAAACTAGTGTTACCTGATACATATTTATACATTATAATGTTTGTCACAAAGTTCTTAGTTGGAAGAAAACGCCGACACAATAATCGTAATTACACAATCGATGTGACATGGCATAGGATCTTAGACTTTGATATTTTTAATGTTTCCGGTAAAATTCAATATAGCAAGTAATACTCTTTTGAATAAGTAATTCTCTTGTGAGTTTCTACTTTTTTCCTCCGTAAATTTAAATTCAAGTTTCCAAGGTCGGGCCAGTAACTCGGTTAGCAATTGAAGAGAACACACACTAAAAATAACAATTTTTTATATTAAATTTTAGAAATATTTATCAAAAATTGTGTAACAATTTAGAACAGTCACAATTTAGTTTCATTAATGAAAGAATGCAAAACAGCGTTATTTTGATTCACAATATTCATGCTGTCTAATCCAGCATACATGAAAAGAGATGTAGTGTATATTTAAATGGGGCTGCTACCCTGCGACACAAATTCAAGATCTCTAGTTTTGAAATGTATTCTCTAATAATTAGACATTCCTCCTTTTATTTCCTATTGGTGGTGTAACATCAGGAACATACGGAAGCGTACAATAAACCAAAATTACAGAACAAAGGTGCTTAAAACATAAACACTTAAAGATAAACCAATACAGCTAAAATGAAAGAATTTAAAGACAACCCTTAAAACTTTATAAATAGAATATTCATAAAACTGCTGGTTTAAAATACCACTTGTAGCTATTGAAAACCTCATTGAAACCGCATTTATGTGAAGTTCAATTTATAACATAAGAGATGGATAACGCATGCATTGTGCGTGTTCTGTTATTTAAAGGAAAACAATGTTGAATGTTTCTATCCTCAAAAAGCATTCTTATACAGGTAAAACAAAGATTTTAATGTGCGTATTGTTATGCGTTTACTTTTCTACATTGGCTATAGGTATAGGGGGAGGGTTGAGATCTCACAAACATGTTTAACCCCGCCGAATTTTTGCGCCTGTCCCAAGTCAGGACCTCTGGTCTTTGCTAGTCTTGTATTATTTTTATTTTAGTTTCTTGTGTACAATTTGGAAATAAGTATGGCGTTCATTATCACTGAACTAGTATATATTTGTTATGGGGCCAGCTGAAGGACGCCTCGGGGTGCGGGAATTTCTCGCTACATTGAAGACCTGTTGGTGACCTTCTGCTGTTGTTTTTTTCTACGGTCGGGTTGTTGTCCCTTTGACACATTCCCCATTTCAATTCTCAATTTTACTAACTATTTTTTAAATCTATAATATGAAATTCAACAAATCCAATTGCAAGAGTTCGCTTTCTATTTATATTTCTATCTATATTTATGCTTATATCACGTATATGACCATTGGAGGTCTTAGGACGTCAACACGATAGTTAATTAGATGGCATGAAGATTAAAATTTACACGAAATGAAGCTACACATTTTTTTAGCCCATGCTCTGTAAATTGAAACTTTTTATAATTTGGATAAATGTTTTACATGGATATAAATCAAATATAAGAGTTTAAGTCAAATCAATTAACATGTATTTGACAGCTAGTGCTACTTTAAAACTTTTTTTGAATTTTTCTGGTAAGTCAGTATGTTTGTGATTTTACTTTTCATTGCAATTCTGTATTAATCTGCATCATATATTCAAATGCAAATGATTTCTAATTACCTATGAATTATTTCAGCCACTCCACAACAGTCACAATAGCTTCGGAAGTACAGAGGGTGACGGTCGTCTAACAGTAGCCAGCACAGTATCAGGATCCTTTTCTGTCAACTCAACCTACAGTCATGGAACAGATAGATTTTCATCTTTGTCCAGACTAAGTAGAGCCAGTATCAAACTTAGAACCACATCCAGCTTTCCCAGTATTCTAAGTTTGTACGAACCTATACAGGAAGGGGTAAGAATAATTTTTAGTTTTCTTCTAATATTAATGTTACATTTTAATGTTGTGTCGTTGTTCTCCTCTTATATTTAATGCGTTTCCCTCAGTTTTAGTTTGTTACCCCGATTTTGTTTTTTGTCCATGGATTTATGAGTTTTGAACAGCGGTACACTACTGTTGCCTTGATTTATATCAATTAGAATAATATAAATAACGTTTTGATAAAAAAAAAACAAATCGTAAACATTGGTATCAACGCCTATTATAATAATTAATTTTGTCATGTTTAATTATATTTGCAGAAGGTTTATCAAGGTGATCGTCAGAAGCCACCATTCACTGATAGAGGACCACAACGAAAGAAAGAAAAAGGAAAACCAAAGCGTTTTGCAAAATCGAAAGAGTGGGGAGAGCATCTGGATACACGATTCAAAACTGAGGTAACATATGAATCATAGGATTTGATTTTACCCAACTCCGTTTATATTTCGTTCGCTCTCCAAATAAAACATTCACAATGACAATGATCACTATTCACATTGGATGGATAAGAAATGGATGTAAACTTTGAACAAAGATTATCTCGGGCCATTTGTACATAAACTAAATTACCAAATAATAGAAAGGGAATAAATGCATCAGCCAGTTTTAAAGTGTAGTGGTGCTATTTCATCCAAAATATGTAGACTATTGTTCGTTTACTGACTATCAAGGAAATATGACCTTAAATGATTTCATGTTGATGTAGATAACCTCATCGTAGATACCGGGATTAAGACGTTCGTTTCGTCTACTTAATACTCATCAGTGAATTTGCCTTTAAAAAGATCAAATGAAGTTCGAAGTTGGTGCTCACTGAAAACCAAAATTCCAAAACAGTTTTGGCTAATCTAGACACGTTAAATTATTCTTGTGGTAGAAAATACTCAGTTTTTCGAAAAATTCAAAGTTTTGCAAACAGTTAGCTTATAATTTAAACATATCAACTTATTTTCAATAAAAAGTCTGACTACTGGGTTTATGTTCGCCAACTTATCAGATTGATGAAGTAAAATATGACCAACTGATACATTCGCATAACAATATCTTAACTCATCTAAATAAACTGTCAAACTATACGTCACCATAACATGATGTTAAGTATTGTTATGCTTATTTCTGTGTGGTAAAAAAAAATATGGACAGAAAAAATACGCAATGTTTTTCACCAGACTTGAATTCCAACAAATAAAACAATGTGTCACGGTAGGACTGATAGAAACCTGAATAGTTTAGGGCATCACTTGAAAGTATTTTTTAGTATAATATGCACTGGCAATAGAGAACTAAACACACGGGTTATTATAGAGTAATTATTGCTGTAATGTTGAAAATTGTAGCTTCAATTAAACGCATTTCTATTTTTACTTTAGCCAGTTAGATTATCAAAGCCTGTAAGTTTTGCGTTAGTCTTTTGATACAAGGTGTTGGCTTTCAAATTTGCAACATATCATTTGGTTCATGTGATGTTGATTTTTTAGCGATACTTTTTATGCTTGCACTTTGTTTTAATTGGTATAGATATTGATTTGTTTATATTAAAACCGTACTAAGCATTATCGTCCTACACATATGCACAATCACGGTTTTATAATCTTTCGATATCCATATTTTGGCTAAGCACAAGGTCATGTTTTTCTCTGATTATTGTACTGATTGCTTTTTTAGTCTTAGATACATTATACTTTTCTTTTAATTGTTATTAGCTTTGACCTTTCAGATCTGTACTCCGTGTCATTTTTCTTTAGTGTAATTTATAAATTTCCTGCTACGTCTTGTCTGTTGTTAAACGTTTTCTTCTCTTCAAATAATTTTATAGTTTGTTGAAGTGATACACCAGTTTTCAACATTAGAGCAGAACTGGCGCCTTTAAAAATGTTTAACTGTGCCACATTCTGTATGTGTTTGTTTCAAGTCGGGAGCCTGTATTTTGTTGGTTCATCTGTGTAATATTTGTTTTTGTTGTATACTTTATTATATGTTAGGCCGTTGATTTCTTCATGTGTTTTGTTTCATATCTTTTTTATTTATGTCGGGGCCTTTTATAGCCGACTTTATGGTATGGGGTTTCTCATTGTTAAAAGCCGTACGGCTGCATATCAATGCTTATATCCACTTTGAACTAGCAGTCAAAACATACAAGTGCTCTCAGATCTCAACAGTACGAACATCAAATGTGGTATACTAGAAATACTTGTAAATGAATGAAATATACATTAACATCTATATGTCACCATATGGCTTTTAACAATAAACAAAACCCATACAGCATAGTCAGCCATATCAGGCCCCGCAATGACAAATGTAAAACAATTCAAACGGGAAAACCAACGGCCTGATAGTATGTAAAAAAAACACATGAAAGTACTGGCAAAAAATGGAATGTGGCGAGATTGAGCACGTTAGCAGGCACCCAAACCTCCCTTTATCTGGCACATTGGTGTAACTGTACACGATATGAACAAACTATAAAAATAATTTAAAGAAAAGGGCTTAACTCATTAGATCTAAACAACGGAAAAAAAGAACCACAAATATAGATCGGACATGGAAGGGTATTTTTGCATATCTACAACTTTAAAGACACCAATAAGTACTCGCGTTACTGACAGCTGTTTGAAGGCCAATAACCACTAGTGTAAAGATTTCATTAACAGTTTGAGAAAATCCCGACCTTGTGCAATGCCAATTACATACAGATATCGATTGATTGTCTTAATGTATAAATACCCCAAAACAAAAAAAGTATATATATTCACTGTATTTGAACCTTAAATTGGTGGATAGTTGTCTCATTTGATATCATTCCACATCTCCTAGTTTGTGTATTTTACCATAATTTAAGAGCATTTGTTAAGAACCGTTAACACAATTGTTATGTTATTTGTCTATGTTGATAACATTAATATATGTGCTTTTTATATTTTAAAAAGAATTCTTGTGTTATAACATTTACGTCGAGGCTTTGTAAAGTTAACGTATGGTTACAGTTCTGTTTTTAGAATCGTTTTATATACACGAATTTTATAATTGTAGTTAATTATGACTTACATCTGATAAGTAGATATGTATGTAAAGTTTTATTTCTTGCATAACGCTTGTGTCATAAAGGATTTACTAATTCAATGTTGCTTATTTAACATACACTGGCTCATACATCATGCGTAATCAGGAAGAGAACACATCACCAATCAATAGAATAAGCATGGTCTACAAAGTAGGGTAGCCCAGGATAAAGGATCTGAAATATTGATTTCCACTGGAAAATAGGGGTATATTTAATAGGGTTATGATTCCTGCCGTTTAACAGGTCCCCTACGGATACATCAAAAAGTTATTGCATTGTTTCTCTAACGCGCAATGAGCGACGCACTCATCCTACACGCTGTTCGAATTACAACATTTGCGAATCGTTAATCTTTAGTAATCGATTAGTTTTAGAATAATAATATTCATTTCATACAACTACTCATTTAGGTAACGAATTGATTTTTGTAAAACTGTATGAACTGACCACCGTGATATGTATGCGGTATATAAAGTGATAAGTTTTGTTTGAATTTACTATAATAACTTTTTATTATAGAATCGGACAATACGAATAGAAGCAGTAGCTAGAGAACAAATGGACAAATACGATAAGTACATAAAAGAACTGAATACAAAAGTAGAAAAACAGAGAGATCAACAAAGAAAGCGCGATGAAGAGTTTGAAGAAAGACTAAAACAGTTAGAGGAAGAGGTTTGAAATATGTTTTTTTAAATAGCACTTACAAGTAACTTTCGGAACGCAGGCTTACTCCGTTTGATGAGATATAAAAAGTGACAAAACAATAAATGATTGAATAAAAAGCTATCATATATCATTTGAAAGATGAAAATAACAATAGAAATATAACCACGAATACTTCAAACCGTCAAGAATTAAATATTTTCACCAAAATATGCAAGAAAATGCAAGAACGCTCAATATACCATACATGTTATTAAAAAGATGTTAATAAAATGAAATACATCTAACATGCTGAGAGCAACTAAAGGTTTACACATGTGAAATTTTGGGTTTAAATTCAGTTCTAAAAATTACAAAACACAATATGTCATGCTCTTAATTACCAGATTCTCTAAACAGATTCAAAATAATAACTACCAAAACACTTCTTTTCACCGATTTGAAGTCCCAACATTTCTGGAAATATCAGAGATACATGATTACATTTTGGGTTAAAACTTCAAGTTCAGGAATGATATTGTTTTACAAAATATCACAATTCAAACATAAGCCGTAAAAATATAGAAAACACCATTAAAAAAACAAAGAGACAAAATAATAAACACAATTTTCTTTATAATTTCTTTTCTTCTCATCACTGCAAGATATAAATGAGATGATTTTGTTTTTTCAATTGTTTATTTTTTTAATAAACATTTTGTTTATATATCAAAAAAGGATAATCACAATAGCATATGGCATTGAAAAATATTGCAGTTAGTGCATCTAGTACGACCACAAAATAAATAATATTTGTTATTTGTTTCGAAATTGATATGTAAGTTGTTACTTACATATCAATATCTTATTCTGTTTGTTATTTTTAGGGAAAGAAGAAACATAAAATTGTGAAAAGACCAAAAGAACAATTTGTTCACGATCGTGAATACGTTAGAAACCTGCCTAAGTCCAATCTTTCTAAGGTATGAGAATATTATTACATGTACTATAATGTTTCACTTGAATCTAAACTCAAAACGAAAAATGGAACAAGGACAGAACGATCAATTTATTGTGTTTTTGTTTTTGTTTTTGTCACTTAAATAAGGCCAGTTACAGTGAATTTTTGCATTCGTCCCTTTAATAGATGTAGAATAAGTTTGATTTTGTTAGTCTTTATGAACTTTATATTGGAGTTCGGTATTTTTGTTTATATTTTCTTAACAGTTTAAATGTTTCCGTTTCATTGGACGAATCAGAATATTCGGTTTTTTTTACTTGCCATTTTTTATTTGAATTTCGTAACTACTGCATCATTTACTAGAACACAAGAAATGACTAAAATGATTGGAGCAACATTTGTATAATATATACTGCTTTTACAGGGGTCGTCCAAAAATAATTCGATATAACAAGTGTGTTGAATATTAAATTTCAAATTGATTGCGCAGAGTTCTGATTTAAACACAAATGAAGCAACACTTGTTTTCGTTCATTTGATTTGCGTTTGATGAGTTTTGTTTCATTGAGAAACGAAAATTTTCACCTGCGAATGAAAATCAACTTTTGACTATAAAGTTGTTTAAAAGAGGGACGAAAGATACCAGAGGTACAGTCAAACTCATAAGTCTAAAACAACGCCATGGCTCAAAATAAAAGTAGACAAACAGAAAAACAATAGTACACATGACACAACATAGAAAACTGAAGAATAAACATCAAGAGCCCCACAAGAAAATAGGGGTGATCTCAGGTGCTCCGGAATGGTAAGCAGATCCAACTAATAAACAACAATTTACCATTTGTAACATTGAGTAACGATCTATATTCATAAATTTTGTATAGTTAATGATGTATTTAGTTAATTCGTTTCTTTTACACAGATGGTGCGATTATCAGATGATCTTCAGAAGAAGGGTATATTGAAAACGCCATTAGATGTAGACAAATTTTGGAAAGATTTTGGCAGAAAAAGTATTGATAATACTGACATTTTTAAACGTGACCCTTTAACAGAAGGTAAATTACATTTTATTGATCTAATAATACAAAAAAGTCTTTTAACTATATGATAAGAAAGGGATTATTTTATGAGTGGTAGCAAGTCGATATATAAATCTCAACTAAAATGTAACTAAGTATCTATACTTAGTTATTCATAACCATGACATTACATACATTGCTTCTATTCTCTATTACAGTACCAGATAGCCGGCATTGGATCGGTAAAAAGACGACATTACAATCCCTAGACGATAAAGCAAAGAAAAGAAAGCTGAAGAAAATATATGGCAGTCAGGATTCCAATCCGTTACCCACAATCCCTTCACGGAAGTCGAGGCAGAGGAAAGCAAAATCTTCGGAGGGTAGTCGAATGATTGATAATCGAGTGTCTACTTGTGCTTCATTTTAATATGTGCATTATTATAGCATATTATAATAGGATTGCACTGAAATTTGTTACAAATATAATGACAACCATCATATTAGTTTCTTCTTAACATTATTAACGAGCGCACTTCACGTCTAATAGACATTTAGTTAATGCAACGTCTAATAATATACCAAAATTATACAAATTTCAGTGTATTTGAAAAGTCTACATAATTATTTGCGAAAACATTAATCCTTTATAATGCACATTTGAAATGGAGTTCAGTAGATACGATAGGGCAAGAGTAAGTCAAAGAATTCTACAAACCTAACAAATGTAATGTTTACTAATTACATACTGTTAAAACTAGCAATGAATTGTTTGACATCCTCTTACCTTCACACATAATCTCTCACTTAATCATCGTGACTAACAGTCATCCTTATTTGTCAGATATCTGTGATCATTTCATTTGAAAACTCCATCTCTTTCCACAAACTATGAAAGATGTCTCAATGTGTTCAATCTTATGCCATTTCTAATTATGGTTATATTATTCATTATAAAGTTTGTTGTATAATTTACATTAAACTCTCCACAGTTCTACCAATATTCATATTGTTTTGTCATGCCCATATGATTTTAGTGAATACAAATGATTACAAATAAAACTAAATACCAATTCGGTAGCAAATATTGAAATTTCTTGAACTGTATTGGTGCCGTTGCTCGTGCTTTGTTGTACTTTTTTGATATTAATAATACATGCTCTGTACTTTTACAGTTTGCAATTTAAACAATGCATTCATACACCCTCAGACAACAGTTGACCGTAAAGGATTTTGATTGTTTTTGGTTTTACGTACTTGCTTCTAAAATATTTTGTCCCTGGCCATCTGCCAAAGGGTGGTTTTCAATAACACGTGCGGTGACCACTACATTAGTATCATATGTGTAAATTTATAATCACAAATAAAAGGAAAAGTGCAGTATATGCTAATAAGACAACAATCTTGGAGAGGATATAAACAGGATTTAGCCTGATATCTAATTCAATACAGTTCTTTTTAATAAAATATAGTTAGAGAAGAAAAATGACCGCAACTAAAAACATGAATTTCCTAAAGAGTTTGATAACTCAGAAATTCATTATTAAAATAATATCATGTTTATATTGCCAACATTATATTTAAAGACTTCTTTCTTTTTACAGAGAATCCTGGTACAAAAGGATCTGACAAAAGTAAAAGTGCATTTGACCCTAGTCCTGGACCATCAGAAAAACATTCGGAACTTACAACACCATCTGAAGTGTGACTACCGCCTTTCACTTAATACCCATTTTTGCATGAAAACGTTTTATGTACATAGTATACCCATGTATATTACTGACATTTTTATCATTACATTATTCACAACCTGCAATAATTTCCTTTTCATTTTTATCTATGTAACAACTTATTGATCACATGAATGACTATATAAATAATGCAGTTTTTCTTTCATGATATTTGCTATTGTATTATATACCGATGACGGCTCCAGCTCGGTAAATGTCTATGTTTCACCATGCTATTACGGTTTATGAAACATTTTAAAAAAGCTTTCAATTATTCCGATAGGGGTCTTGCAGGAATTTCATTATATTTAAGGATAAAGCATGATACTTGCAGGATATCAATTCACATGTAATGATATCATTGTGTAAGAATTGTACTTATCCGGGAATAAGAAGAAAAGGTGCTTTTCCACAAAACAGAAAAATCGTTTTTAAATTTCGATTTTGAAGTCCATTTATTGAAGATAAGAATATATTTAACTTAGACAGATTCTTTATGTTATTTGTTTTCATACGTCAAATATTTTCATACCATTCATTTAAGATTTTAAGTTTGAATATTTTTGATTTGAATTAATCACAAAGAATTTTTTAGGTGAGGTTTCAATTGATGTTTCGATATTTCGTTAACCTCATTTACAAAAAAAAAGTTTTTCAATTCAATGATTTTTTAATTTTGGGGTTTCAGTATGACGTGACATACGTAATTTCAAATAACCACGAAAAAACACCAATATATATCCTCATTACTAACCTTGAATTTCATTGTTATTTAAAAGTGACTTTGAATGTTTCAGTTTGCCGGTAAAGTTATAGTATTTTGTATATATATATTAATGTTATTAAATGAAACTCAGGGAACACACACTATATTTGTGTATATTCATGGTTACATGTTTAAATGTGTTTGTCTGATAAGGTATTTTTTATAACACAAAGCTACAGTAAAATACGACAATTTAAAAAAATGAATGAATTGGAATGACTATTTCATTGAAAATGACAGTGGGTTCTTGCAAAGTCTGAGGAATGCTTTCCAGTTAATTTGTATTTCAGCGAGATAAAATTACTTAGTATTTAAAAATCTCTAAATCATATGAAAACGAAAGTAATCCTCTATGTAAAGGTAAAATATTAAACAATGTGTCAGTTTTGTTTTAAACTAATTTTTTTTCATATTATATCATAATGCATGTACCTGCTCTGAATATCTAAACTGTAATATTTTATGTTAAGATTTGTTTTCATTTTAACATGAACATTTTAAACAAAATTTTTTTCTAGAATGTATTGAGTTTACAGGAAATTAAAATTGATAGATCAAAATGTAAATCCAAACCAACAAAATGTAAAACATGTGAAAATAAAACTAATTAAAACATATAAAGATAAAACTGATATCAAGTGCATTTTTCATGTGCATGTCATGCAGTGTTTTGTAATTTTTCAATCACTTTATTTGCTTTTATGTTATTCAAATTATTATATTAATATGGAATTACAACACGTTGCATTTGAATAAAAAATGTTTGAACGACGAGTAAAAAACAGGTTTAATTTTACCAGATATACCAGTTTTATAATGTCACTCGCCCATAACGTCCACACAAGACACGAATCAATTATTTGCAACGCCAAGTCAAAAAGGAAATTGAAGAAACAAAAAACAAAATCCTATAACCAAATAAACAGGTATACATTTACTTAATTTTATCATCGGTATAAGGACATCATTCGTAAATATAGCTCAACATGCAGACTTCTTATACGTTCAGGTATTTCACATCCAATTTTTTATGGAAATATTCTTTATAAAGCACAAAGGTGTCAGTATTCACCTCAGAAACTAACAAAACCTTTGAACAGACTTATTAAGAAGGAATATAGTTACGATACTGTTGTCAGGTCATTAAAGATTGCATATTTTGGCATTAATATTGATTCACTTCTAGGGTCTTTGCATCGGAACTAAACACATTTATTAAACAAACAGTTGTTGGCATGACACGGGTTATGTTCTTCTCATATATGTTATGATGGTATGATACTACACCCCTAACGGGAAGGATTGTGCCTATTACATATGATGATTTCATAATCTTTCAGTCAGTTTAATTGAAGTCTGGAGCTGGCATGTTAGTTAACTGCTAGTAGTCTGTTGTTATTTATGTATTATTGTCATTTTGTTTATTTTCTTTGGTTACATCTTCTGATATCAGACTCGGACTTCTTTTCAACTGAATTTTAACGTGCGTATTGTTATGCGTTTACTTTTCTATATTGGCTAGAGAGGGTTCAGACCTCACAAACATGTTTAACCCCGTCGCATTTTTGAGCCTGTCCCAAGTCAGGAGCCTCTGGCCTTTGTTAGTCTTGTATTATTTTAATTTTAGTTTCTTGTGTACAATTTGGAAATAAGAATGGCGTTCATTATCACTGAACTAGTATATATTTGTTTAGGGGCCAGCTGAAGGACGCCTCCGGGTGCGGGAATTTCTCGCTACATTAAAGACCTGTTGGTGACCTTCTGCTGTTGTTTTTTTCTATGTTCGGGTTGTTGTCTCTTTGACACATTCCCCATTTCCATTCTCAATTTTAATTCACAAAAAAGCAACCAATCAATCATAAATGATAGTGCATGTCAATACAGAATTGTTGGCTACTGGTTTGATGAATACTACTAGAAACGAAACGTTCACCAGCAGTCACATCAACTCAATGATTTAAAACCTTATCAGATATACCCGACTTAATATTTGGTACGCTGTTTTTGTTTTTCGTCTATGAAACTTAATCAGTGACGATCGAAAAAAAATCACAGTTTAAGTACAACGTTAAAGAGCATTGAAAACCCGTTCCAAAAATTGTTTAAAATTTAAAGCGCCTTTGGACGTTAATGCATGTAGGTGAAAACGCCTTGGTGTTTTGAATATTTCAATATTTATTTCAACAGTTAATTTATCAAACAAATGAAAAATTTAATGATATTGTCCATCAACATAATAGCACTGGCTACTTTGTAGTAATCCCTTCTGCAGCATATAAGAATAATTTAAAAAACCTCATCAGATATACCAGGTTTCTTGTTTGGTATGGCAGACATCGCGTTAACCATACGATAAAAACTCATCAATATCACTTACTGTTTAAATGCAAAATCTAATACAAAAGTGAACAGCATTGAAAATCAAAACAATTCAAAGCATGTGCTAATTACTTTTCAAAGTATTATTGCTTTGGGATAGCATAAGACTTTACTGATTTGAATAATTTAAACCTCTTTAAGCGATAAGCTAACGAAACGTACGTCTGGAAAATATTAAAGATAACACAGAAGTGCTGACTACTTGGTTGTACCTTATGTACGAAACGTTCACTAGCAGAGGAATCGATCCAGTGACTGTAAACACTCGGAGATATCAGGTTGATAAAAAAAAAAATACCGAACTCCGAGATTAATTAAAAAAGAAGAAGTACATAACACATGAGAAATTCAAGCATCTGACTACTTAGATCATCGGAAATAATGAAAAACAACTGACCTATTCTTGTCTTGGTACAGGCATTTTCAGGCGAAAATGATTGGGTAAAACTGGTTTACAGCTATATCTTCCACTTGTATGACAGTTGTCAATAGTTCCATTATATTGACAAAATTAGGTGAGTAACCAAATAAGCAAAACTTGACAATTTATTACAATAGACGCGCGTTTACTATACGGCACATCACGTCATCTTGCTTTAAAACAGTTGCAAGACCTAATAAAAAACAAAGATAAAGAGCATACAATCCCAGAGCAGTTACAACATTCACGTTCTGATTTTGTCCTCAGTTTAAACGATAATGATATCTGTGATAATTTAATGATAATACTGACATGTTGAAAACTCTTTGAGAGATATATTTCGGATGCGAATGCATTTGTAGTCTATTTTATTTTCGAAATAAAACATAAAAATAAAATTAAAATGGAAATGGGGAATGTGTCAAAGAGACAACACCCGACCAAAGAAAAAACAGCAGCAGAAGGTCACCAACAGGTCTTCAATGTAGCGAGAAATTCCCGCACCCGGAGGCGTCCTTCAGCCTATTTACTAATGTAATGTAGAATTCTTATTAAGATTATTTCCGATCATCTTTTATACAAGCAATACTCATTGTACGAATCCTTCGTGTTCAGTTTAAATTAATGAATGGATATAATCCGCTAAAATATATCTTGTTAATAGTAAGTTTGATTATAGCATGTATTTCTGTCTTGATGTATTTTTGTTTTTCATTTGATCTTGTCTATCGCCTACACACTCCTATACACATATCTATAAGATAGCTGGATGAACTGACCAGTCAGAATTTGTTTTCAAAAAAACTTTATAAACCAAACTATGGTACATACTAGCATTCACACAATTGTGTGTTCATTTGAGTTTGAAAATCGAAAGTAAAAATGAACTTTTGTATCAGAAATCGATTGTTAGAACAGGGGAAAATATAAGATATATTATTCTTGATCCTCACACTTCAAATAACTTCTAGTTGATGGTTAAGCAACATAGATATTTTTTCATTTCTTTTCTAAAATAAATTTTCAGTTTCGAGTACGTTAATATGGTATTTTCATTATATTGACTACTGTGGATTCATTTTTATTCGTGGAATACCAATTTTCGTGAGTTTCGGAGGTCACAGCGAACCATGAATTTAAGAATTCAACGAAGAATTATCCCAATAAATGTGTATGGAGTCGGATGTTTATTTCCGGTTATGTTATGCAGTTCTAGTAAAGTGGTGACTAGCGATAAACATTGTAACATAACACGTGTTTTTATTAAAAGAAAATACACGTATTTTAATTAAATCAATAATTAATATATCGAATATCAGTGATAATTTACTTTTTTAAAATTGATGCAAACTTCATGGAAAATAACTGCTAGTCGTTAATTACCCTGTCATTGTTTGGTTTACTAGTGATTGAAAATCAATGGGATTAAGTACGGGGATATTGCCCGAAGGTAATATTGTTTATGACAGGAACATTTATTTTCACACCTTTAACTTATATTTTTTACGTATATTGAGATAAGACGTGGCACGGTACTTGTCTATCCCAAATTTATGTATTTGGTTTTGATGTTATATTTGTTATTCTCGTGGTGTTTTGTCTGTTGCTTGGTCCGTTTCGGTGTTATGTCGTTGTTCTCCTCTTATATTTAATGCGTTTCCCTCGGTTTTAGTTTGTTACCCCGATTTTGTTTTTTGTCCATGGATTTATGAGTTTTGAACAGCTGTTGCCTTTATTTATATGACTTTTTATTATATCGTGATAATGGAAATGAGCTTTCAATCATAAAGTTTTGATTGCATTATAGAATTTCGACAAGCATTTATAAATTGTAAAACAAACAAATAATTAGTTGTCTTTGTCCGTTATTGTAATAGAAGTTTTTAATGAACACTTTAACCTAAAATGACCAAGCGAGGACTTTGACAATTCAAAACTTTTTCAATGAATTCCTTCTTTTTTGTTTGTTTTATTATTGATCAAACCAAAGGTTATATGATCTCCTAAATCAAAAAGAAATCCACAAATTACGTATCAGATTTTTTTTGTAATCAGCGATCCACGAATTTACGTATACAACGTAACGTCTTTTTTTCTCTATCCCCGAAAATAGATACCCACGAAAATAAATGAATCCACAGTATATACGAGGAAAAATAAATCCAAAAGAAAAGTCCCTAATCAAATGGAAAATCAAAAGCTCGATTACGTCAAACGAATGGATAACAGCTGTCATATTCCCGACATGGTACTGACATGATACTGACACTTTTTATTATGTAGAAAATAATGGAATAAACCTGGTTTTAAAGCTAGCTAAACCTCTAAGTTGTATGACAGTCGCATCAAATAGTTATGATTTTTGAAATGTGTTATTGATATGCCTATATGCCTACAAAATGAAACGAGAGATACCACAGTTACATTCAAACTCAAATAAGTCGAAAATAATCTGACCACGCAATGTCAAAAAGGGAAGAACCAAATGATAAACAAAAGACTGACCAACACAAACCGGGGATGATATCAGGTGCTCCGAATTCTGCTCCACCTATGTCACCCGTCGTGTTGCTATATTTTCGTGTTTGACAGACATTTGTTGATGGGGATGGTTTTGGGCGTCAGTGTGGCTTGAGAGAATGTATAAATATGCTGCAAATTGCAGTCCGAAGGGGACTATTCATTCCGAGGCCATTTATTTGGAGAAGTCAATGGTCTATGTACGTCTCTCTTGGAGAGGTCTGTGGGTATCTTTCTGTCCCTATCAAATGGTTGTACATATTACTAACCTTCATCCCAGTCAATCAAGTTTGCAAAACCTTACTGATTGAATGTGAGTGTTGAAAAGTTAAAGGCAATGCATAGATGAATATGCAGTTCTCCTCTGAAATTATTTACATTATCATATGTTTCACTTATAGAAATAACCATTAAAACAAAGTAACGTCATCAAAACATTTTTTTTTATATAGAGAATGTAGAAAAAACGATAGATAGGATATTATATGCTAGTCAAACATGACATTGATGATATTTTAAATAAGATTTTGTCTATCAGTCCATCGGTTAGAAGTGTTGGTCCCATGAATTCTCTCTCTAAAATTAGATAATAATAACTATGAAATATAATATAATAACAGTATGTATATGGAAATACAGATATAGATACAGGGTAAAAACTTTTCTTTTGATGATTTGACATTACCCCGGAATAAATATGTCATATTCACCCTTTAACATTTTTATCCCGAAATATACTAAGGTAAATACAAAAAGGAAGAAAATCTAGTAGGATTGCAAATGAGACAACTCTCCATAAGTGATCAAAATGACACAAAAATTAACAACTGTAGATCACTGTACATCCTTCAACAATGAGCAAACTAATACCGCATAGTCAGCTATAAAATGTCCTGAAATGACAATTGTAAATAAAGGCAACAGTAGTATACCGCTGTTCAAAACTCATAAATCCATGGACAAAAACAAAATCGGGGTAATAATCATAAACTGAGGGAAACACAATATAAGAGGAGAACAACGACACAACACTAAAACAATTTAAACGAGAACACTAACGGTTGTATCTATGAACAAAATAGTGAACAAATTTGTAAAACAGCAAAGCAGTTCGAAGTTGCAAAACTTCTCTTTTACATAGGACGGTGATGTAACAATACAATATGAGAAAAAAATATAAAAAATATTTGAAAAAGGCTTAACTCATGAAATGGATACAAATATAAAAATAAATAACAAAATCACAGAGTGTACGTGGATTGGAATTAATATATCCCCACAACAAAATACACAAATTAAAGATCTGAGAGTACTTTAAACTTTTTTGGATTCGAGCGTCACTGATGAGTCTTTTGTGGACGAAATGCGCGTCTGGCGTATATACTAAATTTAGTCCTGGTATATATGATGAGTTTATTTACAACCACTAGGTCGATGTCACTGCTGGTGGAGATTTATTTCCCGGAGGGTATCACAAGCCCAGTTTTCAGCACTTTTTGTGCTGACATGAATTGTCATTGATATGGTTATATTTATAAATTTACTGTTTACAAATTTTTTGAATTTTTTGAATTACTAAGGCTTTTCTACCTCAGGCATAGATTACCTTAGCTGTATTTGGCAAAACTTTTAGGAATTCTGATTCTCAATGCTCTTCAGCTTCGTACCTTATTTTGCATTTTAAACTTTTTTTGGATTCGAGCGTCACTGATGAGTCTTTTGTGGACGAAACGCGCGTCTGGTGTATATACTAAATTTAGTTCTGTTATCTATGATGACTTTATTTACTAACAGATACTTCAAAGCTAATTACAACTTATCTAATACAAAATCATTCATCTAAGACTTCCTTATCAATCAGTACACATCCAATAATTAATGGATTTAGTTTAATAATGTTTAAACACATGACATTGTGCATTGTCAAGATACACGTATAGTCAGAATGAAGAAACATGAATTTGCAAATGTATATAGTAATACTATTTAGTTTGATTTGATTTATTTATTACAAAATCAATATCAATACCATTAAAGCAATATACAAAGATATAATTACAAGGCTAATGTCGTACGTTAGAAAAGACTCATTAGTGACGATCTTACCAAAATAGTTAAAAGGCCAGTTGTTGGCATGACACGGTTTATTTTCTTCTCGCATATTTCATGATATTATAATACTTAACCCCTAACAGGAGGGATTGTGCCTGATTTTCAGATGATAAAGATATAATATTTCAATCAATTTAATGAGATCTCGAGCTGGAATGTCAGTAACTGCTAGTAGTCTGTTGTTATTTATAACAGTTGTTGTTACTACAATATGACGCTATTGTTTTTGAGCATATATCAATATAAATAATACGTTCGGGAAAACGTCAGTGGCAATGATACAACTATTTGATACATAGTTTCTTATTTTGAAAGCTGAAGGGTAATTTTCAGTTTTGCGACAATGCAAACAATAATGCTGCGTTAATTTGAAGGTAAAAAGATACTCTTCCAGAGCAACTGATATCATCAAAATTCAGTATTTGACAGGGTTCGTGCTGCCTAGCCTTCTATGTTGGTTTTTTGTTTACTGTTGTTTGTCAGTTTTTGTATATTTCTTTTAGTTTGAATGTTCTTTTGGATCTTTCGCCTCTTGTTTGTCGTCGGCGTAACTTTAAAAGAATAAATTTGACCACAGGTCAGTGTAAAATGTGAATGCAGTTCACTTTGAAGTTTTAACTTGCCTTTTTCCTATATCTAGCATGCCTTATCTGCTCCCTCTCTAATTTCTCCTCGTATAACTTTTCAGCTAATTCTCTCATTTTAGCGTGGTGATTCCATATTCTTGCATATGATGATTGTTTCATATTATCCGATTTTTTCTGAAAAATGAAATTAAATAGAAAAAAATGTAAAAGTATAATTGAAAGGGTGATGTAAGATATTGAACAAGTCATGTGATGCACATTTATCCAAGATGGTAATTTATCGGTCTGCAGGAAGAAGTACTATGTTTTGACACAACATTTTTTTGAAAATCATTTGCATATTCTGATTATTGACAAAACTTTATATATTTTATTTGGCCTTTTAAATATTTGTTTGGATTCGAGCATCATTGTTGAGTATTTTTGTAGACGTAACATGCATCTAACGAAAATACAACATTTTAATACTTGTATATATGATGAGTTTATTTCCCTGATATTTTTATTGTTCTTTGATTATTTATTTTTTACACAAAAAGTGAGTTTGATATACAAGATATTTGGCTATTGAATTGTATTTTGTTAAAAGTATCCAAAAACGGCAGTCACAAACATATCTGTGTATTCCATGCCATGACTCAACGATTGTTCGAATGAAGAATTAATACCTTTTATATTATCAAGCTGATTCGTAAAACGTGTATTTAGAAATGAAAAGATGTGGTATGAGTGCCACTGAGTCAAGTATCAATCGGTCTTATTGTTTTGGTTCCGTGGTCTATCATGATTATCAAGATTTTTATGGTAATATAATTTACAAGGCAAACAAGCATACAAACTGTCCTTGACATCTTTTCTTTGCGATAGAAATAATGATCACACTGTGGTGAAATCATTGTAAATACGTTCATTTATGTATCATTTGTTATATCACCGAAAAAGATAAAAATTAAATAAAAGAAAAAGGTTTTAGAATTGATATGTTTAAAATTTTCAAACTGTTAATATATTCCCCTCTTTGAGATATCTTTGTATGTTTCGGAATCTATTGATTGTTTAGACAGCTTTCCATTGATGAAGATCAAAAGAAAAAAAATGTTTCTGATTTGAGGGTGTAGCTTCAAGATTGACGTATTCAAAATATATGAATATTTATTCGACGGTATTTTTCTGCACTTTTGATAGAATAACTCAGCGTTCAACTCCTCTTCACACCTACGATAAACAAATAACTGCCATATCCACCTATAAAACTAATAAAATAACACACAAACACATACAAACTCGAATCACATATGTACATGAGTGACCTAAACACCCTTTTACGAGGTTTATTAATTATTTTTTTATAATGTTTACTTGAAATTATTAAATATGCATTCAATCCGTATTTATGATTGTATTTCATATTTTAATTTCATAATAAAGTAAATTGTGAGGGAGGTTCAAGCATATTTCGTCTGAATCATGGAGAACATTTTATACAAATAAATAGAATTGAAATTACCAGAAAATCTGCCTGTCATGGTGTTTGTAACATGATATCTAATCATTTTGCTAAGTTTGTATGTAATTTAATATTGCTGTCATTAGTTCTTTGGTATAAACTTATTTTATGCAGTTTATGTTACCTTTTGTGCACACTCATTATATATTATATTTCTTCAACGGAGATGTTTTACCTTTTCTTCCATTTTTTCAAGTATCTTTATCTGTTTTTGGTTTTTTTCCTGAATTTCCTTTTGTTGAACTTCATTTTTGATGGTCAGCTTTTTACAATAATCATCGTATCTTTCCATTGTGTCCTTGACAACATCTTCTATCCTCAGCCATTGACTCTAAATATGAGGAAACAAAATATAACCGTTCGCGTCAAGTATTGAAAAAGATATATTTAAAAAATACGTAGAAAGAGTTTTCGTGGTATTAGAGAATTTTACAACATTTCAGAGTTTGCTTAAAACAAATAAAACTCAACCTTTTCGATCTTTACATTGGAGTTTGGTATTTTTGTTAAACGTTTTAATCAAATTTCAGAGAAAACAAAGACAAGGCTCTTTTGTGATTTAATTTTCAACCCAAGCTGAAGAAAACGTGATGACTATAAGAGTAATAACTTAATTGCTAAAGGAGTTATATCCAAAGCTAACATAAAAAATGATCTGTCAAAAAAATTACCACGACGACAATTAAAAAAAAATCATAACTATTTAATGATTTCAATCCAAATTTATATCAAATCTAACAAAATTGAAAAAAAGTCAAGTAAACCGGTTAGCGTTTTTGGTATTCGGTATTCGGTCGTTCGACCGGGTAACCGGTTAACCGGTTAACCGTTGACAACACTACATAATACCAATAAAACCGTACAACAACACGACAAAAAGACGAATATCGAAAAGACAAATAACAATAACAAAACTTTTCCAAATAAAATAAAATAATAATTAACCAGCACGATCACAACCAAAACCATGAACGAACTAGTTGTACCGGAAGTAATGAAAGGTAAATGTCATAAAGGGTAAAGATGACTAGATATTGGTGACGACATTTGGATCATACCCGTTGTCATCTATAACATTCATATTCCATAATATTCAACCAAATCATGATGGCGTTCTTAAAAACTTTAAACGGATGACATTTACTTTACCAAATGGAACGCTTGGTGTCCTTTCTCCCTTGTAGGCAGTAATTCTTTATTAGGAAACCCAACATAAAACCTGGTATATTGTATAAACTGGGAGAAACATACTTCATATGCAGATTCTCCTGGAATGTTGCTACACAAATATGAAAAATTTGCAAAGGAAAACATTAAAATCATCACATATGTGGTCAAATGTAGTTGTATATTGACATTTATGGCCAATGTCTTGAGTGTGTAAAAAATCCCAATGAAATTTATGTTTGTTTTTCTGTTAGGATTATTAAACGTAAACCGACTTCGTTTGTTTCGAATCAAAATATTAACAATTCTCATTACAATAGCCAATAAAAATATGGAAGGTATCAAAAGGTTTGTTAAAGAAACAATTTGATCAGCTTGTTTTGTATTTACAATAAATGATAAGTAATGCAAAGCTCATCTAACGAACATCCAACCTTAACTTTTATACGGCAATCACTTAATTTCATTTGCTCAATCAATGATGAAATGCAAATAGTGAAATGATAATTAGCTTAATATTAATTGGTTCAATTTTGTCAAAATAAGCTAAAGAACATTGATTTTGAATTATTCACTTGCAATTGAATAATCCGACCTCATTGAATCCGTATTCATGTGAACTTCAAGTTAACCCCTTAGCTTGAATTGGATAACAAGTGAATTGTATTTGTAAAGTTATTTAAAGGAAAAGATGTCAACATTGAAAGTGAAACAAAGGTAAATAATTTGATTGACTGATTCGATCAACACAAATTCATTCTTATGAAGGTAAAAACGATTATAAACATTTATTTTCATCAATAAAATGAATTTAGATAATCCTAGGATAATCTAACAGCACGGGTTTGCTTAATATATTCATATCTATACTTATGTTTACATCTCTTATATGGACATCGCATGACTATAGGGGTCAACTCGATAATTAATTAGATGGCGTCTACACTTAAATACAAACGAAACGAAGCTACGTGTTTTCATGCACGTGTCCTGCTAACTACTGTTAACCAACTTATTTTCGCGATTTATTTTCGCGAATTTCGCGAGTAGAAAAATTACGCGAATATAAATCGTCGCGAAAATGTAAATCTTCGATCTTTCCTTATTAAACTACATCATATAAATTTAAAAATCGCGAAATTAAATAGCCGCGAAGTGGGCTAGAAATGATAAAACGCGAAATAAAAGTCTCCGCGAAAATAAGTTGGTTTAAAGTATTCATTTTATACTTTTAATAGTTTGGATAAATGTTTTACATTGTTATAAATAAAATATGAGATTTTGAATTAAATCGGTGAACATGAATTTAACAGCTAGTGCCCCTTTAAATATAACAGTTATATACATATTTGAGCTCTATTCGGGTGTTCTACTCAGTATAATAAACATAATAATAAATCACTGAGGGATTTTTTTTCGTATTTGAATTTGAGAGATTCTTGATTGTAAGTAGCTATAATCTAAAATAAGCTTACAAGGAGAAAGGATTTGTTAATATCACCATTATTAGAATAAAACAACAAGGAATTAGTAAAATACGGTTTGGCTTCTTTCGAAGTCAGTTGATACTTGTATAGTTTACTTTATTATTTGACTTCTTAATTTTTTTGGTTCTAAGAAAACATTTTTAGCCAAAATCTTAAGATACCTCGTTTCTTCGACGTATTTCCTCGCCAAATGTAAGTCTCTTCTCATCTTTTTTATTCTTAATTTCTTCATGAGATTCAGGTGTGGATATTTCCTAAAAAGTATGAATAAACCTTTATTTAAAAAAGTAAATTTCATGTTTTTTCAATCATAATAATAAATAATCATCTTTTTCGGTTGATATGCAGTTGTATAATTTAGTAAATGTTACATACCCTTTTCAGTTTTGGTCTTGTGTGGCTTTTTAATGTGTCTATTAGGTCTGGAAATGAAGATTTAAGATACTTCTTTCCAGGATTTTCACTAGCAGCTGAAGAAGGTGTCCTAGCTGAGTAGAATCCATATGAGCGAGTAAAACAATGATGAGAACTTCCGTAAGGTAAAGTTAATGATTTGGTAGGCGATGTCCTTGCTGTGGATGCTGTATCGAAGTCAGATTCATAATCCTACAAAACAGTTATGAATGATTTTGACACTTGTAGATAGGTTAACAAGACATAAGTGATATCAGTACGATAATGATATCATAAAAAGAAATGTTATTAAAATGAAAGTAGTCTTTTTCTTTATTTTTATTTAAGTTCTACATAGAATTCGTACGTAAAACTCACCAGTTACGTCCGACCAACATCTATAGATGCCTGTAATTTCTGATTATTATATGTTCTACATATACTTACATCTGCCATGGTTGTTTTTAATATTTTATCTGAATGAACCATTCATATGGAACAATGACAAGATAGCACAGAACTGTTTTGAGAAATGTTTATAAACTAAAACAAGGAATTTGAAGAATTAAGACTCTTGTTTTAATTAAATATAATTAAATTATTATTTTCAAATATTAAAATATAAAACATTAGTTTCGGACAGCCATTGAACATATCAGTTTTCATGTTGTTGATTTAAATTTAAAAAGATTCACTTATATGTATCACTGATCTGAAAATGTATTGTTTTAGTAATTCAATGCCAAACTCTCGCTTAACGACGTATTTATAAATTGTATACTAATTCGGTCTTCAAAATTAAATTAAAAAGAGTTATCTATCTTAAGACATGATAAGGTAGATCATTCATGTAAAACACTATCTGCATGTATCGTATCCAACTTCATATTTGAGGAAGCAGTTGAGCTGGTTAATCATAGCATTTTACGTTTTTGTTTGATAGTCGAGCAAGGTGGAGAGTTGTCTTTTTGGCAATTTCTTCAAATCTTCTAATTTTCATATAACAGAACTACTAGAAAAAACTGTAAAAGATTATGACAAAAGACAAACAGTACCGATTTGAGAAATTACAGTAAAAGGAGTGTAAAATGAGGCCAATAAATGTAACTAACAAAAACTAAGGGAATCGAATGAACCCCGAAAGGTGCAAAACCGGGTGCGTCGACTGTCAGGTATGTATCACCTGCCATTCCGAACGAGCCACAATCAGAAATGAAAACCAAATAGTCGTATTACAAATAACTAGAATATATAGAAATATCCACACTGCTAAAAAACATGATGCTAGTGAATTGAGACGTCAGTAAAAAAAAAATTTGAAAAGTATAGAAAATGTTTAATGTTTTGTATGTTTGAGACTGAAATTTAAAAACTAAATTTAAAACGCCCTTCTTTCAATAAAAAAATCCTTTGAATAAATGAAAGGCATTTAATGTTGTAATTTTAGCTGTGTGTTCTTGTCTTTATACTAGTTCATACATTTAGTCATACATATATATATATATATATATTGTAAATGAAAAAGGAAGACTTCCGCTATGCATATACGTTTAAAATGAATTTCTTACTATTTCTTATTATTTATTTAACTATAAATAAATTTTGTGTTTAACTGAAGACCAGTTACTTTAAACCATCAAAAATATCTAATGTTTCGTACAGGCTCGAATGGCACAAATCAGTTATTTTTCAAAAAGTAGAGTACTTCTCAAACAAATTTTATCTGCTACTTCAGTAAGGCCAGCGGATTTTTTAAGCTGCATTCAAACGGATTGTATACAAAAAGGTCAAAGTGAATTTCATGACTTCTTGTAGCTAAATACTTCCGCATCCGATATCCTAAATATTATATTGCATCTGCCTCCACTTCTCAATATCCTGCACTATTCAAAGTAATTTCACAAGATAAAATTAGTGTTCACTAATGCTTAAAAAATCTCAATAAATGTATTACTATACCAATGATTTTATATATAGAAAACACCATAAGTTGGTAAAACTTGTAGCTGAACATTTTTATACAGTTGCACGATTTTGTTTTAATAAAATCAAAACTAAACTTGTTCGATTCGTTATTGTTTGTAACATCGAATTTGATTTCTAAGAAAGATATCTCTGTATTACTGAAAAAATATTACTAGAAGGTATTCGATATCATGAACTAGTCAAAACATTTACTAAATTTTATCATCGATACAATAACATCATTCGTAAATTTAAATCAAACTGCAGACATCTTATACGTTAAGGTATTTAACATTCAACATGTTATGGTAATATTCTTTACAAAGCACACACATGTCTGCATTCACCTCAAAAGTTAACCAAATCTTTTAACAGGCTTATTCGGAAAAAGATGCAGTTACGATTTTCTGTCCAAAAACCGAAATAAACAGTATATCAATCTATATTAAAGAAAGAAAATTACACCGTGTTTGTCGGGTATTGATAAAAATGAACATAAAGATCTTATGTCTTTAGTCTTTAGTTTTCTATGTTGTTTCTTATGTACTTTTTTCTGTTTGTCTTTTTCATTTCAAACTACGGGTTGTCAATATAAAAATAGAAGATGTGGTATGATTGCCAATCCGACATCCCTTCACAAGTGACCAAATGACACAGTTTTTTTTCGATTTTTGAGTTTGACTGTTCCTCTGGTATCTTTTGCTCCTCGTTTAGTTAGATAAATTGAACTTGAAGAACGACAATACGTGACTTTATAGTATACATTCATTATAGATAAAACCTAATTGCTGTACTAAATTATCTACTTCTTGATGGTTTAAGATTCCGATAACAACGATTTTTTTAAAATTATGTGTACATTGGCAGTAGCTATAGGAATCTGTTTCAATATTTTTTCATTCAAATCTTAAAAGATTAGACACGCCCATAGCTATTTCAATAAAACAAGGTCAATGAAAATTATTTTTGAAATTTAAGATGAATATCAACTGTGTTAACTTTCTCATTTATAATGAAAATATTTTGTAAGATGAATAACGCCTTCGTGTGAATTACAATATATACTTGATATACAATGTAAAGTGATATGTTAAAAAGTGGTCTACATTACTACGAACTAGAAATTGTAGTAAATTTAAAGCATATGTATGACTGTGCAAAAATTTTCCGCCCACATTTCAATACTTGAAACTGGGTAACATGCACTGGTTACATATTTGCAAAAAAGAAAAAGATCACAAATTTAGAGAAAATACAAAATACACAAAAATTAGATAAGACCTTATATAAACAATGCATGTCATGGATAAATTACATCATTTTCATTGTTTTCTTTATTCGGTTGACAATTATAACTTTTTGATCTTATCAATAAAGTTTTCTTATTTGATCAAATTTAAAACACTGAATGCAAATTTATTTGAAACAATTCAAATGACGCTTTCTTCGGAAATGAAAAAAAATATGAATATGCTAGGCACATTTACTTAATTATGCAATGGAATGAATTAGGCAATTTATTCCTCCTCGACACCATACATTTATGTATGTTTCGAAAATATCTTTTTGTCGACAGGTTGTAGGTATTCTAATGGACATTATTTGCGCCTTTAGTATAAAATTTGTTCCTTAAGTATAAAATTTGTTCCTGTATGGTTATGAATTATTATCAAATTAGGTATGAAGTTGAAGGGCATTTAAGACCGAACATTCCAAATGTTTTTGACAAATAAAACTAAGGTTATCTATTCCAGGGGAATGAATTAGAGGTAACGATAAATTTTGATGTTCAAATCTAAATTCATTACACATTAATCAGAAAAATCAGAACTGGGAGAATCGCAAAAATTGCAAAAGGACAAAACTTTGCGCACCAACAGTTAAGTAAAAATGTCATATTCGGTAAATTTACAGATTATACAACTATTCGTGTATCTAATGACCTACAACTGCGTCACATGTAGCACGTTGGTTAATTCACTGACACATTTCTCCGGCATATATTATGATAAAACTCAAACTGGAAATGCGGAATATGTCAAAGAGACAACAACATGACCAAAGAACAAACATGATGTTGACTGCACAACTACTTATACGATATTAATTTCATTTATTTTTCCTCATAGCTAAGGTTGAAGAATGTTTGTGACAGGAAAATCACATTTGTCATAGGTTCTTGTTTACAGTTGTGAAGAAATAGATCAAGAGATGAAGCAGAATCCATTATCTCAAGTTCACTTGGGTTTATGACATGCAAACACTCACCTGTTGATGGACAAGATCTTATCAATACACCCGTAAGTAATATTAATGAACTTTTCAGGTTTTTTTTTATCTTCTGTATGAATATTTCTTCATATAACTACAAAAACAAGTCGGCGAGTAAGGTTTACAAGTCTGTTCTATTTCTACTTCAGGAGTATATTACCTTAAATATATTTGGTAAAACTTTTACGAATTTTTGGTTATCAATGCTCTTCAACTTCGAACTTAATTTAAATTAAACTTAAATATAAATTTTAAATCCAGGAAATTGTGGTCACTTTATTTCCGACCTCAACAAATGTATTTCGATATAAACAATACAGCATGTTATGATATATCTCATCAGTGAACTTGAAATTTGAAAAAGTTTGTGTTCTTCACAAAGTAAGAATTTTCATAAGAAAAAAAATATTCCTAGAAATATGGATGTTACAGTTAAACACGAGACATTTTTGACAAAACACTACTCACTTTTGTTTTGCTGACACATTCTTGTAACTATAATTGGAGTCCATGCGACTCTTATACAGGTGAAAGGTTATATAACTATGTTTGATCCGCCAATTTCTACATGCAAAAGGAAATGTCTCATCAAGTCAGAATATGACAGCTGTTTTCCATTCGGTTGATGTGTTACTTTCCATTTTGAACTTTTCTTGGAGTTCGGTATTTTTACTATTTTTGAACTGTAAATTGCTACAAAACTTGTTTTGTTAAACAAGCGAGAAACGCTTATAAACCACAACAACAAACGAAAACCACTGAACAACAGGTTTCTATTTTCGCGGATTTCGTTAGTATAGGTAAACCACGATTAAAAATATTCAACGAAATACAAATGTTCTACAGACTCGTATCAAAACTTTCACAGATTTTCGAAATCAAATATCAACAAAGTTACCAAATATTCCTAATAAACCAAAACGGAATATCCACAAACGTATGATTTCACAGGTACTAAGATATTGTCCATAAAAAACTCAAAAAACCCTTGAAAAAAATAACAATTTCAAATGGTTATCAATTTTAAAAGCTCTAAGAATATCTGGTAATATTGTCTTCATGAGACAAACATTGATTTTATTTTCAGTAAAAAAGGAATAAAAGACAAACATATAATCAATAGTAAATAAAACATACTAAAGAAAACTAAAGACTGAGCAACTTGAACTCTACTTAAAAGTGGTGGTGATATCAGGTGCTTTTGGATGGTATGCCGATCCTACTGTACGATATGACAGCCGTAATATTTATCCTTATACAGGTCTATACTGTCATGACACTTAAGGGCATGCATTCTGTCGATATTTATGTTGTGTGCATTGAACAAGTTCACATTTCTGTAAAATTATTAATGATGTTCATAAGCATGACCTAGTGGTAGTGTTATTTTTTGTCCATTGTTTCTAGTATAACATGCTGTTTGTGTTTATTAGCTTTTGAATTATTTAACGTTTTGTCACTGTGAGCTCTTTTGTATTTTTTTTAAATTATAGTTTTAAACGGCTGATGATTAAATAATAATCTATGTAAAAACATAACCGTGGTGCATGAAGACACACAACCTGATTATATTCCTTTCATTTATTATGATGATGCCATGACAACTTTATACATTAATTGCACAAATATAGTTTTGGATTTCTTTAACCTTCAGTAAAGACAAACAAATGACTTGTTACAAGTTTGGTCTATACTTAATAACTAGTAAGTCTCGAATAGAACAGTATATAGCAAACTTAAACACATAAAACATTTCTACTATTACTAAGATATATACAAATAAACATACACAATAAAACCTGACTAGCTTGTTGAAAGCATTAGTTATGATTTATATCTAATAGACTATTCAAGTCACTAACATAAACTCAACTAACAACCAACTAATAATATTTCTCCATGTTAAAGCATAACACCTTTTATTGTAAGATCCTACGTAAAATTTACTATTACGGAAGCCCGTTCAATTGTAGAGGAGTAGGTTCAGTAATATCCCTTTTCGGCATCAAAATTTAGCAGTTTTATAAATTGTTAAAATGTAAACTTTTGTTTTTTTTATGGAATGTAAATACTTCTGTTTCATAAATTTGGTTGTTTTTGACAATACAATTCACATGTATCGGGTACTATCATCGTCAAGTCATGATTAATTACTAAAATCTTCACAATTTTAGTATTTAAGTTAATTTGTAGATGGATTTCGTCTAAAATGGAAGCGGCAACATTTGTGTTCACTCTTATTATTTAAATGCAAGTTGACACAAAAAAAAACATCTGAAAAGTGACATATTATGATATATTTAATTTGAAATTTAAGCTTGCGTTTCAGCGTCTTTAATGACCTAATCAGTTCAAATCTTTCACCTAAACTAATTGAATCTACTTAAGTTTACACAGTGTTTTAAAAAGTGTCCGAACTATTTTATCAGATTAACCTAAAGTTTCATGCCAAAATCGATCCTTATTGGACTTACTCCTTTTTAGTATTCTTTGTTAAAAACTAGATTCGCCAATAACAATGAAACATGAAGTACATCGTACATTTTCCTTCGTACATGACAACATTTTATTTTAACCAAAACTTTCGAATAACCTCTTATTACTTTGACAAGTCTTGTTATATTTTGCTCATAACGTTCAACGTGGCTGTGGTAATTAAAAGTTTTTAATAAATTTAATATTTAAAGTGTTTGTTTAAAATATTTTAGTTGCAAATAAAAAACACTGTTTGCATGAAATGATAAAATGTTGTCTTTGATTTAATTAAAACGGAAGAACGGGCTATTTTGGGAAAATTAACTCTTCTTGGAAGGTACTATAAAAGGTAGAAGACAAACTAGTATATATTTTATAAATAATTGATAATCCACAACTAACGATACAAAAAGAAATTATCATATTGTTTTCGTAAAAGTTTTTTTTCACAAAAATTTATTTTTCTGAAAAAAACTGATCAGGATTAAAATTTCGGTTTGTCTAAAAAAGACTTAACAGTGACGTTGGAATAAAAAAAATGTAACAAGGTCAAATAAAGACACGTACATTGCAGGTAGATCATACAATACATTTACATAAATTAAAGACATTTGCATAATATATATATAAAAGAGATGCATTCAAATGTGTCACGCCAGACTTATACACAAAAAGTATACACATAGTGTAAACAGTTCAGTTCATAGCAAGTCCCTCAGTTTGAGAAATTGGAATGTTTCCCAGAATTCTGACGGAGATATGTTAAAAAGAAAGTCACTTTCAAGCACCGGAGACAGTGCTTCTACACTTTGTTCCATTGTTAATGATTGTTCTACAGTTTTACTGAAAAATATATATAAAAACAATTAACAACAAGTATACACATTAACATTCGAATACGTACATAATTTACCGAAGTAACAATTCGATAATATAATGTATTTTATCTGATATATGAGTGGGATTCTCTAGCATAAATAACAAGGCTTTCTTGTGTTCATATGCATCCACTCTAAGATACAGTTAAATGTTATATTATACTTCTTACCATTCAGGAACACCTGCGTTCATCTCTATTTTTTTGTGGGATTTGTGTTGATTAGTCTTAATTTTCTATGGTGTGTCTTCCGTACTATTATTTGATGTTTTGTCTTTCTTTTCCTTTGAGTCATGGCGTTGTGAGTCCATTTTCGATTTATGGGTTTGAATGCACTTCTTTTATTCTAAAGTGTGTAATGGTACTTAGTTTCAAATATAAATCAAAAGGTTTTAGAAATAAGATTATGTTCGCCATACAGCTAGAAATAAATGAAACGTTAAAGGCCAAGCGGAATAACAAAAAGCAGAACCAAGGATCTTAACTAAGATTTTTGTTCAAATGCTCTTAATAACTCTGGTAAATATACAACATGTGATACATAAAAAAGAATTCCATCTGCTATCTTTATAATATACGGTAATGACATTTTGGTTTTAAGATATTTCTTTAAATTTTCGATTGGAGTTTAAATTGATCTAGCTGTAGTGTTGTTTCACTGCCAGTTTCCGATATAAAAGAAACGTGATTAGGGAATAACTCAATGAGAGAGCACAAATGATACAGTAACCCCCCTCCCCCAAAGAAGTGTTACACTCCAGTTATGTTAAACGTTTATGTATTTGTCCGTAACATCAGAAAGATCGTCATACTTGATTACTTTAGGAAAAAAACTTACATTTCTGATTTGTCAGGCATGGACAACAAGGATAATATTCTGGCTTGGCAGTATGTAGCAGATTCTGATTCGATCCTTAATTCACAATTTCTGGGATAAAACAACATCATCCCCGCACTGAAAAAATAAACTGTCGTTATAGAGAAACACTAATTAACGTAAACGTTGAAAAATCTTATATTACAGTAATACTCTGGCCTTTGTTAGTCTTGTATTAGTTTCGTGTGTACAATTTGAAAATTAGTATGTCGTTCATTACCACTGAACTAGTACATATTTGTTTAGGGGCCAGCTGAAGGACGCCTCCCGGTGCGGGAAATTCTCGCTACATTGAAGACCTGTTACTGACGTTCTGCTGTGTTTTTTTCTATGGTCGGGTTGTTGTCTCTTTGACACATTCCACTTTTACATTCTCAATTTTACATTATCAGTTGTGTCCTCGGTAGAAGAAGCGGCTAAGTTACTACTTGCCGACCAACACTATGGTTGTGAGTTGAAATCACGCTCATGACAGGAACGTCCAAATTCATCTTAAAATTGTTTATATAGTCAGCTTTACTACCGACGGTGGTTTTCTTTGGGATATCCGGTTTCTTCCGTCTATAAAGGTTGCTGTCACGTGAGGGAAAGGCTGACACTTTACACACAACAAATCAATCTATCAATCGTGATTTAATATAGCAGGGCAAGTAAAACAATCAGAAAGCTAAACAGAACTAAAAACAAATTAAATCCATGCCTCGGTAATTATTACTTTCAAGATAATGACAGTTTCATTGATATTATATGCCAGAACTATATTGTTGAACACTTGGCCTGTGATACCTTCGAGGATGAATTAATAAAAAAAAAGCAACGGAATCGAATCAGTGGTTTGCGAAATTTACGAAATACCATTTACAGAAGTCTAAACAGTTGGATGCCTGTAATCAAAAATGCCAAACAACATTTTTATGAACAGTATGTTACAGAAATGATACTTCATGTCAGCACATAATACAATTCTGGATACCAGTATGGCTATTTCAATCCAAATATGAAATTAAAATGTCAATACATTGATTTAAAATAAACATGTGTAGAAAGAATAAATATTTTACCATAACACTGCTTTTCTTTCAGAAATGCGTTGAACAGGATCATCTAATACCAAATTACGTAGAATCCAACACAGCCCTTTTTGATAGCACCCAGGAAGTTCTGGTATATCTGAGATCTCATAGTGTGGACGACTGATGGATGACTGAGGAAATACGTCTCCATCGCCAATAGATCTAAGTAAACTATAAAACATCCTGCTAACTGCGTATGCGTCTGTCTTGCCGTAAATTTGCTGGAGAGTTGTTACCTGTAAAGGGATGAAAATAAAATTAAACAGAAAATTAAACAGAAATATCATCTGAAACCACATCTTCTTATTGAAATCAAATTTTATCCTATATATGATCCATTCAAAGGGATTAATTATTTATAACGAAATATGTACTGCCATACACTATTGAAAACTTATGGTCCTACACAATTGTTGAAACAAAACACTTATATTTTAGTATTGTATAACGGCATGTTTTACTGTAATTGTTTATGACTCCTTTAAATCATACCATATAGATGTGTACTTATTGATATCTTAGTATGGACAGCAATAATTTATTCATTAGTTGTTGTTGGCTTCATCAGGCTTGCAGTTACTGTGATTATATTTAGACCGGTACTTTGTGTCTCTTGTAGTTATGTTACTTATGTTTGTGCTTCTTTTCGATCAGATAATTTAAAACACTTCTGACTGATTTTTCTAGTTTTACGTTGTACTGTTGCACCACTTTGCCAGGAAAAGGGGTGAATTGAGCATTCAGAAGTATGTTTACTTTCGCCACATTTTATATTTGTTGTCCTTCAATAGCTGCCTATACACTATGGATTTAGGTACGAGTGAAGGTACATACATTTATACTATATGATTTTCAAAATCATGATGACTGCTTTTTGATCCAGAGAAATATGTTAATATAAACATCCCATTGGAATTTCAAGGTGAGCTATACAGGCTCATATACATCTCCAATTTGAGACAGTTATCTATTTAAACATACTTCTCCCTGTGTATCCGTTGGTGGTCCTTCTCTACTAAATCTTGTCAGTTCTGGTGCCCAAGCATGACTATTCCCAGCAAACACGTGTCGTACGTCTGTCAGTGTCACAGGGCTACCATCTGAACACGTTAGCGTTTTTGCAAATCCAAAATCAGTTAGAACCGGTCGTAGATAATTGTCAAGAAAAATATTGTCTGCTTTGATGTCTCTATGTACAACACCATTTTTCTGGAGATGATGAACTGCAGATAGTATTTGGTACAACAAATGAAGAATAAAGTTTGCATTAAGTCCAAAACTTGGCTCTGAAAATGCTGATCGTTGTTGTATCATGAAAGATTTTAATGTTTGAGGATATTTGTCCATCACCAGAAATGAAGTTCTGTTCGCCATTTCAATTGGAACATCAATTTTCGTTGGAATCAATAGATTCATGAATTTCTTGAATCTATCGGTAGCACCCATATAAAAGTGACGGATATTTACAACGTTCGGGTGATGTGGAAGTCGAATCGGGATGTCATGTTCAGGACCAAAATTTTGAAGTAAGAATTGATCCATGCTATGTCCCTCTCCATGTTGATTAGCCTGTAGATTTATAAGATTGGTCATCATCTGAAATATAAAAGAAAACTAAATGATATGTTATTACCAAGAAGGAGTATCGAAACAATGATTATCTTCGGCCACCAACTTACCTAATAACAATGCACAATACATGAAAAAAAGAACTGAATTCTTACAAAAATTACAAATGGTGAGAGTCCATAAAAAACAACAAAATCAAACTCTATCAATTAACGGAACAAGTTAAAAACAACTGTCACATTGCTAAATTGGCCAATATATATTTCCGAAGAAAATTGGAGCCCAGTAGTCAGCACTTTTGTGCTGACATGAATTATCATTGATATGGTTATATTTATGAATTTACCGTTCACAACATTTTGAATTTTTGAAATACTAAGGGTTTTCTACCTCAGGCATAGATTACCTTAGCTTTATTTGGCAAAACTTTGAGGAAGTTTGGTCCTCAATGCTCTTCAACTTCGTAATTTATTTGGCCTTTTTAATTTTTTTGGATTCGAGCGTCACTGATCGAGTCTTTTGTAAACGACACGCGCGTCTGGTGTATATTCAAAATTTAGTCCTGGTATATATGATGAGTGTATTTAACAAGAGCTAGAGACACAGTTTCAAAAAAATAAAAAAAATAACTAAAACGCATAATTACAATGATATGTTAAGGGACAACATTGTTATTAAAGCTTAAGCAACCTGGGAACGATTCCAAATAATTTAGTATCTAGGTTTAAGCTGTACTTGTTACACTGATTAGTGGTCGAGGTATGTCATTTTAAAATATCAAGTATTTAGTCAAATTAGTTTTGAATATGAAGGTATTGTATACAGTATATTTATTTAAATATTTTAAAAGACAAACTTGGCAGTAAAAACTCAAACAATTTAGTCAAATATATAATGTAAAAACAATAAATTATTCATGACACATCATATTTAAACCGTTACCTTTAGTAGAATTTATTTCTTCAATAAATTGGTATAATCAATAAAAATGGAATAAATGTCGCCTTTAGCAGCTGATTACAGTATCTATTCATATAACAACTTTCATCAGGAACCGTCCTTATTTTAAAATGAGTTAAGAGTTGTTGCTTCGTTTTGGGAGACCACAATGATCATTAAAACGAAGAACGGCAATAAATGAGCTGTATATGCTTTTTTTTAAATTTGTAAACTGTGTAGGAATTTTGTGTTATTACTTATTATGCGAAAATTTATTGGAAGAATTGTTTCTGTTGCTTGATTATATCATCCAATTGAGTATATTTTGGCAACACTTTCACCTTTAATACAGGTGCAAATATGTATTAAGGAGTGTAAGGAAGGAAACAATGGGACCGGTGTCACATTTACAAATGATTTCTATTGAGAAATACGTTGGCAACAATAGCTAGAACAGATATCAAATGTACAAATGTAGTGTCTATTTCTAAATTAAGAATATATTTATAACTTGTATCATTATACATTTTATGAAAGAATCTGTTAAATGGTCTTGTACAAAATATATGAAATACCAATAAGATGACCTTATTTGCGTGTAACGACGCTTCACAGTGAAAAGGATTTTAAAATACAAAATTAAATAAATGACCTTGAAAAATTGAAGTTCTCGGAATAAATGTGTTGTTTCTGGTTAATAAATCCTT
This sequence comes from Mytilus trossulus, assembly GCF_036588685.1. Taxonomy (NCBI): domain Eukaryota; kingdom Metazoa; phylum Mollusca; class Bivalvia; order Mytilida; family Mytilidae; genus Mytilus; species Mytilus trossulus. Next base: position 19,118,755 of record NC_086374.1, on the reverse strand, counting down.
AATTCTCGGAACATGATTAAATAAATGTTCAACGAAATTTCGAAAAGCAGACTTAAATTCGGAAAACAACCTATGACATACCTTTGATATTATATTTTATTTGGCGAATATGCGGTGCCTAAGAATATATTTGATATTTTAATACCTTTAAGACTTAAAGCTTGTCATTTTGTAAAAAAAAAAACCTGGTGTATTGTTAAAAACTAAATGTAACAATATATGTTTTTTTTGCTTTTCACAACACAAAAAATACACCAAGTACATAAATGAAATTGTTCCAACTGATCATATCAATCTAAAAGCGAACTTAATGTGACATTTCGTGTTTTCCGCGTTTTTTAAGCTGATGTTTTACCACTTCGGTTTGATTTTCATCAATTTTATTTGTCATAAATCACCATGTAACATGTATTATCTTTACACGGAAACTAGGAAGTCGACTACAAAATATAACTTTAATGAGAATGTCGTCTATTAATATTAATGTTAACTTTTTTCCTCAACGAAGTTCCTTTTCATTCATAATAATATGACAATTGAATGCGTGGGTCATTATTTATGAACGACTGTTCTAAAATTAAGCTAAACTAGTGACAGTGCTATATTGGTAATTTCAGTATTATATTTTCGTTTTAAGCAGAACTTAAATTGAAAATGTTGGTTGATATATTGAAAATGTTGGTTGATATGAGCGTCACTGATGAGTCGTATGGGGACGAAACGCGCGTATGGCGTACTAAATAATAATTCAGGTACCTTTGATAACTATTTACTAATATCGTGAAATATAATTAAATCTGTGTTCTTGTTAAATATGATGAAATATGGGTTATACGCCAATTACATAAAAATAAATTAAAAACAAATAAACATCTACAGATCGAAGTATGAGTATGTATTTAACAAACGAAAAGCATTTACATTATATAACAACCTGTAAAATTAACAGAAATGCCGAAAATGTAGTGGACATTTTTATGAGAGAATACCAAAGAGCCATCAACTCCAATGTTCTTAAATGAAAAATATCATAACAGCAAAAATATTGACAATACTTTCTTATTTAGTGTCCAAAACATAGCAAAGTGGCAAGTTTATATATATGTACATTTTTCTGTAAAATTAAATTTAAGAATGTTAAGGTATTGAAAACACATTTCTCACGTTGTTTTTTGGGGTTGATGGACGGGTTGGGGGTTCTAACCTATGTATAGATTGCGTTAGCTGTATAGGACACACCGTTTCGGTGTTTAATGTGCTTTTTGACATTATTTTTGGTCCAACCTTCAAACTGTTTTGATTTTTAGCATCAATGACGAATTTAAAGTAGACGTGTCACGCGTTTTGCGTACCAAATTATAGTCCTGGAATTTGTGATAATTTTTTACAACCACATAGTTGATAAATTTGATGGTAGACAGATAGTTTCAGATGATTTTGCCAGCCCAGTTGTCAACTTTGGTGTGTTGAAATGATATATCATTGATGTTATTTCCCTCTATTTTAATGTTTATAATAGTTAATTCGAAACCCATAGTTTTTTTTAAAATAGATATAGATTGTTTTCCTCGTACTTAAAACAATTTCTTGGTTTTTGATTTTTGACTTTCAAAATTTTTCTATTCTAGCGTCTTGTGGAAAATATACTCTCATTTAGGATTCTCAATTTTTAATTTGCTATCTTTGATTAGTTTAACAGGCCATTAATTCACAAAACCATAATTAATTTTTTATGAATAAAGTCTGTGATCAATCTCGCAAGAATAACTTTTTCGTATACCACACTGAACGGAGTTCGATATAAACAAGGAAGGTATAAAAGAAATTTGCAATAATTTCTGAGCTGCATCCAATTCTAACTACAAATCAAATGTTTAACAATGCTTTTCAATCGTATATGGATGTAAATGAAAAAATTGTATGAATCGACTTTTAGTGGAAATAGATTTATCTACACGAGGAAGTATATTTTGATAAATAAATTTTGATAAATAAAAATACCACCAACAAATACGACTCATTTCCGTGTAATATTAACAACATATAAAATTAAAAAAACTATGAAACAAGAACCCCACAAAGTCCGTATTTTTTTGTCCAAATGACCTTCTTTAGACTGCTGTTCGCAGATCAGTGCCAAGATCTAAGAACTTTTGGAGTAAATGTGTTAACTGGGGTGCACTCTACACTCATACTACAGCTGGATACCCATAGCAGCATCCCTTGGTCTTCGGGTCAAGAAATAGAACGAACAATGAATCAAATTGACGCTTTTTGCACCTGATGACGACTTTTTGGGCAGCTTCCCGCCTATCCATCCCCGCCTTCAGACCTCAACCACCCTGCCCCATAACACCAAACTTAGGAACCAATGTTTCAGCTGCAGTGTTAAGTTCATTGGCATATTTTTTCAAATGAACCTAACAATCGATCTATCTGAAAATGCAATGCCAAAACCTATAAACCGACCAAAAGACAAACCGTATACAAAACACAACGAACCCACCAAAAACAAGGATTATACCAGATTCTGTAATAGATTTGATAAATATTAAGACCTTTATGACTTTTAACAGTACTGTAAGTTATATTGATAGTTAATCCTCTCAGAACCAATCACAGTACAGTTTTTTGAACTAATGATAAGTCCTTTCAAAATCATTCGCAGTGTTTATAGCTTGAACAAATAGTATGTCCTTTGATGGTTAGTCACGATACTGTCTTTCGGACAATGAATTCTTAAGGGACCAACAACAACCAAATTCCAACACATGATTACATCTGAGTCAGTGACAACTCTACAAGAGATTTATCCATCGGATCGCCATCAATGATGGTGATACATGGCTGTGCACATTATGTATATACAACTCGTCTAAACATCAACCCAACAATGTTAGATCTGTAAATTTGCGTTCTTCCCTATATATATATATATCTCGAAAGATAGTAAGTTATTTAAGTGCCAATCATAGTTTAAGGACGCATTAAACTATTTAGTCCTCACTTTTGATATAAACCGCAACTTCTCAAGGGGACTTATATTGTAGTCTTATCCTTCAATTATTTTGTATTGTATTTTTACCATTTTGTCAATACAAGGATGTACATTTTGTATCTTTTGATTTTAATTGGATATCAATATGTTATCGATGTCAATTTAAATATCCTTAATTACATTTTGTACTTAAAAGCTAATAAATATATATAAGATGCACTAAGATGGCAAATCAATAGACTTTTATTGCATCCTTTTTGGTTTGGAAGACCTCCAACGAGAAAAGATTAAAACTCATAAAATTATTAATATTAAATATTTCAAACATTAACATCGTATTAAATTAAATTACTAAAGAATCAAAGCTCATAAATATAAAAGAAGAAAACACGTAAAGTTTACAAAATACTGAACCGCTTAAAGTGTGAGAGAATGCATAAAACATATTTATGTCATATATAAATAAATAACATAACATGAAAAAAACAGAAGAAAAAACAGAACAATCAAAATAAACATGAATCAATTGTATATATTGGTCAAAAGACATACAATTTGCAGTTAATATACAATTCTTCAAAAGGTGAAATGTTTGTCGTTTAATCAAAACTTTATTATTCTCAGAACAGAGCCAATGAAAAACAGGACAATGATTCAAAGTTTGAAATTATAAATTTTCCTCACCTAAGCGGTGATAAACCAATCTCATCTGCGTCTCGCCCTTTTTCGGAAAAAGTTAGTTGAAGATTTTTAGATAATATCGTTGCCTTGTCACTATCTTATGGTGTTTATGTATCCTAACTTGTTCGATTCGCTCGTTTATGTTGAAACGTATTTGATTTTATAAAAAGAAATCTGTGTATTACTAAAAAAATATGTTCTCGATATCACAAACTAGACAAAAACTACTAGATTATATCATCAACACAAGGACATTATTCGTAAATATAAATCAACATACAGACATCTTATACGATCATGTATTTCACATCCAATCTTTTATGATAATATTTTGAACAAAGCACAAAAATGTCGGCTCGCCTCAAAAGCTAACCAAACATTTTAACAAACTTATTCAAAAGGAAAATACTAGTAGTTACGCTGTTTTCAAGTAAAAAAGGATGGCATTTGTTAGTTTTTATATTGATTCACTTATAGGATCTTTGCATCGGAAATAAACACACTTGGATTTTATATCGTTTTGACGAGCACCACTGAAGAGACATGTTTTGTCGAAATGCACATCTGGTGCAAGAAAATTGGTACCGATAATTTTATTACTACCACTGGGTCGATGCCTCTGCTGGTGGACTATTAGTCCCCTAGGGTATCACCAGCCCAATAGCCAGTACTTCGGTACTAGCACGAAAATACGGATGTTTTTGTGTTATTAAAATTTGCTGTTACAAAATATTAGAAATTATTAGAAATTAAAGGATGTATCTCCCTAATGCAAAGCTCTGATTCCTTTCACGGATTTGGCTATACTTTTAGGACCATTTGGATTATAGCTCTTCATCTTTTATATACGCTTTGGATTTCAAAAATTTTGGCCACCAGCACCACTGAAGAGACATGTATTGTCGAAATGCGCAATTGGTGCAAGAAAATTGGTACCGTTAATTTTATTATTTTAAAACCAGTCTTTGGCATGATACGGGTTATATTCTCATATATGTTATGATGGCATGATACTAAACCCCTGATACTTAACCCCGTACTGGAGGTATTGTACTTGATTTTCATATGATGATGAAAATAATCTTTCAATCAGTTTAATTGAGACAACTCTCCATCCAATCTTAGTTCATTTTTATCTTTTGAAGTTTAGTATGACGCCCATTTCAACTGAACTAGTAGACATTTTTGTTATGGGACTGCTGAAGCCGGCCTCAAGATGCGAGATTTTCTCTCTGTGTTGGAAATCCATTCAGGAAAAAGTTATTTTACGAAAGAAAAACGAACTCCAAGGAAAATTCAAATCGATAAGTCTCTTAACAAATTGCGGGATTGTTCTGTTAGTTCTGACTTTATAAACGACTTTTCTCAGTATCGTTCCATAATGGATCTATGTAGAGTTTATTCATACTTTAAAATAACCCAAAAAATGTAACATTAGGAAACCCCAAATTATTTGTTATATCATTACTCTGTTACCGGGTCAAGTCGAATATAAAGGTTCTTGACGTAAGCGACTTATTTTCGGGAATACGTTTTTTTATATATATTATACATGTACTAGTCATCAGGTGATTTTTATAAGTCCTTATGCTATTTTGGATTCATTATGGAAAAGAGAATTAAGAACTTTACCCTTGTCCATTAATAAGTAAATCATTACTTCCTTGTTCTAAGCAGGAAGTTCAAATGTAAAACTTTATTATCGATCTAAGATACTCTGATATGTCATCTCAATTTTTTTTACGTTTCCTTTTCTTCTTTAGAAATTGTTCTTTGTATCCCCCCGAGAGTTGCACATCAAATTATAACTGTGATAAGATTAAAACATTATATTGAGTAATTTGCTCTAATTTTTGTTTTCTGTTTCTTATGAATCCATGAAATTATTGTGACAGTTACTTTACAAAAGAGGATAATAGCCTTTGAGAAAACATGGTAAATTTATTCTTTCTGAGAACAATTGACAAACTAAACGGCTTTTATTCTATTTTGCAGTTTCCTGTAGCATACAACCATTTGTTTCAATGATTACCTGGGGCAGAGCCATATAGAATTTCCTGTACTAGCAGTATAATCCTTGCTAAAATGTGTTGTCTGATTTTTCCAAAATATACTTGTTTACCTGTGACAATCTTCATCAATTTGAAAGGTCGACCTATCTTGTAATATTTATCTACTGTATTTATTGTTCAACTTCAAAAACAAGAACTGAAATAGTTACATGGTACAATGGATCAATTGATAAAAAAGGAAAATACTATGGTTTATATATGTGTAACCGAAAGACTGAATTAATGCTAGTGAAACAACAATCTTTTGAACTAATAAAAAATAAACCAACGGTATCAAATAGGGATAAGAATATGCAACGGATTTGTGAAATGTTAACAAGGACCCCGCTCCTCTGACAAAACAAGTGTAATACTCAGAACATATTTTTAATCAATTTTGAAAAGAGAAGAAGATATCAACTAATCTGCATTATGTCCTCTCAAACCACATTGTAAACATAATAATGAAAATCTAGAGCAAAGTTAACCGTTACAAAAGGGAAAATACCCACCCACCCGTTAAAAACGAAAAGATATAAATAGAACTCTGATACAAGATAGATGAAGTAAAAAATCTTAAGTACTTGTTATATTCAAATTCTGACAACCATCTCTTATTACTCAGAAAACTGCAAGGTACAGACAAGTAGTAATTATGTCTGCTTCCTGGTTCGATTGGTATGTAACGTGTTATCAACAGATGATGAAGACGTACAGGGGAATAATAATAACTTAAATAATCAACCGAGCATATATTACATCCAGAGGGGATAATAACAGCATTAAAGAAAACCAACTGAGATTACCAATGCACATCAGTGTCTTTTCTATGGAAACGCGATCTCATAATATCTTGCATCTTTGAAGAAAAAGCGTGTATGACTTTTAAAATAAAATGTTCATATATCCTAAAATATTTCTTCAATAATGCAAAAATGAAAAAAAAAAGATTTGATATGAAAACAATAGGGAAATTTCAAACATCAATGTGAAATCGAAAAAGATGGAAATCACTGAAGTTAGAAGAAGAGTTACGCCTCGGTGTTGTTTACAAATTACCATACATTGTAAACATTTTTCAATTTTACATTTGGAATTTCGGGTCTGTTAATGGCTGACTATGTGGTATGAAATGTGCTCATTGTTATAGGCTGTTATGTGACCTACAGTTAATAATGTCTGTATCATTTTGGTATATTTAATTCCATATTTAGCCCGAGCTTCGCTCGTTCATGCTCAATATGGTTTTAACTTATATTTTATACATCGTATCAGACAGTAAGCACACAAAACAGATTAAATATTTATCCAAAGTACCAGGATAATAATTTTATAGTACCAGGATAATAATTTTATACGCCAGACGCGAGTTTCGTCTACAGTAGACTCATCAGTGACGCTTAGATCAATAGTGAAAAAGCCAAACAAATATAAAGTTGCAGAGCATTGAGGACCCAAAATTCCAAAAAGTTTTGCCAAATACGGCTAAGGTAATCTACTCCTGGGGTAAGGAAATCCTTAGTTTTTCGAAAAATTCAAAGTTTTGTAAACAGAAAATTTATAAAATGACCATTTAATTGATATTCAGGTAAACACCGAAGTGCTGACTACTGGGCTGGTGATACCCTCGGGGACGAAACGTCCACCAGCAGTGGCATCGACCCACTGGTGTAAATATTTATCAACAGTACCAGGATGGTAATTTTATACGCCAGACGCGCGTTTCGTCTACATTAGACTCATCAGTGACGCTCAGATCAGAATAGTTAAAAGCACACAAAACTAAAAATAGCATGCACGCAATTGGATGATATAACCTGGCAAGACTGGGTAAATTCCTCATATATACCAGGATTAAAATTGTGTACGCTAGACGTACATTCGTCTACAGGAGAATCAATTTCACTACAGCTCGAATATGTTTTTAAAAAGTTTAGTATATTAAATGTCCTCTTGATACAAAAACCATCATTAGTGATTCTCAAAGACATTTGATCATATCGATAGAGTATACCAAGAAAATACATTTTCCAATCTATCTATATATTAATAGCAAAATTGAACAAATGAAAAAGTAGACAACAGTTATAACATTAACGATCGCAAAAAAACCCTGAATATATCATTAACAGTAGTATACCGGTGATAAAAAGTCATGACTCGATTGACAGAAAACGAATCCCGGTTACAAACTAAAATGGCGTGAAATACATTAACTATAAGAGGAAAAAGGAATAACAGGAACACTGAAGTGCACCAAAAAAAACCTTTGTTAAAAACTGTCTAATACCTGACTTGATACAGTTTTATGGTTAGCCAAACCTCCCGCCTTTATGACAATGTTAAAACATAATCGCTAAAGTACGCTACGTCATCAAAATATAACACTTACACACGCAAAAACACTCATCACAAAGGAATGCACAAGCAAATAATAGTTTACGCTACTTCATAATATTACGTCAGAGTATAATACTATATAACATCTACAATCGCTCTTAGTTTCAAGTAGTTAAAACAGAATGAATTTGGACCACAATTAGTTTAAGTAGTAAATAAAGTTTTCATTGATATATACTTGTATACCTATATCTTATTTTAAGACATTCTAACGCATGAAAATCTTACACTAAAACAGCCTACCTTCAGGACGTATTCTTTCTTATTGTGATTTATAAGAAACACTAGAGAGCAACTTCCATCTCTATCTTCATTTGAGAAATAGTTCAAAGGTTTGTCTCCTAACAAAATATAATCTTTCCCCACTCTCCATTCCTTATTAGGGACATCCAGTGAGGTATGTGGTGTTTGAGTTAACATTCTAGTCTTTAAAACCTCTTTTAAAGACTGTAAACTTTGTTCATCTCCACTTAAACTATGATTTCGCTGCTTCAATAACTGTAAAGCGTCATATATACCCTGGTGATTACACTGTGGTGTTCGTTCATTTAGTGAGTTAGAGTCAATGATATCGCTCGCATTACTTTTTATTAATTTGTCATTTTCTTCTTTTACTCGCACAAAAGCAAGACTTATTGCTGCTAGTTTATCTTTCTGGGTTTGAATTGTCTCAGTCAATTGTTTAATAATCTTATCTTTTGAATCACATTCCTCGATTTTTTTCACTAATTGTATTTGTAGAGTTTCTGCAAAACTCTCCATAGCTACACGTCCTTGAACATGAAGCGGTGTTCTATTATTATCTATCATATTTAACGTGCCGTTTTGTAATTTTTCGGGAGACGAATGTCCATTCTGTCCACCGTTTTGAATAAAAATACAACTATTCTCGCTTCGCCTCTGATCGTTTTCTGGTCTATACTGATTTGCTGAAGGATGACTATTAGGACGGTTATAAACTTTCAGGTCTGTATGTGTTACTGGTGCAGACTGTCGAGTAAATCCTGTTAAATCACTACTATATCTCACAAAATTATCGTTCTTTTGAGATGTTGAAGGCGGGATGGACATAGACGCAGGTGAATGTACATTGGTAGGCAATGAGCGATTGACTTGTAAAGGTATCTGTCGGATTTGTTGGTTTCCTATATGTCCAAAGTTCGTTTGAATTGCTGAAATATTTAGAACGTTTACAAGTTGTATTGAATTATCTTAAGTTAACAAAAATGTGCGCCTTAAGAAACTAACAAAAACAGGAAAAAAACGAATATCAACAAAGAAAATAGACAACTAGTATATATGAATCATATCAGGTCATATAAATTAAATAATCTATGAAAATTTTACAAACTTTTAGTAAAACATTATGTAGGTGACCCAAACAATTGTTTGCATTTTTGAAAACAAAACCAGCGTAAAATCTTCATTTTGACAGTGAATAAGGACATTCTATTTGGGGAAATATGTAGTGGTGATCTACCTTCAAGGAAATTGAAGTTTTTTAATTGCTATCATGCATTTATTGGAGCAATCATGTTGACTTATTTTTTTGCGATGTCATTATCCAATATGCTCAAATGTGTTCGGCAGTGTTTTTGCATGTCACAATATGACACAAACTTAATCCATATTGGTAAGAAACCATGTATTTTTTGAACAAACACACATTGAAAATTGAATGCTCCATGTTATTTGAGAAAGACAGGTTCTTTCAAAGAATCATTGACAGACAACCAATTGCTTTTTAATGAGGGGTTGTGAATACATGATGCTAGGATGCTATCTTCTTTTGAAGACATGTTGACATTGTTTTCTTTTTTATCAAAACGTGAAAGTGAGCAATATTATTACGTACAGATGTTTTATATTATAATCAATTTCAATTTGTTCTGGTCACATGTTTAGGAAATACGAGGCTCGGATACAAAGTGCAGATGAACGAAATTTCGAAACGTGTGTCAGGTATGTGCTAACAAGTGGTGTTTGTGGTTATAGTTTTCATTACATTTTGTCACTAACTCAGAAAGAGCCAAATCTATTTTCTCTATAACGTTGTTTGTTATGTACATATGTCTATAGTGTGGTATATTAATTAATCAAACATTGTCCTATCGCAATATTTTTTATTAACTTACCAATCATATTTTGCCGAAGAAGTTCGGCAGTGTTGTGATGGTTATTGCCTTCAGCTTCGTCAGATGGTGTCTTCTCATTGTTATTCTTTATAAACAAGTTGGTATTGTGCTGAATAAATACTTTAACGATTTCTATGTATCCTCTGTAAGCACATAAATGAACAGCTGTGTCCCCTCTGTTGTTCTGTATTGATAAATCAGCACCACTAAAATATAAATAGGTTGCTTAAAAGATGTTCTAAGTATCCATATGACATGTTTCTGACACTTGGTTGCATATAGTTGTCTCGCTTTAAACTGCATTTTTTTAAGTTCTATTCTAAATGATCTTTCTTAAACCATGACTATTAATATGTTTCGGTACCAATAGTTGATTATTCTTAAGACATTTTGTTATCTGGACACAACCAGCTCAAAGGAATTATAAAATGTGAGTGATGTATAATGTACTATGCCCGTTCGAAATAGGAACTATTTGAATCAAAAAAGTTTCTAAAGTTAAGTCATGTTAACTTTACAAAATCTAAAACTTCAACTCCCTCAGTCAAAATAGACTTTAGGTGATCCGATACAGATTATTAAAATCCAAAATTTCATGGCATTAAACATATCACAGTTGCCGTCCAAATTTGCCGCCGTTATCTTGGTTAACTAACTCGATTCATTAATGCGTGATATGTTCTGGTCGTCAAGATACATGGCATAATTGCCGTTGAAACAGAGTAAAATCGTTAAATTTGCTTTAAAATTTATTAGGAACCAACAAGTTTTCATGAGGGTGGATTGATCAAGAAGAAAGTAAAAAATAAAGGATCCAACGTTTGTTTGCAGTGTTTCCTCTGTGCTAATAAGAGAAATTTAGTAGTAAAAAAATAGAATGTGTCCCTATTACAGGGATTTCATTTTCTATGTTAAGTGGACCGTGAAAATGTGGTAAAACTATTTGGCATTAAAATTAAAAAGATCATATCATAGGGAACATGTGTACTAAGTTTCAAGTTGATTGGACATAAACTTCATCAAAAACTACCTCTTCCAAAAACTTAAACGTGAAGCTGGACAGGTTGACGAACGAACGGACGGACGCACAGACAAGAAAACATTATGCCAATAAATTGGGCATAATTATGGATAGTTGATTCGGAGTATGATATATGTGTACGAACAGTTTGATATATTTGAGCCAGTTGATCAGGGGCTTTCCGTTTTGAATTTTCGTCAGAGTTCTGTAAGAAAAAAACCAACGTATATTTATTATTTTACTTTTTACTTGTTTCTGTACATCCACCTGCGAGCGTCTTTGTAACACAAACCATTATTAATCTTTATATTCAACTTACAGGGTCTAGTACTGAATATGGGTGAAATATTTTGTGTTGGGTGTTGAATTTATGGGTAATTTTATTAATAATACATTTTTGCACCTGGCACCAATGTTCGTTGTTTGTAAGGTAAGTTATGAAATTCGAATGATGTGTATTTCTCTTTTTCATGTCATGAATAAGAGCTTTTAAACACAACTATTTTAATTGTATTTGAAAACTAAATTTTTACAAGGTAGTATATAGATCAAATATTCATTTACTTTATCATGTTAACACCAGGATGTGGCTATTTATTAATGTCCAACACAATTCAAGTATGTGTGTACTAACAATGTAAGTAAATATGTACAGAAGGAATCATATCTAACAACACTTTAACTTTTGACTTTTAATCTTTTTACTTACATCAAATTCAGATTGTAACTTATCTATACCAATTTTAACCATCGTCTGGGCATTGAATTGTCGCATCATCATAATAAAGGCATTACCATTGAAGTATACCCAAATGAACATTGTTTTTGGCCAAATGCCCTATATATAATTTCTGCACTATAAAGGTATGCACTTTTATTAATATGATGCGCATGTTGTTATGCGTGTAAAATTAACTTATGATATATAGTTGTATTCTTATCAGCAAAAAAGTATGAAGTATCATTTAACTGATTAACGCTTCCAGTAAGTGAAAAACACCAGAACATTAACATGAACTATCATGGGGCAGTCTGAGAGCAGCATTCATCTCAAACACACATACCTTTTAATTTGGTTGGCATTAACGTACTTTAATTACCTGTGAATTAGCAATTTTACACAATCAATATGTCCTCGGTCAGCAGCAGCATGGAGGGCTGTTGAACCCCACTGAACACGCGCGTCAATTTCACTTCCAAACTGAATTAAAACACGGCTGATATCATAATAACCATGACAACTACTGTAATATAACGGAGTAGCTTGCTTTGAATCCCGAATGTGAACTGTAAAATTTCTTTGAAGTAAATTGATAACTTTATCACAATATCCGCTCTTACATGCTTCTATCAAGTCATCATTTTCACACATTTTTCATAATGATCACCATTTACAGTCAAAATTTCCTCATGCCGGCGTTTGCAGGCGACCATCTCTCGGTAACAAAATTTGTTAAATGAAGGAAGAAAACTGAAAAAAAATGAGATTTATATTAGCATGTTATGTCGTTAAAATACATATCATAAAAGAGAAACATCGGAATTAAGGAAAAGAAGAAAAAAATAAATACTTAAAATGTCAAATGTTAACAAATATGTCAAATCATGACAGGAATTTTTCTTTTGTCAAGTCTAAATTGATCGGCGGCCAATCATTTTTATTAATCCCATTAATAGTTCAATACATTTGATGTTCCTCGTTTCGAAAACAAAAAATGATTGCACATTTTTACGTATAAAAGAAAAGTCATATTAAGAAAATGATCAACATTTAGGAAAGTAATGGAACCAAATTTAAGGATCTTCTAAAATAGGCACATGTACTTCTAAATCAACTGATGTTATATCCAATGAATTATACCGTATATGACGTTTTAAAGTCGAATATCGTTTCTTCCAAATAAAAAGCAGTGTATAGTGTTTATAATTTCAAACCTATCCAATAAATCGTAATGCAAAAAAAAAAAAAACAGAATGCGTACCCATATATTGTCTTCAAAGTGCGTATATTTATTTTGAAGTAAAGGAATTAATTTCAAAAATCAAGCAATCGTAGCTATTGGCCAGAATTCTATGTTCAAACGCACGCATGACAAGTAATACATCTCCAATTCCGACCAAAAACATATCACAGTATACAAGTATCAACAATAGTACAAGTAATATAAATTTCCAAAGACCTTACTACAAAATTAATCGAGTATTGACTGAATTACTTGCGCATTCAGGAACAACTTTGATTGAACTTCGTAGAGCGCTACAATTTCCCCATTGGTTAATCTGTTTGTAAAAGTTCTATCAATCACCCTTAAAGTGAAAAAGTACGGAAGAACAAAAACAACATTCATATTTCACATTTCTAAATAACGTAAGATTCACTATGTACTTGATTATTAATACCTCGTCATTGATATCATTATATAAAAAGGACAGTCTGAAAAAATACCCTTGTATCTTTAAAACGGATTAAATTGTTTAAGTCATGTATAGCATTTAAAATAAAGAAATAGGTAAATACTTACCTTAAACACACAATATGACTAAATCAAAAATTCTATACATATGTCTTTTACTTCCGGGTTCTATTCTAGATCATATAACCTGAAACAGAATAAATAATTTAAATTCGTTTTGGCTTTTCAATTTATTCGAAAATCACCATATAACTCTTTTATTGTTTATATAAAAAAATATGATAGTTAAAACGGTTTGTTCGTTCAAAAAGAAACGCGAGTGATTAAATTCCAAGCCAATTTGCTTCCTCCTTGAATGTGAATGACAAACATTCACCTACTCTATAGTTTTAGATTGTCCTTATATTGTGGTATCATTAGGCTTGACATTTGTTATTTAAAGCACAAATTGCAATCGTGGGATATATGAGGACTCGGTGGAGGTTATGATCTCTGTATCGGAAAGCTCTGAAAATTGTCAGATGAATTTAAATGTATATCTAACGATCATTATTGTATTTGAAACGAGGAAATGTCGGTTTTTATTCTCATTATTATTATATGGAAAATACACATATGAGTTTCATTTCAATTTGTACTCACTATAAAATAATTAGACTTATTGTATCGTACATTGTAACAAACTGAACCCGCACTTAAAATCCTGGTACTTTTGATAACTATTAAAGGCAGTACTATCATAAATGATGTGAAAAGAACTTATTAATGACAGGAAGCCATTATATATATACCTGGTCCTATCATTATTCTATAAACTCGATATCATTTGAGCTAAAGTCATCAATGTTATTCGCTATAATTTATTTTCTTGAATCGCATTTAATGATGATAGATGCACGGTGAAGGCATCATCTACTGTAGTAAACAATAATACCCAGTTAATAAGTATCAACATAATATAAATTGCCTGAAATATCTAGGTAAAAGTAATTGTAAGTACCATAAAACATGACTTGGCGCAATAGTGTGATCCCTGCGTCAATAGTATTCATGTAGTTTTACCAAATCTTCAATTTATATTTTTAATGTCTCATTCAATAGAAATCAAACAATATCTCGGTTATGACTTTTCGACTCTTTACACTACAATACCACACAACATCATCAAATAAAAAAGATTTCCTTTTTAGTTAAATTGTCCTATGAAACATCTTATGACCCATTTTATTAATACAGATCATATTAGACCTACTAGTGTCTGTAAAGAAACCTTAAAATATAATAGATGCATTTACTGGAAGTGTGATTAAAGCGTTATATATATTTTCTGTTTGAAATCATCTAAGCATGTTTTGTTAATAAAGTTTGTCCTACTGTCACCAGTTACTTCCCTTTATTAACAAACATGTTCCTGTATTTTAATGAATCGCAGCTTAATGCCAAACTCAGTAATGATCCTTCTTCATTTTATTTAATTGATAAATTCAACAGCACTTAACGTTATCTTGATAATCTTCAACAATTCTCTAAATATACATTGTACTACCGAAATTTATTAAAGGGAACTAGATTTAAAATAAAATCATATAAATCTGAAATCTTAAACATCAATTTCCTTTCCTAGATTTAGATATTCTATTTTCACATAGGAAAATTCTGTTTAATTTGGCTAAAAGATTTATTTACAATTACATTCAAAACTTCTTTTGATTGAGTGGTACAAAAAATATTAAAACATGTATTGTAAAAATCATACTTTTCTAAAAGGAAAAAACCCTACTTTTTTTGAAAATAAGAATAAAAAAATCTTTCTTTAATAAAAATGTAAAGAACTCTTAACCTGTTTTGTTTTTACCTCACCGCTGTAAATAATAGCTAATTCCACTTAAGAACTTTGGTAATGCCAAAAGATTAATTATCAACATTTCATACTGGAAATACCAGAAACAGCGGACAGTATACTTTTATCAATAAACGCTTCAGCTAAAAGGTCAAAAACATAAACATAAATATACAAACAACTTTTGATAAATTCTTCTTATCTATCTTGCCTTTTCTAAAAATAGTCAACATCGATTTAAAATTAATAAAAAAATCACTGAAAAAGTTGGATGTTGACTGAATATTTTTGAGTATCTTCACCATTTCTATAGCTGCTACAGTTCTTTTCTGCATGTCTAGTTAACATTTGGGTCTCTTCACAAGACCCCTTTCAATTATGAGAAATCCTATAGCGCCCTCACCCCCAACGAATTGATTTGGAATTAACAATACATAAACCAAACAGTAGTATACCGCTGTAACAGTAATCCCATGTCCGACCGTCCCCTGTCCGACAGTAAAATATTTGCTTAACTGAAATGCATAGATTTTTGCTATTGACGACAATTGCATGATTCTTTCTGTAATTGCATAATCGTTTATAAGGTTGTAAAAGCGTGCACATTATCATGTATAAGCGCTTCCGCTACCGTGCTTCGTACAAAATGTGCGTTGGTCAACGTTTTACCAACCCCCCAAAAAAAAGAAAAAAAAAAGAAAAAAATAGTTATTATAATTACTTTTTTAAAAACCATGAAATTCGTATCAAGCTTTTCATTGTTTTTCCAATTCTTTTTTGTGATGTTGCCATGTCTTTCATTGATAAGTAAAATATAATTAAAAATAAACCAATACCTTGCTACTCTTGTCAGCCATTTAAAGTAATGATTCTTATGAATTGTTCGTGTAATGTAATCATTATGAGATATAGTTTATAAATCAACCGGTAACTTATATAGGTTTTTTCAATTGCCACGAATGCGTATATTTCATAGAAGAAAATAGAAATCTACAGATAAGATGACCCTACGTCAATGAGACAGCATTTATATAACTAAAAATATTTTATAAACTTTTTTCCAACTATCATACACGTAGTACAACTAGCCCCCTCAAAGAATAACCAAGTTTCACTGTAATAGGAAAATAACAATAATAAGGTTTTAGAAATAAATTTAAATATTTAAAGGTCATTTTCTAAGTATGCTTGTCTTTGGTGTTTTTTTTTTATCAAGTCTATTTTTGGCACAGTATTCAGGTGCGCAGTATTTTTAAACATTATTATAACACGATTTGGATAAGTATGACATATAGAGATATCAAAGTTTAGGAAAATTGTAATCATCTTATTTCAAAATATTACTTAGCAAACGTGGAGTTATAGAAAATTTCCGCAATTTACAAATCAATTAAACATATTATATATCACCTTTAAATAGTATGTGATCATATGTAGAATATGACCTCTCAATCAATGTTATCTTGATATGGTGAATGTAGTGAGAAAAGAACAGATAAATATATGACACTTTTTGTAAATAATTCTTTTTGCCATATGCAGTCCATTTTTGATTTGGATTTTGTATAAATACTAAACATTAAACAATACTTAACAGAATGATCAAACGTATCCTACCTTGTAGAAGTTTCTAGTTTAAATGCCTGACCTATTAACGAATAAGGAAGTGTGTTCTACTGACATTTATCGGCAAAACAATCAATACTAATAGTTTTTAAATAAAAACTTACAAATTAAGAGTTGTAGCTTATAAATCATTTTAACAACATGTCGTATTTGAAGTTGTCAATTACTTTTATGCAACTTATCATAAATAAATTGTGCATGTTTTTGTGAAAACAGTTTTAATTGCATTTGCTACTGGTGACAGGTTTTCCCGTATATAATATGCCTTTGCCGTATACTGACGCTCGCCTGCATATTGATTATAACAAAATACTCCGCCATCAATAATATCTTTTGAAATGATAGAGGATGAAAACGTGAATGTCAAACTGGCCGGGTCTTATTTAAACAATATCAAAACAACAATTAGCTTTCCCCGCTTACTTTTGTTTGATACACATGAAACTTTTTGTGGAGAAGAAGGATACAAAAAATCTTCAAAGCAGCAAATTATAGAAACACGAAAAGTAACGAAACATGTTTATACAAAATGACAGTCAAGTGAAATGTGTCATCTTCGCTAGCCAAAGGTTACGATCCATTACCCTCCTCCGGTTAGCGAAAATGGAAATGGGTTGGTTGTGTTAATTTTCCAAAGAAATCATATTCAACAAATGAAGCGGTCTGTAATTTTGAGTATGACTACTAAAAATTAAAATCACAAAAATACCGAACTCAGAGGAAAAATCAAAACGGAAAGTCTGTTATCAAATAGCAAAATCAAATGATAAAACATATCAAACGAATGCGTGAACAAAACAGACATAATAGGTACAATTGCCACTAAATATATTTTCTATAATACTTTTTTCAACAGATAAAAGACATGTTTTACTTTCCTTTGCTAGTTGTAGCTTTAACTTTCGAACAGCGGTATACTAATGATGCCTTTATTTATCTAGATGTACTCAGCAATAATTTAATTTTACAGCTATGTAAGTAGCATAGATAATTCCTTAACAGAAAATCTTCTTTTGACATGGCACCATTTGTTTCAAATCTAAGTTATTTTGAATCATGTAATATAATTGTGTATTGATTTTCTAATGTAACCAACAAGGAAGTGTTGTCTGGAGAGAGAAAAAGTAAGACGTTATATAATCAACATTTCAGAATCAATAAGCAATCATGTTTTCATTTGTATGACAAAATGTTACGTGAATAATATTGAAATATGATGATATACGAAGTAATTAAATATTTAGCCTTCAATTGTACCGGATAACAGCCTTGGGACCTTTTAAATACAATATGGATAAAAAAAATATGAATCAAAGGGCATTGTACTATTTTAATTTGTCGTGGAGGTTCTGAGAAGAAACATACTGTATGTATCATGGAACTATGTCATGTTGTGGAAGCTTTGTTCGTCACCACAAACTGATCATACAGAAACACTGTAATACAGAGAACAGATACGTTCTTTGTAAAAACTCACCTCGTTAAATATGTACCGTGGCGGTAGCCATCTGATATTTCCAATCACAATAACAATTCAAACTTCATAAATAAATCATCTGTTTAATACCTTAAACAATTACAAAGAAGAAAGTTGTATGTTGTTTTCCAATTGATCCTATGTTACCTATGTCATACAGTGGTAGCCTTCCTTGATATCTAACTGGCTTCAAAATTAAAAGCTTAGAACATTTACATCATGCATTTACGCATACCATCATTTAAAACGGTTGCAAAACAACGTTCCCGTAAATTAATATGTAGTTAGGTCTTGTGGTTACTGACATAAAGATGTTTGAAAATTTCATCCAATCAAAGAGGCAACCATTTGGAATATTCGATCGGAACTTAAATTTCTCATTTTCAAAAAGGATACTGCCCAATGTGATTCCAGTAGGTTTTGTAGTTTAAGAGGAGATTAAAATGTAAAAAGTTAACGGACGGACCGAAGGACGACAGTCAATTGACTAAACATTGATGACAAACACTCACCTAGCTAACAGTCAGGTGAAATAAAAGCGAAAAAAAGGTTATTAAAAGACTTTAAGTTCTATATCTTTTCAATGAAACGCCGCGTTAAAGAGCTTTTATTATATATTCATAGTTTGATAAATGTAAGTCTGTTTTTTTTCTTAATGAATTTACACCCGTCAACTACTGTTGCTTCTAATCTATAACGAAAACCATTTAACACTTAAAACAATTAACTTTGTTACTTACATAATATTCATAACTTATACCAAATAAATATTCTTAATATTATCGTCTTATCAGAACCGTTGATGTAAAATGAATATATAAATGTTAAAAAATGATAAAAGATGTTTCTTGTCTATTTACCCTAACCATTATCTCAATAAATCATATATCAAAAGGATATCAGATCCACTTGCAGTCGGAAAATGAACGTTTTTCCTGAAATATTTTTTTTTAAATGTCTCTTATAAATCATTCACAGCCCATAAAGCAATACAGTACCTGGTTTAATGTATACCTTGAAAATATGTTGATAATTACATACATATCTTAAAACTGAAGATTACAAGCATACTATTGCTTAAAGCGAACACTAAATAATTCCATTCTAAGATTTTTTTGCAGTGTTCATCAATCCACAATAGGATATTCAGTTTTCATATTAATTATGATTGGGTATGGTTTGGTCTGAAAGAGATGGTCGAAATAATAGGAAATAACCGTCATTAAAACAAAAATGTTACTTTTTATAAATTTGATATTTCCGTACCTTTTAAAATAAACGGCACAAATTCTACTGCACCGGATGCACACGTTAATAAAATTTCCCCCTCAATAATGATCGAGGCCAAAAATTAAAAAAAAAATCCAAAAGCTTATACAAACGTTGCAGATCTGATAAAACCAACAAGATCAATCCATGAAGCAGACCTTTTTAGTCACAAACTCACTAAGATAGACAAGCAGAACAGCATATGGGATTGAATAATAAAAAACAAATTTGAAACGGAACAAAGCGAT
Organism: Mytilus trossulus; assembly: GCF_036588685.1. NCBI lineage: Eukaryota > Metazoa > Mollusca > Bivalvia > Mytilida > Mytilidae > Mytilus > Mytilus trossulus. Next base: position 19,098,595 of record NC_086374.1, on the reverse strand, counting down.
CTTACAAAGCACAAAAACAGAAAGCCACATCAAAATAAAAGTAATGCTAATGAGACAACTATTTATCCGAGTTCACATAACTAAAAAATAAAAAAATAAAAATACTAAACTCCAAAGACAATTGAAAACGGAAAGTCATTTCTAAAATAGAAAATCAGAATCTCGAACACACCAAAGGTATACAAAAAACAACTGTCATATGTCTGACTTGGTACAAACATTTTCTGATGTAGAAAATGGTGGACTTAGTCACGTTTTATACCTAGCTAAACATATCACTTGAATGACAAGTACATAGAACTCCATTTTCTTGACAACAGTATGTGAAAAATGTAAGAACGTTTTTCTTTTTATAAAAATAACAACTAGCATACAATATGAAGATATTCTCGAGGTCGGTATCAATTTCGGTTAAATGTAATAGACAATTTTGCCAGCACTAAGAATTAAAGTAAAACATACCTTATTTGTACAAGTGTATCAATTGCCTTAAAATACTGATGTTATTTTACTTTAAAACCTGCATTATTATCAAAATAAATCTGGGGATTTCCCCAAAATAACCATCTGAATCATATAGTTATATATGAAACCATAAACATCCATATATTTAAACCGAGCTGATAATGTTCTTATGCTTTTAAACGAATTTAATACATATGGTCAAAATAACTCTGAAAATGGATATACAAATTTGTTGTCTAATTTATTATCAAAGATTTCAACCTTTTTGACAGAATGAGGTTACATTTGAAATATAAGCATATCATGTATGGGTTCAAGTATCTTTTGGTTTATTTTGTTTGGATTTTTATATAATTTTGATCAATAAAAATTGTTTTTATTCAACTACTTTTTCGTAAAGGTTTTTCGTCTTTGAACTTATTTGGTTTACATAGTATTAATTTTTTTATTTACTTTTTAAAACACGACTCAATGTACTCACTTTATTTCTTAACAAGGTCAAAGTAATTTTATTGGGTAACTTCGTATGAGTGTCTTGAAGTAGCTCTATAAAGTGTGGTCTGAAAGAAGAATAATACCTATGCAAAATGCAAAAAATTAAATCTCAAACACATCGATTGAATGGATTACAACTGTCATATTGCTGAATTGGTACAGGCATTTTCGTATGTTGAAAACGGTGATTAAAACTGGTTTGATAGCTGCTCAAACTTCTCACTTGTATGACCGTTAGATAAAATTTCATTATATTGACAACGATGTGTGATTAAAACAAACAGCATTATAGGTAAAAATGTTTAAAATAGGGGTACAGCTGACAACATTGTGATTTAATCTTAATCACTATAAAAACAAACAACTAGACAACATAGACAAACAAAAAGATGTATAAATAAAACACATTAGCATACACGAAAGACAAGAATACAAAAATTTACTATAGCACAATAACACAATGACAGAATGAATAAGTATCCAGCCACGGCATATGTTTATTACCAAAAATATACTAAACAGTAAAAGGAATAATTTACAAATACAAATAAAAGAAGTACATCGTTTACATAGTTAATGACTGTAGTTTACACTCTTTTAATCGACTCTCGGATTTGATTTCAGCATCGATTTTAATACTTATTTAATAGTATTTGTTATTTTGTTATTTGCTATAAAGAATATTAAAGATTTTTCGGCATTCATCCATGGGATTTTATTTGTTCCGTCAAAGGACACAAACGTGGAAGTTTTGATTTGTATACTATTTTATAGTAAAAACTATTACATACATATTCAACTTGTTTTGTTAAAATTGAAATATCGTAAGATAATACAGCAGATCAAATATAATAGTGTGCCAAATAAACGGTACATAATCATAAGTAAACAAGAATGTGTCCAAAGTACACGGATGCCCCACTCGCACTATAATTTTCCATGTTCAATGGACCATGAAATTGGATAAAAAATATAATTAGGCATTAACATTAGAAAGATAATACCATAGGGAACATGTGTACTAAGTTTCAAGTTGATTGGACTTCAACTTCATCAAAAACTACCTTGACCAAAAACTATAACCTGAAACATGAACTTTCATTTTCTATGTTCAGTGGACCTTGAAATCGGAGTCAAAAGTTTAATTTGGCTTTAAAATTAGAAAGATCATATCATAAGGAACATGTGTACTAAGTTTCAAGTTGATTGGACTTCAACTTCATCAAAAACTACCTTGACCAAAAACTTTAACCTGAAGCGGGACAGACAGACGAACGAACAGACGGACGGACGAACGAACGAACGGACAGACGAACGAACGAACGGACAGACGAACGGACGAACAGACCAGAAACCATAATGCCCCTCTACTATCGTAGATGGGGCATAAAAATAGTAAATAATGAATCGTATGTACATGAAACGAACGCTTACGGTACAAATTATAAATTTGGTATCTTTGATGAGTTTAAAAAACAGGGTCGAATTCTTTGGGTGACTGTTTTGTTCTACGGGGCATCACCAACCAATTAGTCAGCAATTTCGCACTTATAGGAAATACTTAATACGCAGTCATCCTTATGAATTAACTGGTCATAAATGTTTTATTCGAAACATTCAAATATGTTAATCCTTATGCAAAGATGGCTATAATCATATTTGGTATATACTATTTTGTTTTATTTTTAATGCTCTTAAACTACGCTCTTTAATTTCACTTTTCATATGTTTTGATTATAGAATTACACATGGTGTTGAACTGAACTAATGCTACGAAATAATAAACAAAAGATTTTGGATGCCAAAAATTAAATATCTTTGTTTCAAACTGTATGCAAATTATACTCGCTTACTAAGATAAAAAGAGGCAGGACATAATCATGGTGAATGAAAATTGCCTCTGCTTTTTACAATGATTTAGAGATTTTTTGTTTATATTGCCCATAGAAAAAACAAACAGAAGACAATAATAGTAGGAAATATGTGGGTAATGTGAGCGAAAGCTCATTACTTACATATTACCTCCGACTATTCCCAAATAAAGCAATCTCAAAGTGTTTGGTATCCTCGCGGAAAGAGGTAAAATAATGCAGACCAAAACAAGTTAGTAGCATTGTAATGTAAATATCTGGGAAATGCTTTCCTTTAAATGAATTTTGAAAAAGGATTTAGAGGAATTCAAAGTTATGAAATAAGTATCATAAAAGATGAAACAATATACGTGTGATCGGACGGATGGACACACGAAGGGACAAACATTACAACATCCCATGAACCATGTTGCAGCAGGTACAAAACATAAGCGTCCTCAAAGCAAAAATATGGTCGGATTAAAAAATGTTATTTGCATAAATAAATAGAAGTACTGCTAGAAAAACTGCATAGTCAATGATCGATGTGATAGTTGAAACCAAAATATGATTCAGATGATAACACTAAATAGAAGGTGTAGAAAGTATTTACCAATCTAGGCTTTCTCATCAACTCGAGATAATGTCCAGAATGTATAATATCCATCAACATTATGTTTAAAGTAAGAAATGCCGGGAATCTTGGCTGAAGTCGACAAATTATAATATTCATGTAATTTCCGGCTGTGAATAGGCTTGTCATCTATTTACAGCTGTTTATCTATTTACAGATGTGAAAAGACTTATCGTCTAATTTAAATAAGTAGAAATAATTTATGCTTGATATAATGCATACATTATTTCTTATTATTGTTATGATTACAGTTTTGCTTTTAAGAATCGAATTAATTACTGTACAAATCCGCTTATGATTTTGAATGTCTAAAATGTACACGATATCTATGTGTTTACTTGACAGATGGGTCTTAAATAAAATATCAAAACTGGATTCCCTCTTGGTGTATTCACTAAATACGATATTAACTATGGATAACAAATGTGACCTAGGATCAATTTTGGTTTGAACGTGTAAGGAATTTAAAACACTGTTTTATAGTTATGTCCTATTTGGTGTAACCAAAGATTCTGGGAAAATAGATACCATGGAGCCAATAATACAGCTAAGAGAGATAACAAGGTTTATAGAATGATTGAAACCAGTTGGGCACATAATCATCTAAATTACAGGCTCCTGAATTAAGCATGTCAAGAAGCAAGTATATAAAATAAACCTGTGCATAAAAATTGTGGAGGGTTTTAACATGTTTGTGAGCGTTTAACTCCCGCTAAACTAAAACACTAGTATAACAGCACAACATGAAAATAATAATTAATAAATTTCATTAACCAGAAGCCATCTTTTATAATTTTTCATCAGGAATGTACAACATTAGAACAAACTATAAAAATCAGGTCAACAAGGTTTAACTCAATAGACAAAAATCACCGCTAATAGAGTACTAATAGATACTGTATTCGTAATTTGATGCGACTGTCACGCAAGTGAGAAGTTTAGCGCTATAAAACCATGTTCAATTCACCATTTTCTACATAAATACCTGTACCATGTCAGGAACATGATAGTTGTTGTCTATTTGTCTGAGGTGTTTTATCATTTGATTTTGCCATTTGATTAGGAACGTTTGAGTTTTAAGTGTTCCTTAGAGTTCAGTATTTTTGTTGTTTTACTTTTTACACATGGAAATTAGTTCGTGAAGTTGTAGTAATTAAACTTTTAGCGAGAAATGGAATGACAACGTAAGTACACTTGTCTTGTTAAGGGGAAGTTCGAAAACTACTTACTGTATTATTATTAGTAAGCATGCGTACAGGTTTTTTTTGGTGAAGAATAAGAATGAAAAGAAGTTTGCATTATGTTTCATAGCCATGTTTACTGGTCCGAATATATGACGTCATTTTACTTAATGCAAAATGTAATGGCTAAGTCGTTAACAAACTTTTTGTTTAATTCTATCAATTTTACATTGTCTGCCATAACAGACTGGACGTAGTCTTTATTGACTAAAATCGAATTGTAAGTGCAAATAAAAATTTATCAAAATGCTAGATCCATGGTTAAGCATGGTAGAATCGTCTACAAAAGATATGTTAGTGCCGTTGAAGAAACAGATTGTATGGGAGATTCAATTCGATTTAAAAAATTAAATATTTCGAACTGTCTTAGTTTAAACAGATTTCTTTATAGTGGATTGGGAAACAAGTTTTGCAACTTATATTAATCCCTTTCCACTTTGTGGGTGCGAGTACTGCCTTGTAGCGGCATTAGCCTTCTCTTTTTCGAAATCGACAAGGGTGTCTTTAGAGATATGGCTTTCTCTTAACACGGGCCAGCCATTTATCGTCCCCTACCGACGGACTATCATCGTTTCCTCAAGACCATACTCGCAAATGGTGTCAAGGGAGAGCCGAAAATATATATCTTTCTTTTAAGTTCGTATCAGATTGAATTCACGGTTTCAGTTCATAAAATTACCGGTACCAATTTTCTTGCACCAGATGCGCATTTCGACAATACATGTCTCTTCAGTGATGCTCGTGGCCAAAATATTTGAAATCTAAAGCTTATATAAAAGATGAAAAGCTATAATCCAATAAGTCCGAAAAGTATAGCCAAATCTGTGAAAGGAATCAGAGCTTTGCATGAGGGAGATACATTCCTTAATTTTTAATACTTTCTAATATTTTGTGACAGCAAATTTTAATAACACAAAAAATCCGTATTTTCATGCCAGTACTTCTCATGCCAGTACATAAGTACTGGCTACTGGGCTGGTGATACCCTCGGGGACTAATAGTCCACCAGCAGAGGCATCGATCCAGTGGTAGTAATAAAATTAACGGTACCAATTTTCTTGCACCAGATGCGCATTTCGACAATACATGTCTCTTCAGTGATGCTCGTGGCCAAAATATTTGAAATCCAAAGCTTATATAAAAGATGGAAGAGCTATAATCTTAAAGGTCTGAAAAGTATAGCCAAATCCGTGATAGGAATCAGAGCTTTGCATGTTAAAGTATTTAAAAAAAGTTAAATCGTATTTAACCCTTCCTTTGTGGTAGTGGTATGAAATAGTTGTCCGTATCAAATAATGGTATTGTTTATTTATTTTAAAACTAATATGGATTTGCTCTAAAGAGTAATTGTAACTGTTGCTTTAATTTTATAAAAAAAAAACAGAGGGCTATTTAAATCAAACGTTTAAATGCAACATAAAGAAACAGTTATCAATAGATATCAATAAATCATGATAAAATCTAACCTTGAATACTTGAATCATTGAAAAGTCAATCAGTGCTTAAAATATTGTGATTCGAAGATAAAAATCACCGATGAGCAATTAATGAACCATAAACGACTTATATATAAATTATTTTGATAACGAGCCAAAAATGCAAGGACAGTAGACCGAAGCTATACCGGAATAGCTATGCTTTGTTAAATTGTAGTCTTTCAATTTACAAATTTTGATTGGTGATGAATTAACCAATGAAATTTGGGGATCACACGGAAATTTTTATCGCCTAAAATATAGATATTGAAAGTACAAATATAGATAGCAAAGGTCGCGTTTGCGGTTTTTGTGTTTTATTCTTCCTTTCTGAATTCCATGTGATACATAGAGTGGAATTAACAAAATCAACTGTATACGTAAAATACAAGCATATATAATTTCTGTCGTGAATAAGGTTTGTGGAAAACAATGCTCTGAAAATTTAAGATATGTATACATACATATGTTTCCAGTTATTGAGCTGGTTTTGTTCACAATGAATGAAACATTAAAGACGACGGTTTTATTCCTTGGTCAAGGGATTTTCTTATGAATACACAACTAGAGAACATAATAGAAACAGATGGAATATTATAATAAACGTTGATTATCTTATTGTCAGATCATACAACATGATAGCAAAGTAACCGATGTAAGATTCATTTTCCTTGTAGTTATTTAACAAACTACCTTAAAATTGTCCACACAATATCTTCCGACTTGTGGTTATATATATCCTTAACGTCAAATCACGATTTATTTGTCTTTTTCATATATATAATTATTATTATAATTAATTATACTTTTCACATATTTTCAATAGGTCATATTTAGAAGAAACCTTCAACCCTCTTTTCAAACCTGATGTCCATGATTTTTTGGATATCAGTACCAAACTGGCAATAAATTCTATGGACTTTCAACAAAGCATTCTTCGTATATTTTTAACGATTCGTATGCTGCCTTACAAAGTAAATCAGCAAAACAAGGATAATTTAAACAAGGAACTAGAATGTTACTACGCGCAAGCGTGGGTATGAAAGCACGTTTCAAATAGATATTTGAAAATAGAGAAGAGTAATATGAAACGATTTTATTAATTTTTGAGTTGATGTGAGCATGGAAGTAGTATTTAAATATTACTTCCATGATGTGAGTGATGGTTGTTTATTGAAAACATGCAAACTTAATATAGTAATTACCTTATCTCAGTTTACTTACTTTTAATCTGAAGGATTTACAGGACCGACACCACGGCACACACACACGTGAAAAAAAGTAAAATCACAAAAATACCGAACTCCGAGGAAAATTCAAAACGGAAAGTCCCCAACCAAATGGCAAAATCAAAGGATAAAACACATCAAACGAATGGACAACAACTGTCATATTCCTGACCCGGCACAGGCATTCTCAAATGCAGAAAATGATGGATTGAACCGGGCACTATAACGCTAAATATCTTACTTGTAAGACAGTCACATCAAATTCAATATTTACAAAGATATGAGAACAAAAATGATCTGCCCACCCTTCCGCAGCACTGTTACCAGTATACGAAATTTGGTATATTGTTTTTAACGATTATCGGTAGCGTTTTTAATTTTTTTTCCAATTTTGCAGAAGGGAAAATAATATGAACCCTTATCTTGCTACAGGAAACAAAAAGCTTTCATCCAAATGGAAGGGTCTTTATAACACTGATTTACTACACTTTGTATTAAAAAAAACTTTAAAATATACAAGAAATACCAAAGACCATGATGGCTAAAATTTACTGATTACCTTCATGCATTCAAAAGTAAATACAAGTATATGTTCATCATCTTTATTAAATGGTATATTGATCTTTTATTTGTCTTTGCAAATTATTACTTTAACTGTTTATTCTACTAATGGTAATATCCATTTGACATGGCTCGATACTTATACATCCCGTCATTGTGTTATTGAATTCTGGTAAATTTTTGTATGCTTATCTTTTGGTTTTGTTAATGTGCTTTGTTTAGCTATAAAACTCTAGGTTTAATCAAAGCCCGTACCAAGTTGTTTTCCATTCGTTTGATGTCTTTGAGCTTTTGATATTGCAATTTGATTAGGGACTCTCTGCTTGGAATTTACCTTTCAGAGTTCGTTATTTTTGTTACTTTACTGTTTGTATTTGCAAATAAACGGAAATAAAGTTTATTCCCAAAAGAGAAAATATGAAAATACAAGAACAAACTGAACAATCTAAGGTATGGCTCTTACAGAATGAGTTTGTACTACGCGATTTTCCATAGTTTGGCAAATTAATTCTTTTCGTACAACATATTTTTCTAGAGCATTTTGCATTTGATATAGAGTATCATATTTGAGGTTCTACTTACCATGTATATTGTGTAAATGCCAGTATAGTTATTTTTCTTTGTATGGTTAATAGTCTTAATATAGTCGAGACCTTGGTAAGTGCAGCTGAGGATTAAGAAATTTTTTAAAGGAGAGTGAGGTATATTTTCGTCGATTATTTTTCGCATAAAAACAGAAGGAAGAGTTCCTAAAACCTGAATTCCAAGATCGTCCAATGCCCATAGTTATAGATGATGCGGGTTTCAATAATATCGATGGTTGTCTTGTTGTTTCCGCAGACGAAAATAGTGGGTGTATATAAAATGTCCTTTTACCGTTTACATTTTTGTATACCGTCTCTCAAAAATCACAGATTTTAAAAGCTATACCAAATGTAAACAACTGCTTTAAAGACTAGTCTGTAATGGTGTAGACATAATCCATTTACTTGAATTGATTTTAGGTGGGTCAAAGTCAGTGTAAGAAATAAATAAAATTGAGAATGGAAATGGGGAATGTGTCAAAGAGACAAAACCCGACCAAATAATAAAACAACAGCAGAAGGTCAACAACAGGTCTTCAATATAGCGAGAAATTCCCGCACCCGGAGGCGTCCTTCAGTTGGCCCCTAAACAAATACATACTAGTTCAGTGATAATGTGATAATGAACGCCATACTAATTTCCAAATTGTACACAAGAAACTAAAATTAAAATAATACAAGACTAACAAAGGTTAGAGGCTCCTGACTTGGGACAGGCACAAAAATGCGGCGGGGTTAAACATGTTTGTGAGATCTCAACCCTCCCCCTATATATCTAACCAATGTAGAAAAGTAAACGCATAACAATACGCACATTAAAATTCAGTTCAAGAGAAGTCCGAGTCTGATGTCAGAAGATGCAACCAAAGAAAATAAACAAAATGACAATAATACATAAATAACAACAGACTACTAGCAGTTAACTGACATGCCAGCTCCAGACTTCAATTAAACTGACTGAAAGATTACGATTTCATCATATGAACATCAGGCACAATACTTCCCGTTAAGGGTTTAGTATCATACAATCATAACATATATGAGAAGGACATAACCCGTGTCATGCCAACAACTGTTTTTAGAATAAATGTGTTTAGTTCCGATGCAAAGACCTTATCAGTGACTCAATATTAACGCCAAAATATGCAATCTTCAATGACTTGACGACAGTATCGTAATTATATCCCTTTTTAATAAGTCTATTCAAAGGTTTTGTAAGTTTCTGAGGTGAATACTGACACCTTTGTGCTTTATAAAGAATATTTCCATAAAAAATTGGATGTGAAATACATGAACGTATAAGAAGTCTGCATGTTGAGCTATATTTACGAATGAGGTCTTTATACCGATGATAAAATTTAGTAAATGTTTTGACTAGTTTGTGATATCAAAAACCCTGGTGTACTAATTTTTCAGAAATAAATAAATTTCTCTCGTTAAAATCTAAAACATTGTTACATACACGAGCGAATCGTACAAGTTGAGATATATAAACACCGTAAGATGGTGACAAGGGAACGTCACCATCTAAAAACGGATAATTAACGATAGGAAATGTAAAATCATCCCTTTTATCATAAATTTTAGTATTTAGCTTTCCGTTAGTGATATAGATATCAAGATCGAGGAAAGGGCAGTGGTCATTGTTAATATTAGCTTTATTTAAAGTAAGTTCAACAGGATAAATTTCATTAATATACATACTGAAGTCGTCATTATTGAGTGCCAAAATATCATCCAAATATCTAAAAGTATTATTAAATTTGTTTATCAGATGTTGTTTCGATGGGTCTTTGTTTATTTTTGTCATAAATTGTAACTCATAACAATATAAAAACAGGTCCACAATAAGTGGTGCACAGTTAGTCCCCATTGGAATTTCGATAATCTGACGAAATACGGATTCCCCAAAGCGAACAAAAATGTTATCTAGTAAAAATTCAAGGGCATATATAGTATCAAACCATTAACATAGTTTTTTTGTTTTAGCTACTAAAAAATGACCTAAAAGAGTTTGAACATATATTTCCACATTCTGATTTTTTTAATGCCCATTTAAGGTAGCACAATACAAAGATTTTATAACTCCAACTGCCAAGTTTTAAAATGCTGTAACTTTCTTAATAATGCTTGAAAATTTATAAAATTGGTAGTTTTATATAGCTAATAGATTACTCTTTCAAATTAATGTGATGTTAGTATGATCCAACAATTATGTAACCAATTATAATGTTAACTGTGTCTAAAATATTTTTCACCAAATTTCCACTTTCAAATGAAATTAACTTCTGCATAGGTATCCCTAGAGGGTTGATTTTATCATATGTTGTTCCTATGGCCCCCGGGGGGGCCACTTCAAACTTTTTTTGGTAGGGGTGAGCAGCTGAGACATCAAGTACCCCACCCTTTTCATATATTTTGTTTATCAAAAATATATACCTTGTCATATATTTATGAACAAAAAACAGACCTATAGATATATTTGAATATTTTTCCACTTCTTGTACATATATACAAAAATTTTGAGGTCCCGCTCATTTCACGTTATTGTTTAGAAGCAATGCAGTCGCAATAATCACACCTTGCTTTTCCGATAAATCCGTCACATCTTAAAAAAACTTTCCTCTATTTGTCCCTTTAATATATCTTTAACTATGAAGAAATTTCAATTTCAAGACAATAAAATATGTTTTGTCAGATAAATGTTGTAATTAACACTTCAAATGGTATCACTTTTACTGAGTTAAATATTAATTAAAAACTGATGAAAAGTTACATTTGCCGTTTCCTCTTGAAGGACACTGACACTTTGCTATGGAATTTCTTTAAATGTTTTATGTATACAAACCGTTCAATGTTAATTAGGTGGAAATGTCAAAATGATTGGATTTATTGCATCTACAACTAACCTCAGTGGAAATATCACATTGAATAAATAGAGTTTAATTGGTTTGACAAATAGCTGATGCATTTACGACTGTGGTTTAACCGCATCAAAAATAAATACGAACATTTGATTAGTTTCAGACACTTATGATATAATCCAGCAAGTGATAATATCAACCTATTGATATATTTCATCTGAATTTCTCACCCTTTTCATATATTATGAAGCATGAAATAGTGACCTATTCCAGCGGCTCATCCCTACCAGTCATTAAATAGGAAGTGGCCCCCCCGAGCTATGGCCATTATCTACAAAAGGTTGTCTCAGATTTCAGATAGAATGTTTAGAACAAATTTTACACGCAATTAAACATTATCTTCTTTTATGTGGTTAGGATGTTTACACTAATTACAGATTTATGAGAGAATGGAATACCATAGAGACAATCTGAGACACCCTTTTAAAGCCCATGATGTGATGATTAAGATTTCGATAAAAGTCTTTTTATAGTTAAAGAGATGACAGAGCTAAATTCATTCAAGTGAACTTACCCAGATTTTGCCACTAATTACATAATCATTTATTACATAATGATTGCATAATAAAAACATTGCATTCATTTAAAAGATTAATCTTAATGAGATTGTGAGGCAATGTGGTATACAGGGTAGAAAAATCAAAACTTTGAACAGATTCAAAATCACCAATATAAGCATGCAATTTATCAAGTACTTCCAACGAGTTCTTGACACTCCAAAAGTAATTTATTCCACTATTTTCGAAGGCCTTATTTGAACAATTTATTATCAGGTTTTTAATTGTACCAAGTGTGCTGGTAAGAAGAATAGACAATTTAGTTGTTGAACAATGGATTGAAGACGAAATAAATCTTTATTTGTATAAGGGGGTTTGTGTAGCTTCGGAAGCCAATACATAGTTGGGACTTTCATTGTATTTGGCTCTGCTTGTAAAGCGGTGACTAAAAGTTTATGTTTGTTACAGATTTCGTTTTCTGAAAATGGAGTCAGTTGGAATGTTGGTGAATTGGTGATTTCCTTTTTCAGAATCTCAATGTAAAATTTACGTCAAACAATAATAATATTATTAGCAGCTTTATCGGCCGGGACAAAAACAAATTCCTTGTCTAGTTCTTTTAGTTTTTGTTTGATACGAGATATAAGTTTATTGTGGTTATTGTTAATAGTAAAATGTTCTTTAAAATGTTGAATACGTATATCAACTATCTTCATTACTGAATTAAAAAAAGAGTCCAAAGATTTTTTGTCAGCTTTTTCCCGTTTTATCCATTTCATACAGTAAGTACGGAGTGAGTCGTGGATGATATTACGACACTCATTCCAATTAATAAATGACGGGGGACGATATTTAGGTCCTTTACTGAGGAATGATTTTAACTCTCGGTCTTGAACGATGTTAAGATCCCCTGTTATAACATGGGAAATGGGTCCATAAATATATTCGGAATTACTGCAATTACATGAAGTAGGTGTATTTTCACTGATATTAACATCTTTACACAATTTACTATAATTAAACACAAATTTCCGGGTATATTTCTTGTAAATATAACAAATAAGAGGTTGCTCAGTAGCTCAAAGGCAACTGTTATATACCGCTGTTCAATAGTCATAAATCGATTAATCTCAATCTGGGTCACAAACCAAAACCGAGGGAAACGTATCAACATATAAGATGGAAACAACGGAACTAAACTACTCCAACAGCAAACGCCAAAATACATAGAAACGGAATATTTGATAACAACTTCCATATGCCTGGCTTGGTACAGGACATTTCAAGAAACCCTTATTTTATTTCTAACCAAACCTCCCATTTAAATGACAATGATAAAGGTAGGGTAAGTAGAGAATTTTAGTATAAGTTTACACTCTAACAAGTTCAAGGCATATACATATTGAAAATAAAGATAAAAATCATATATATTAAAATATAATATAAACATATAAACAAATTCTAAATAATGCAAAATTAACGTTATATACAAATGCATTATATCAATTAACTACATATTAGGATACATATTGGTGATGTGAATTTTCTATATTTGAACAAGTGGTACAATGTTTATTGTCAAGATAGTCTTCAAGTAGAGTGATATCAGGGATTTAAAGTGTCCATAAGGAGTAGTGTTGTATTCTGAAACTGATGACGTTTGTTACTAAGAATACTTAAATATTGCTGAATGCTTTTTACATATAATACTTAAGAATACTCTTCTACTTACAATCAACAATCTTTCATTTGCCACATTCTTTTATTGAAAGTTTCCTCATTTGATCACGTCTGCAATACAAAAAAATCAACAATGATCAACAGTGTGTTTGTAACTGTTGTGAAGAAAAGAACATGTCTATAATTATGATTTAAATTATACGGAAATTTGCATTCTATAAGAGACCAGTAAACCCATTAATAAAACATCTGTGTTTTTATCTTCCTATCTAAAATTTTAGCTTTTATAAAATAATAGCTTTGATAAAATATTAGCTTCGTTCAGTAAAACCTTTGTTCCTTACTATAAATAGACAAATATAAATTTCTGCAGCAAACATGTAAGCTCTACTTCGTGGAATTTCTTTATTTCAATTTGCTCCTATAAACGGAAAGGAAGTTTTATTTACACTCGGAAACGATAGATTAATTCAGAAGTCAGTGATATTGTAGAGGGCTGTTACTATTGGATTGTTAAGCATCCGGACATGTTCATAAATTAAAACATCCATGTACTTGTCCAATTAATGAGATGTATCTGTTGATTTATTTTTCCTGTAATAATTTTGTACTTTTTGAGCCACGTCGCTTATTATATTCTTGGAATGGACTATGTTGCAGCAGATGTGTAATTTGACTAATGGTTGTCAATAATCGATGCGAACAAGTATACGTCCCGCACACCATGTGTAAAGCATGTAATAGGCTTGTCGAGAATGAACGTAGGCCAGTCAAGGAAGTGATGAGGAAGTCATTTATTAGTCTTTAGTAAAAATGTAAATTTATGTGATTATCAGTAGTGCTTGTATTCGTTAAAATTATAATATTTATAGTCATATCTAAATGTGTAACTACTTTTGTATTATTGTCTGCATAAGAATACAGTTTTTACTCAAAATTCATCTGTAAACTTTGCCATTTAAATTTTTCCAAGTTCTATTTATCAAACATTGACCAAGAAGTAAAGATACGAAAATTAAACGTTTATTAGATAAAACCAAAACATTTAAGACAATAACTACGTAATCGAATATTACCACTCTAACAAAAATACACCTCAGATCTTCTCTTCATGAAAAAATATTTTCATTTTGCAGTGATGTATCAAACTAGATCTTATGTGTTTATATTTCTTTTTTTAAACATATTGTTCCACTTTCAGAGCAGATGAGTTATAACTGAACTGTTTGATTCGTGTTGCTAAATCTTTAAATTCTCTTGTTGATAGAGTTATCTTTCCTTATTTAGACCTATTTTCCATTTAGTATATTTTTCACAAAAGCGATTTGTTCCGTCTTACATGTTGACGAACTTTTACATGGCTAACCAATAATAACCGACATAGATCTTCAGTCAAATGAATTAATGGCGATTCAAGGTTAAATACATATAAAATAACATTGAACTTGTTGACAGGTTATACCCAACATTACTTATATATATAAACAGATAATCTTTGATAAACATTTGAATCGAGATAAAAGATTTACAAAAAATCACACGGAAAATACATTTCGGCTTTTTTTTGTCCCCACAGTTTTGATCAGTTTTATGTTACAGTACAACAAATATAGAGATGAGGAGCTTCCATCAATTTAGTACAAACTCCATTGGTGTGCTTATTCATAATCTAAATACACTGTCAACGTAAACAATCATAGTTCACATATTTACATTAGATCTTCTCAAAATACTGTTTTAGATCCTCTTATGTTGTATCTACATTTATTTATGTACAGATAATAGGTATGATACAAGGTTTTAAATTTTGAGTTGATTCTTGATACAAAATAGTGATGACAACTTAAAGTTAAAAGCACTGATTTTAATTTGTAATTTTGTTATAACCCTCTCCACCATCTGTGTTTTTCAAGGCACGATAATTTTAATAAGTTTAATTTCCATAAAACTGACTATTGGGATAACCCGTAAGTAAGTTAGCAGGAGGAAGTAAATTGAATTAACTTCCCATATATATCCTTTTAGATTCTCCTTCAGCGACCACTTAACATCACACGATTTCAGATCAAAACAAATGGATGAGATTCAGTGAATCAATTCTCATGAAATGTATATTCTGATGGTTGTTTGTTTAGCCTTCCGTTGCAAATATGTTATGTTTAAACAGGACTAGAACACACTGAACAATAAATAGAAAAGGAAGAGTCTGCTAAATTCAGTAAATAAGATTTGTTTAACATTCAAATGAAACTCGAAACACCAGTAACATGTTAAAGTTTTTCTGTTTGCGTCATAGCAACATGATTTCACCAATGTAATCTTATACTATTGAGGAAATCAGGAAGTGACTTTAAATATATCAAGATAATAAAACACAATAGCATATGAAATGGCTTTATCTTTCCCTTACTGCCTGACCTTTCAAACAAATCAGAATGGTTAAGATTTTCACAACTGGTTAACACTTCTTTAAGCTTCTGTATGTCTAAAATCAAGAATCAAAATTGGTTAACCCTTCTCTAAGCTTGTATATGTCTAAAATCAGGAATCAGACGTTTAATTGTATGAAATCAATAGTATAATCTTGTTTCAGTAATGTTGCTCAAATCTTCTCCACGTGGTACTTTCGTTATTTATCTATTTTATGTATTATACGAAGATTTTTTTTGTTATGGGTATTTAAATATTTGAGACAATAATTAAAAAGATATTAGAACGTGAACAAACCTTTTCTCGCCGGATTGTTCCTATTCTTACCAGCCATGCAGATTTCATGCTTTTTAAGAACAATATTATTTTGTAGCATCATCGTTTAAATTCACGTTCTTATATATGTATCATATTCTATAATTAATGAATAAATCAAAGTCTGCATGGCGACTATGCTAATCGCATCTATCCCATTGCACTCAAAATAAGGGATACATCCCCCACAGTTAGGTCAGCTTCATACGTTGATTTAGCAACAACAAAAACGAACCTCAGTGGAGAACCAAGCTCCAAGAAATGTAATGTGTGTATCTTTAATTTCCCTATACTTGTCTTTCCATTTGTTTACTTTATTTTACTAGCATTTAATTTGACAGTACGCCTTTGAATTATTACAATATACCTAGAAAAATGGTTCCATACGAAATTTCCTGATATTGGTATTGAAATTTCAGTTGATTTTGAATGAAAGGTTCAGATAATATAAATTATAAATTCATCTCTTAGAAAATTATCGAACGCAATCATGATTTGGTTGACTTGTGGCATTGACATGTGACAGATCACAAAATACAGTTTGCATTTGTTGTAGCCACAATCATGTCTCCTCTTCTTGTTAATGGCATTTTGAAATGCGCCTTTTCACGAGAAACAATACGGATGCCACATGTGAAGCAGAAACCGCACATGTGTTGAACCTCGTTTCCTTCAGAGGTTGTGAGTATATCTTTTTAGCTGTCTATATTCTAATTTGGTCATTGTGTTGTGGTTCTCTCTACAATTAATGCTTGTGTGTTGCGTAAATCTCTAAATTCCTTTTTAGCTCACCTGGCCCAATGGGCCAAGTGAGCTTTTCTCATCACTTGGCGTCCGGCGTCCGTCGTCGTCCGTCGTCGTCGTCCGTCGTCGTCCTGCGTTAACTTTTACAAAAATCTTCTCCTCTGAAACTACTAGGCCAAATTTAACCAAACTTGGCCACAATCATCATTGGGGTATCTAGTTTAAAAATTGTGTCCGGTGACCCCGCCAACTAACCAAGATGGCCGCCATGGCTATAAATAGAACATAGGGGTAAAATGCAGTTTTTGGCTTATAACTCAAAAACCAAAGCATTTAGGGCAAATCTGACATGGGGTAATATTGTTAATCAGGTTAAGATCTATCTGCCCTGAAATTTTCAGATGAATCTGACATTCCGTGGTTAGGTTGCTGCCCCTGAATTGGTAATTCTAAGGAAATTTTGTTGTTTTTGGTTATTATCTTGAATATTATTTTAGATAGAGATAAACTGTTAAAGCAATAATGTTCAGCAAAGTAAGATCTACAAATAAGTCAAATGACCAAAATGATCAGTTGACCACTTTAGGAGTTATTGCCCTTTATAGTCAATTTTTAACCATTTTTCGTAAATCTTAGTAATCTTTTAGAAAAATCTTCTCCTCTGAACCTGCTGGGCCAAATTATTTAAAACTTGGCCACAATCATCATTGGGGTATCTAGTTTAAAAATTGTGTCCGGTGACCCCGCCAACTAACCAAGATGACCGCCATGGCTATAAATAGAACATAGGGATAAAATGCAGTTTTTGGCTTATAACTCAAAAACCAAAGCATTTAGAGCAAATCTGACATGGGTAAAATTGTTAATCAGGTGAAGATCTATCTGCCCTGAAATTTTCAGATGAATTGGACAACTTGTTTTTGGGTTGCGGCCCCTGAATTGGTAATTTTAAGGAAATTTTGCTGTTTTTGGTTATTATATTGAATATTATTATAGATATAGGTAAACTGTAAACAGCAATAATGTTCTGCAAGGTCAGATTTACAAATAAGTCAACATGACCAAAATGGTCAGTTGACCTCTTTAGGAGTAATTGCCCTTTAAAGTCAATTTTTAACCATTTTTCGTAAATTTTATATATCTTTTACTAAAATCTTCTTCTCTGAAACTGCTGTGCCAAATTGATCCAAACTTGGCCACAATCATCTTTGGGGTTTCTTGTTTAAAAAATGTGTCCGGTGACCTGGCCATCAAACCAAGATGGCCGCCACGGCTAAAAATAGAACATAGGGGTAAAATGCAGTTTTTGGCTTATAACTCAAAAACCAAATAATATAGAGAATTCTGACATGAAGTAAAATTGTTAATCAGGTCAAGATCTATCTGCCCTGAAATTTTCAGATGAATTGGACAACCTGTTTTTGGGTTGTGGCCCCTGAATTGGTAATTTTAAGGAAATTTTGCTGTTTTTGGTTATTATATTGAATATTATTATAGATTTAGGTAAACTGTAAACAGCAATAATGTTCAGCAAAGTAAGATCTACAGATAAGTCAACATGAACGAAATGGTCAATTGACCCCTGTAGGAGTTATTGACCTTTGTAGTCAATTTTCAATCTGCTTCCTTTGTTTAATATTCACATAGACCAAGGTGAGCGACACAGGCTCTTTAGAGCCTCTAGTTAATACCAAAAACGTATTAATCCCACAAAATGCTGAAATCACGTCAAATGTCAGAACTCTCGTTAACGGGCTTTTGATGAATTTATTTTCAGTTAATATGGGGTAGTTTAAAGCCACATAAAGGACTTTATCCATGCAGTCTAAATGAATGGCTATTTTGGTAAATTGAATTGTTAGGTTGATGTTTTTCTAATATATTAATAAATGCAACAAACGAAAATCTTATGAACTTATACCAGGAGAATTGAGCATAACGTTACCACTCACAACTTTTAAGTTAGATTCTACGTTTACTGTTTATATGGTGTTCTAACGTTTGAATTATCCAATATTCTTTAATGTTTGATAAACTCATAAATAATTGAATAAAGACATTCATTGAGTTTTGATAGATTCCATTTCAATGTGGTAAAATCTATATCATGAAATAGTGAATTACTACAAATCAGTCAGTGTCAATTTTGGTGGTTTTCAGTCAATGTCAATTCTGGGAGCATTAAGCCAATGTCAGTTCTGGTGGTATTCAGCCAATGTCAATTCTGGTGGTATTCAGCCAATGTCAATTCTGGTAGTATTCAGCCAATGTCAATTCTGGTGGTATTCAGCCAATGTCAATTCTGGTGGTATTCAGCCAATGTCAATTCTGGTGGTATTCAGCCAATGTCAATTCTGGTGGTATTCAGCCAATGTCAATTCTGGTGGTATTCAGTCAATGTCAATTCTGGTGGTATTCAGCCCATGTCAATCCTGGCGGTATTCAGCCCATGTCAATCCTGGCGGTATTCAGCCCATGTCAATCCTGGTGGTATTCAGCCAATGTCAATCCTGGTGGTATTCAGCCAATGTCAATCCTGGTGGTATTCAGCCAATGTCAATCCTGGTGGTATTCAGCCAATGTCAATTCTGGTGGTATTCAGCCAATGTCAATTCTGGTGGTATTCAGCCAATGTCAATTCTGGTGGTATTCAGCCAATGTCAATCCTGGTGGTATTCAGCCAATGTCAATCCTGGTGGTATTCAGCCAATGTCAATCCTGGTGGTATTCAGCCAATGTCAATTCTGGTGGTATTCAGCCAATGTCAATTCTGGTGGTATTCAGCCAATGTCAATTCTGGTGGTATTCAGCCAATGTCAATTCTGGTGGTATTCAGCCAATGTCAATCCTGGTGGTATTCAGCCAATGTCAATCCTGGTGGTATTCAGCCAATGTCAATTCTGGTGGTATTCAGCCAATGTCAGTTCTGGTGGTATTCAGCCAATGTCAGTTCTGGTGGTATTCAGCCAATGTCAATCCTGGTGGTATTCATCCAATGTCAATTCTGGTGTTATTCAGCCAATGTCAATTCTGGTGGTATTCAGCCAATGTCAATTCTGGTGGTATTCAGCCAATGTCAATTCTGGTGGTATTCAGCCAATGTCAATTCTGGTGGCATTCAGCCAATGTCAGTTCTGGCGGTATTCAGCCAATGTCAATTCTGGTGGTATTCAGCCAATGTCAATTCTGGTGGTATTCAGCCAATGTCAATTCTGGTGGCATTCAGCCAATGTTAAATCTGGTGGTATTCAGCCAATGTTAGTTCTGGTGGTATTCAGTCAATCTCAATTCTGGTGGTATTCAGTCAATGTCAATTCTGGTGGTATTCAGTCAATGTCAATTCTGGTGGTATTCAGCCAATGTCAATTCTGGTGGTATTCAGCCGATGTCAATTCTGGTGGCATTCAGCCGATGTCAATTCTGGTGGTATTCAGCCAATGTCAATTCTGGCGGTACTTAGCCAATGTCAATTCTGGTGGTATTCAGCCAATGTCAATTCTGGTGGTATTCAGTCAATGTCAGTTGTGGTGGTATTCAGTCAATGTCAATTCTGGTGGTATTCAGCCAATGTCAATTCTGGTGGTATTCAGTCAATGTCAATTCTGGTGGTATTCAGCCAATGTCAATTCTGGTGGTATTCAGCCAATGTTAATTCTGGTGGTTTTCAGTCAATGTCAGTTCTGGTGGTATTCAGCCAATCTCAATTCTGGTGGTATTCAGTCAATGTCAATTCTGGTGGTATTCAGTCAATGTCAATTCTGGTGGTATTCAGCCAATGTCAATTCTGGTGGTATTCAGCCAATGTCAGTTCTGGCGGTATTCAGCCAATGTCAATTCTGGTGGTATTCATTCAATGTCAATTCTGGTGGTATTCAGCCAATGTCAATTCTGGTGGTATTCAGCCAATGTCAATTCTGGTGGTATTCATCCAATGTCAATTCTGGTGGTATTCATCCAATGTCAATTCTTGTGGTATTCAGCCAATGTCAATTCTGGTGGTATTCAGCCAATGTTAATTCTGGTGGTATTCAACTAATGAAGACAACATTTGATTTGACCGTAGTTTGGTTACATGAATTTTATCTCAAGCGTCGTGTATAGTTTTAGTATGGTTTTCCAAACTGATTTTATTATGATTTGAGTAGTTTATGTCAGATTATGTGCTTATGTGTACCATCAAGTAAATTACAGAACACACCAGCTGACTAATGGATTTCTCTATTGTCTAGACAAGGAAGTAACATATTTGATTTATTAGCTAAATTTAGATTGAGATCAGATTTATCTTCCTTCAAACAATTATATCAAATGTTTTATCGTAGTTTACTAATGGTCTTTTGAAAACGTATATGTCTTTATACAGTTCACTTTACATTATAAAACCATAACGTTTATAATCTCGTCAATAAAGAAAACACTTATTGTTGTTAGTCACAAAGTAGGGTGGTGTTCTTACATGTATTGTATGATTTCATGAACATGCAATAATAAAGTAATACGTCATATATTTGTCATCTGATATTGCACACCAGCTACATGAGTTATACAAATATGCACCAATATGCATATACACGTAGTTTCAATTGCAAAGTGATGTTTACCCCAAAATTAGGGTTTGAAGTATGTCCCATAAACTTCTATCTATTAGTTAGATGACGTCAATTTTGCTGTCCGGTATGTAGAAATACGGTCATGTCGACCTGGTTTGAATCAATGGTGACGTGTAATAGATGTTCATACATTTAAAACACTATCAGTAACGCATTTCAATGCGTAAGTAAACTTTTAACTGGCCTTATCAATCTACCCTTACGAAACAATTCTCTAGTTCCAGTCGTCGTCTAAATTTCCCGCCATTTCTTCTAGTCGACCTACTTAACATAATTAACATAGTTAAATCATTTTTAACCTTGTTCTCATCATGAATATACATTAAAATTATAACCATTGAATCTAAAGCAAACAAACGCAACCAATCAATCAATTATGCTTTTATAAAATGAGTGAGTGCGGCGATTTAGTTTTAATTACATTGTACTTGGACAGCCATGTCAAAGTTATCATGAATGCAAGTCCGAGCATAATATAATAGACGTCACTATGCCGTTTCTAAACGCGTGTTCATGAATAGTTGGGCCTAAGAGAAGATAGATAAAAAATAACAGGCGCCTTTAACTTCAAATTGTGGCTGTATTTAGCTTTGGAGTAATTAAAGCAGTAACGTCATAAATGAACAATCCAAGCAAAGTTTTGAAAGTGTGTACAAAATTTTATGCAAAAAATTTAAAGCATAGCCATTCGTATCAAAATAAGAAGGTCATGAAACATTGTCAGTTTAAGAACAACTCTTTGAATATCAAATACGTGTATGTATGGATCTACAAGTAACTATACAGCCTTGAGTATATTGTTTCAAACTATAAATAAAGGTACTCGAAATAATTCTATTTGAAACAAAAACCCAGAAGCAATGATAAGAAAATCAATACAATTATAACTGTTTTCAACATTACGTCAAGTTAACCAGATCTGTTGAGCAATCAGATGATTTCCTCATGTAACATCTTATATTTATTTTCGTCTTTGTTTATGGGTTCATATATGGTTAAACAAAAGAAGTTATGCCGAGGTAACTAAAATAGAACATTATGTTATGAATATGATTGCCGATTACTCATATAATAATCATGAAAGTTCAGAATCCCAGTGGCGGATGCAGGAATTTTCGAAAGGGGGGGGGGGGGGGGGGGGTGCTAGCCCAGGGCAAAAAGGGGGGGGGGGGGTGCAAAACATATGTCCCGATTCAAATGCATTGATCGGCCAAAATAAAGGGGGGGTGCGCACCCCCGGAACCCCCCTCTGGATCCGCCACTGAATCCTTTCCCCATAATGTAACCCAGAACGTTTGTTATAATTTCAAAGCACACAACACGTGCTCTATGATAAGTCTTCACTAAACAGGTTGGGGCGCACAGCACGTACTCTATAATAAGCCTTCACAGAGCAGGTCAGAGCGCAGAAACCGTGCTCTATGATAAGTCTTCACTGAGCAGGTTGGGGCGCACAGCACGTGCTCTATAATAAGTTTTCACAGAGCAGGTCAGAGCGCACAACACGTACATGGGTGCTCTATGATAAGTCTTCACTGAGCAAGTTGGAGCACACACCCGTTCAGAGCGCACAACACGTGCATGGGTGCTCTATGATTAGTCCACTGGGCAGGTCAGAGCGCACGACACGTGCTCTATGATAAGTTTTCACTGAGCAGGTACGCTCGAGACCATTTTATTGAGGAGGAGGACCGCACAACACGTTCTCTATAATTAATCTTCACTGAGCAGGTCAGAGCGCACAACACGTGCTCTATGATCATTCTTCACTGAGCAGTCCAGGGTGCACAACACGTGCTCTACGATAAGTCTCCACTGAGCAGTTCAGAGCGCACAACACGTACATGGGTGCTCTATGATCAGTCTTCACTGAGCAGGGCGGAGCGCACAACACGTGTTCTATATGACCAGTCTTCACTGAGCAGATCAGAGCGCACGACACGTGCTTTATGATAAGTTTTCACTGAGCAGGAACGCTCA
The DNA here is from genome assembly GCF_036588685.1 of Mytilus trossulus. Taxonomy (NCBI): domain Eukaryota; kingdom Metazoa; phylum Mollusca; class Bivalvia; order Mytilida; family Mytilidae; genus Mytilus; species Mytilus trossulus. The sequence goes on along the minus strand of NC_086374.1, from coordinate 19,074,881 downwards.
AGACCATTTTATTGCAATCCAAAAATAAACATAAACTTTTAAATGTTTGGTTTATAGGGAATTAAATCAAATACTCACGGGGGCATTAATATCAAATGTGTTTTATCACAACAGCTTTATAACGTCTATCGTCAACTCTGAACGAGGGAGTTGCAACTTTAGTTTTTAAAAGCGCAATTGCAAAGAATCAGTCAGTATGAAGACAAACAGAACAAACTCGATATCACTAAGAAGAGGTGTTTTAAATAATAAAAATAAAAGATCGATTATTATTCGATTCAAATATAATTAATTTTTTCAAACAAATAAAAAATAGGAATAACGCTTTCCTTAATATATTTTAAGCGGTGTCACAACTTTTCATCATTAAAACAACCCGTCACAAGTTTCCTGACTAGCACTTTAAACAATTAATCTTTATAAAATTTGGTTCATATGAATCAGGAAATGTTTACCATTCCAGAGTACCCAATTCCATTACCGGTTTCAATGAGGTTCGAGATAATCAGACTTTGGCTTTTTGTGTAAAGTTTTGTTTGTCGTTTCAACAATGTAAACTTGAAATATTTTTTATTTCATTACAAATACGGAATATTGCAAAAATAAATTTATTTGATGGAATTATTACTGCACATGTTTTAACGGTTAAAAAAACTAATAAACATTTTACTTTTTACGAATCTTATAATTCAAAGTAATTGTTTCTTTATAGATAGCTCATGATCGCTTCTCGACTACTTCCTCGAATGTTTACATCAAGCTGTTGAACAGCAAGAAAATATTATATTAAATAGAATAATGTGTATGTTTGGTAAATATATATAATATATAAACACCAACAAAATATATCGTGTTGGAAATATGTTCGTTTGCATCCTAGTTAAATCATTCCACTTAAAACATATTTTTTTTTGCATTATATGTGTACAAGTTACACTTTAAGTACATTGTTTATATAAACCATGAAATAATTTACAAAGAATAAAAAGCACTTACTATTTGTACCTCAGAGATTTGTACTAATTCCTTACAGTGTTTAAGTTTTTATAAAGGGAATTCCCCTCTTGTGATTATCCAATGCATTACATTACAGTACAACTTCCGCGTATATTAAATCGATATCTGTATATGATCTATACATAGAGAAGGCTTTCAGTGTAATACTTAAAATATGATAAATATTCTAAATAACGTAGGAAAAGTACAATGAAAAAGATAAATTGAATTGTTTTATTATACATTTTCTATGTTTTACTATGCACGATGCATTTGCCAACCTACAATTCGAGTTCAATTTTTGATTGATATTCGTTTTTTGAAGTCCAATTTCACCTACGCTAATATTAACCCTGTGTCTGTTATTCTTAAATTGATTCTCTCTTTTTACGAAATTCACAAACAAGAGGGAAGCGAATTGCACAGACCTTGTTATGCGTTTACTTTTCTACTTGGCTAGAGGTATATGGGGAGGGTTGAGATCTCAGAAACATGTTTTAAATTGTTATTTGGATGGAGCGTTGTCTCATTGGCACACACACCACATCTTCCTATATCTATTTACCCCGTCGCATTTTTGGCCTCTGGCCTTTGTTAGTCTTGTATTATTTTTAATTTTAGTTTCTGGTTTACATTTGGAGTTTAGTATGGCGTTCATTTTCACTGAACTAGTATATATATTTGTTTAGGGGCAAGCTGAAGGACGCCTCCAGGTGCGGGCATTGTCTCTTTGACATATTCCCCATTCCCATTCTCAATTTACTTAAATAAACCTGTCAATGCATATACTTTATAGCCTATGTTCATGTAGCCTCAGAGCATGTGGAGGGTCAGTAGCTCAGGTCAGCATAGTGATGTGTCAAATGTCAATGAACGTAATCTGTGTACACTAATTGTGTAACTAGACTTACTACAAGTCACTTACTTGTTGATTGCCGTCATATTAACTGATACGTTTACTAAAAATCGGTATTGCACTGGTGGTCTAGCCCTCTTTTGAGAAAGGAAATCCTTTAAGATGCTAGTATGATAAAAAAAAAAGTCAACTCAGTTATCAATGTTTTAAAGAGGTGAAGAAAGAAACACATGATAAAGGATGAACAAGAGATTTAGTCAGACATTTCGTTACCACATATTGTTTTGCTGTGACGCAGAAACATAAATTTTTATTCATTTACAGGTTCAAAGATTTGCATGGTTCGGACCCGTGTACTTCAACAATATTTGGGGTATCACATCCTATTGTTTTACTGTGTTGTGTGTATTGGACCCTATAAACTTATTGTACTTCGAATAAACTCATTCATACCATTTATCAATTTCTCCTAGTAGTAAGATCATTGAATATTGTCATTGGTTTTATTTTAACAGTTTTAATACATAACTAAACGTTTTGAACAATAAGAAAATGGGGGTTTAATGGAAATAAGAAAACTATCCACCAATGACCAAACGATGAAAGAAACTATATGGCACCGTACAAAACTAAAATGAGAATTACTTTCTGGTATATTTTATAGATTTTATTTGAAATGAATGAAGGCCTGGATGGGGTTACCCGAATAAAAGAGTAATGGGTCAATTTTGCAGAAAAATATGCCTAACAAAAAAATAAAGGGTAGATAAAACAAGACCTTAAAAATAACGGAAAAGGTGAGAATAATGGGTTGATAATCAATAATCAGTTCAATAGAGGTCGGGAGATGGCTTGTCAGTAACTGTTAGTAGTCCTTTGTTAATTTAAGTATTATTGTCATTTTGTTTAGTTTCTTTTGTTAACTTTTCTGACATCGGACTCGGACTTCTCTTAAACTGAGTTTTACTGTGCATATTGCTGTGTGTTTGATTTTTCTACATTGTCTATAAATAGAGATATAGGGGAGGGTTAAGATCTCAAAAACATGTTTAACCCCGACGCATTTTTGCGCCTGTCCCAAGTCGGCTCTATGGTCGATTGTTGTCTCTTTGACACATTCCCCATTTCCATTTTTATACGCCCGTCAAAATTTTGACGGGACGTATTATGGTATACAAATGTCCGGTGTCCGTCCGTTTGTCCGTCCGTCCGTCTGTCCGGCGTAAACATGTCGCACCGTAACTTGAGAACGACTTATCCAAATTTCATGAAACTTAACATAGTTGTTTCTTATGATGGTCAAATGATCTGTATTTTTTTTTGTGAAAATAAGATAAAAACTTTTTGAGTTACGGCACTTTGTAACTAAAACAGGGGTGTGTTTTTTTCACATGTCGCACCGTATCTCAAAAACGATTCTTGATTATGGCTTAAAACTTTAAATACTTTTTAGTTATATTAATCTTAATATCTGTATACTTTTTGGTGATGATTCAAAATTTTACTTTTGAGTTATTGAGTATTTTTTTAAAAAGGGGGAGGTTTTTTTTACATGTCGCACCATATCTCAAAAACGATTGATGATTATTGCTTAAAACTTTACACATGTCTTTGTTTTATTAATCTAGAGATCTGTATACTTTTTGGTGATGATTCAAAATTTCATTTTTGAGTTATTGAGTATTTTGTAAAAAAGGGGGAGTTTTTTTACATGTTGTGCCGTATCTCAAAAACAATTTATGATTATTGCTTAAAACTTTACACACTTCTTTGTTATATTAATCTTAAGATCTGTATACTTTTTGGTGATGATTTAAAACTTTATTTTGGGGTTATTGTGTATTTTGTTAAACAGGGGAGGGTTTTTTTTTCATGTCGCGCCGTATCTCAAAAATAATTTATGATTATTGCTTAAAACTTTACACACTTCTTTGTTATATTAATCTAAAGATCTGTATACTTTTTGGTTTTGATTCAAAATTTTATTTTAGTGATATTTAGTTTTTTGTAAAAAAAAAAACAGGGTTGGGGGTTTCACATGTCCCGCCGTGTCTCAAAAACAATATATGGTTTTTGCTTAAAACTTTCTCAGAAACTATTTATGATTATTGCATAAAACTTCCTGACAAGACGTCGGGCGTATCATGCGCTCATGGCGCAGCTGTTAATTAATTATATGATAAAATATAAAGAAAAGAGAATACTGAAGTTCTAAAATATATATAAAGAATAGAGAATAGAAAGATATAGAATTCAATATAATGGTAAAAAAACATAAGGTACAGAGAAAAATGACCAAAAATATTAAAGAATAGAAAAACGTTGGACACCATCCAGACCCTCGAGCTCATATAGACAGATGTGTATAACAACTAATGGTTAACAGGACAGACATATATAGAATGTCTCGGAGTCAAACGTTTATAGAAGCTCAACCTTCCTCTAACCTTAGAAATTCAGTGCAACAGCGCAAGAACCAACTCGTTTATAGGAGCTTAACTTTCCTCTAACCTGAGAAATTCAGTGCAACAGCGCAAGAACCAACTCGTTTATAGAAGCTCATCCTTCCTCTAACCTTAGAAATTCAGTGCAACAGCGCAAGAACCAACTCGTTTATAGGAGCTTAACTTTCCTCTAACCTGGAGAAACTGTAAAAGACTCAACCCACACACAAACAAACAGCAAAATGACTCAAGTTCCGATCAAAAGAATACTCGAAGTTATCCTCTTGTAGCACCATATGTGTGCCTAAGTTGAAATAAATTGTCTTCTTTTGTCTTGAAAACTAGTTATAAACCATTTGTAGCTTATAGATGAATCACGTTTCCCACACCAACATGCATCCTGTTTTCCAGGGATTCACACCTATGGCCAAAATTATGTCGATTCTTATTTTGATCATGGCATGGCATACTATGCTTTTATCCGACTGCTTAAGCTTATAACGTATTTATTACTTTTTTTATGATTGGTATTTTGTCTGGTAGCTGTTATATAGACTCGTGTGCTCTTTCAATGACAGAAAGTTGTTATTTTTATACAGGAATTTGAAGTCATGTACACGGAGTAGACAATATTTTTGAAAAGGAAATGCGAATTCATAAATCGATTACAAAAACAAATTGGACGATTTTATGCTAAAAAGGATATAAACCGTGCAAAAGAATGATATTTTTTGTTGGGCAACCCCCTAGATCCGTCACTATTTGTGTTTGTTACCTAGTGGCTGATTATTCAATCCCTTTTCTGTTGATTTGTATTGTTATTATTTTTTTTGTTAACTGTTACATCACTGTTTCAGGTTATGAAAGGGATTGAACACTCAAACATATTTATCCATTCAATTCAGTTCGACGGATTCTGTTTTTGGAGAGCCTACCTTATCTTACCTTAACCTTAAGGCCTCCACGCTGCTTTTCCACCCTTTTCTATCTTTTGCCGCTGTTCTAGCTAAGTTCCAACTTGTCCATCCTTGTTGGTTCCTTTCTCTCTCTCTCTTATTCTTCTCCATGTAGTTTTTGGCCTTCCTCTTGTCCTTTTCCCTACAGGTGCCCATTGTAGCTGTTGTCTCTTTCACGCCTTAATATATGTCCTATCCATGTCCACCGTCTCCTTCTGATTTCACAACAGATGTTTCTGGTGTTAGCAATTTCGTTTACTGTTTTGTTCGATGTTTTACTCTGCCATCTCATTTTTTGGATTTTCCTTAGGCATTGGTGTTCTACAGTATTTAGTTTCTTTTTGAGATAACGATATAAATATATCGAGATAACGATTTAATTATATCGAAATAACGATTTAATTATATCGAAATAACGATATATATATTGAGATAACGAAATAATTTTATTTTTTTTAGGTCCCCTATGGGCTTCCGTACTTTTCTTCAATGTTTGTTAGTTTCCATGTTTCACATCCATACAATAATACAGGTCTAACTAATGTTTTATATAGGCGTATTTTTTTTTCTGCCAATTCCTCTTGAATACCATATATTTCTAAGGCGATGGAATGTCCTTCTTGCTTTCTGTATTCTGTTTTTGATGTCACAACTTCCTCCTCCCTCTTTGTCCATTATTGCTCCCAGGTATGTGAACTTGTCTACATCTTCTACTTTCTGGTCGTATAATGTTATCAAATCGTTACTTTGTTTGTTGGATCTCAGAGTTTTACAATTTTTGGGGTTAAGTTTCCTTCCAACTCTTTCAGTTTCAGTTGTTAATTTCTGTGTTTTTTCACCAAGGTCTCTAAATTTTGAGGAAAGAAGTGCAATGTCGTCAGCATAGTCAAGATCCTCTAGAACAGTATTAAAGTTCCATACGGTATCACTCTGGCTTTGTCTGCAGTTGTTTTTCGCATGATCCAGTCTATGATTAGAAGGAAAAGAAAACCTAACATTACACATCTCTGTTTCACTCCTGATTTTATCTCAAACCATTCTGATGTTTCTCCCTGATCAGGGCCGTAACTAGCCTCTTGTAATAGTGAGGCAACATATATTCGCCGAGCGAAGCAAGGCGAAAAATTTTGGGCGAGGGGTCTGGGGCCGCTTAAGGCCCCCAGAGGCTCTGAGCGAAATAACGCAAAATCGTGCATTCTGAGCGTTTCTCGGACTCTTTCTTACATTGAAACATAATGAACTTTTAGCTATTTTTTTCGACAATATATTGTAATTTAAGACTTCAAGTTTTTTAGGTTTTAGGAACACCATTAAAAGACCGATATGTAGAATGAAGCAAATATCGTAATTCTAATAATCATTAATACCAGATCTGTCTGTCTGTTCTGGTCTTGTATTGCGCTTAGACTTTGGGGATTTAATGACTAGATTAAAATATAGCGACAGTGCAGTATTATACTTAAATATAAAAAAGAAGATGTGGTATGATTGCCAATGAGACTATCCACAAAAGACCAAAATGACACGACACAGACATTAACTATAGTTCACCGTACGGCCTTTGAACAATGAGCAAAGCCCATACCGCATAGTCAGCTATAAAAGGCCTCGATAAGACGATGTAAAACAATTCAAACGAGAAAACTAACGGCCTTATTTATGTAAAAAAAAAATGAAAGAAAAAAACAAATATATAACACATAAACAAACGACAATCACTGAATTACAGGCTCCTGACTTGGGACAGGCACATAAATAATGTGGCGGGGTTAAACATGTTAGCGGGATCCCAACCCTCCCCCTAACCTGGGACAGTGGTAAAACAGTACAACATAACAACGAACTATAAAATCAATTGAAAAAGGCTTAACTCGTCAGATGGACAAACATACAAGTGAACGTGGTCAGGTACTTATACATCCCGACACAAAAAGACACAATGAACAGATCTGAGAGTATTTGCAGTTATCTGACAGCTAGTTCAATGCCACTAATAAGTTATTAGTAATAACTAATAAAAAAAAATCATGCATTTAAGTACTAAATACTGAATACTGCTTAAATCGACACTAGGGATCATCTTGATCTTGTTTTACGGTATTTATGATTCTTATTGTTGAAGACCCTCAAGCAACTTTCAAGATAAAAAACAGGAATAAAAACTTTGACCATTGATCATTTGTATTTGTTCTATGCATTGATTTTCTGTGGGATAAGGCCCGTGCACGTTTACTCCATATTCCTTTCGGGCCTATTCCTTTATTTTCCGTTTAAGGGTCTGAACACGACTTAATGCAAGTTTAACAGGGCTTCAATGTAAAAGGTCATATGGCAATACATTGTTTTTTTTCAAATAATTTGATACCAGGAATTAGGTGACCTTACTTTAAACCATGTCAGCTATCTAGTCTTATCTGCAAAAAAAACCAAACAGTTTTGTATTCTTTTAAAATCAAATTGAATTCACCATGAAGAGACGACCATTTTTATTCTGTGTCCAGTCATCAGTAGCATCGAATCTTAAAATATTTTCTCGTATAATATCTGGACATCAGTGGACATGCAACATTGCAAAATCGTTTACAAATGAAAGTCAACACTCAGATTATAGTAATACAGTATTGGACAATCAATGAACAAAAAATATACCCGGAACACAGAAGTACAAACAATAGACCATCAACTCTGAAAACTAAATGTAAAATATGGTTCACGAAAAACATGCAGGGACCACAGGGGCCACACCAGAGAGTGAAGAGAACTTGCTTCTTGCATGACACTTTTAGTGAATACAATTTGATATATATGAACTCAAGACAATCTTTTGTTTTATAATTTCTTTTTGATTTTTTTTTTTTTTTTTTTAAATTTCAAACATGAGGTATTTGCCTCATTTGCCTCAATGTAGTTACGGCCCTGCTGATCGATGACGTAACACTTAAATCCTTTATATGTCTCCTTTGTGGTTCTGAAGATCTTGCCTGGTATTCCGTAGCTCTTCATGATATACCATAGACTCTCTCGGTGGACTGAGTCAAATGCTTTTTCGAAATCTATAAAAAGAATACTTTACTGAAAACAGGTAAAAGAGTCTTTCCCCTCCAGTTGTTACAATCTGTCATATCGCCCTTCTTAAAGATCTTAAAAGTCAATCCCTTTTTCCAGTCTGATGGCCAATTTTCTTCTTCCCATAGGATAGTCTATCTGGTGCATTGATACACTTTGAACTGTAATTGCGCTAATTAGAAAAATATATACTAGATGCATAGTGCATGCCAGTTCAAAATGCTGTTGGTTTTTTTTGTGTTTGTTTTTTTTGGGGGGGGGGGGGTTAAAAATACCCGAAATGATTAGCCGGGATACCCCTTCCCTCCGAAATGTTTGATGAGAAATTTCAGTCGGTGCACAATTCTTTTACTCAGTTAGAAAAATACTTTATTTGCAAGTTTCATCAAGGGGTTGTATATATATATATCTTACTATAAGACACCTTCAACGGGTTTAATAAGGGACAGTATATATATACTAAGACTAGCCTATAGTAAAGACTGTCCCTGGTCGGTTTCATCAGAGATAAAAGAAATAAAATAAAAAAAATAATTAAAAAAAACGTAATTGTTTGTCTCTGGTCTTTATGATTTGGTAACAAACATGATAAATTTATAAAATTACAGAACACAGAATAAAGGTAAATTTAAGAAAAGAAAATAATAATGGATATCTAAGATATAATTATTAGAGAATAATGGCTGATGGAAAGATACTTGAAAAATTTATGAAACAAAATGAAACGCCTGCATGGTCAAGGATTTGTATGGTCAACTCGAATATTTAAAAAAAATGAGATCGTGACATTTAAAAAAAAAATTGAGAAAGGTTATCTCAGGAATAAAAAAAAGTTGAAGAGCACACATACAGACCCTCATGATTATTTGATTGATTGTTACTTGCTTGTTTAACGTCCTCCGGTGCAAATAGTTCGATCATTCATCATGCAAAATATTGGTGCGTTGTTCTGCTTTATTTTATTTGGTTATCGGTTACTCCGTTCGATATGATAAAATCCAAGGCGTTCCGAAAATACCCAAAATGGAAGCGGGAAAGCTAAAAATATCTTAAATCTTCTTGAAGTTCAACTCTTCCTTTAGAAATGAGTATTAATGACATATTTTACGAAGAAATAGAAATATTGATGAACTCACATCACTAAATATGTAAGAATCCTGATCCTATAGAGGTTTCAGCCTATACACTAGTAAATGATAATTTTAATATAGTCTGCAAAACAGTCAAAACATCTGTGTTTTTAGCCCTGAGCCTGAGATGGGAGTTCTTTATGGGGCGAGGGTCGTTATATCAGTATTCTGAAATTTTTCTCCAGTCTTATTTTGCCCTATATACTCTTTTCCTCATATTTTAGCACCCCTCAATCAGTTTCATAATTTTGTATTTATTTAATATTTTTGCATTTTTATGTACAATCTAGCGGCATTATGTTATTTGGACTGGGCGTCTCTTCGTTTTTGGGGAATCCCTTTGTCTGTCCAGATTCGCTTCAGGCTTTGTCTGTCCAGATTCGCTTCAGGGTATAGTTTTTGGACAAGGACATATATTTTGATAAAGGTGAAGTCAAATGTATTTGAAACTTAGTACACATGACGTTCCCTATGACATGTATGATATATGTCACATGATATTTCTAATGGTAATGCCAAATTAGAGTTATTACCTCAAATTCACAGTCCACTGGAAATGCAAAAACGTAGTGACTCCTATGCAAATGTTTACAAAAACATGTTTTAAATCATTATTGCTGTTCACATATAAAAAAGAAGATGTGGTGTGATTGCCAAAAGAGACCAACTGACACAGAAATTAACAACTATATGTCACCCTACGGCCTTCAACAATGAGCAAAGCCATTACTGCTAATTCAACTATAAAGGGTGCTGAAATGGCAACTGAAAAGCAAAAATGAGAAAACTATAACAGGCTTATTTATTGCACAATGAATTATTATTCACTAAAGTACACATCCAACATCTGATGGATTTAGTGTAAAGACATCATAAACAGTCAGTGAAAAACATGATCTGGTGCAATGGTGTAGGCAGATTCAGGTGGGGCCTGCCCCCCCCCCCCCCCGCCCCTTTTGTAGGAAAATTTTGGTTGATAATAGGGGGAATCACTGAAGCATGATTGGAGCGTCCCCCCCCCCCCCCCTACCTCCTTTATGAAAAGGTCTGCTGGATCTGCCACTAAATGACGAGATATAGGTATCGACAGATTGTAGATCCATGAATGCACATTTGGATATAACAACAACATTTAGTTTGCTTTTAATTTACTGATGAAAAAATCAATAATAATATGAATAAAAACAATGTTTGAAGATCTAATTACAGTGTTTAATTGGTAACCTTTAAGTTTATTTTATGTATTGATAAGTTTACCAGGATCGTTTCTAAATTTCAGGGCATGGTAAACAACATCTCTGTTAAAAATGAGAATGTGCTATCCCTCTTGAAATAAGTTTTCTACATGTACAACCAAACTTAAAAACCAAATTTTAATATCTATGGAAGAATTTAGTAAAGGTTTTAAGTTATATTTTTGGTTACTAAATCACTTAATATTTCGCCAGTAATACAATGCAGGGGCGGATCCAACCATTTAAAAAAAAGGGGGGGGGGGTGGGTTCCAATCCCGGAGCCTTTCCCCTGGATCCGCCAGACTGCATAGTTTAAGATAAGAAATGTCACAACAGCATGAACAGACTCAAGCATACATGTAGCAAACGAGTTGTAATATATAAACACCATAAGATGGTGCCAAAGGAACATCTCCATCCAAAAACGGAAAATTGACAATAATTTTCACTGACTGTTGAAATTTCAACAGTCAGTGAAAATTATGATCTGGTGCATTGATGTAGGCAGATTCAGGTGGGGAACAAAAAATGGTCCTTCCATTCAAACAGAAAAAAATCTTCCTGAAGAAATATGAAAACCATTTAATTTTTGTAAGTCTACCATATAAATGTTTTCCTGCCATGTCTAGAAGTGGATATAAATTAGTTTGAAATGCAATGTAAATGTTCTTGTTAGGTAGATTCATGGACATTATTGTGAACGACTTTCCAATGAACTTGAACATGTTAAAATTACCTAACAATGAGCAAAGCCATTACTGCTAATTCAACTATAAAGGGTGCTGAAATGGCAACTGAAAAACAAAAATGAGGAAACTATAACAGGCTTATTTATGCACTATGAATTATTATTCACTTCAGTACACATCCAACATCTGATGGATTTAGTGTAAAGACATCATAAACAGTCAGTGAAAATTATGATCTGGTGCATTGATGTAGGCAGATTCAGGTGGGGCCGGCCCCCTCCCCCCATTTTGTGAGAAAATTTTGATTGATAATAGGGGGAATCACTGAAGCATGATTGCAGCGTCCCCCCCTCCTTTATGAAAAGGTCTGGATCTGCCACTAAATGACGAGATATAGGTATCGACAGATTGTAGATCCATGAATGCACATTTGGATATAACAACAACATTTAGTTTGCTTTTAATTTACTGATGACAAAATCAATAATAATATGAATAAAAACAATGTTTGAAGATCCAATTACAGTGTTTAATTGGTAACCTTTAAGTTTATTTTATGTATTGATAAGTTAACCAGGATCGTTTCTAAATTTCAGGGCATGGTAAACAACATCTCTGTTAAAAATGAGAACGTGCTATCCCTCTTGAAATAAGTTTTCTACATGTACAATCAAACTTAAAAACCAAATTTTAATATCTATGGAAGAATTTAGTAAAGGTTTTAAGTTATATTTTTGGTTACTAAATCACTTAATATTTCGCCAGTAAAACAATGCAGGGGCGGATCCAACCATTTAAAAAAGGGGGGGGTCCAACCCCGAAGCCTTTCCCCTGGATCCGCCAGACTGTATAGTTTAAGATAAGAAATGTCACAACAGCATGAACAGACTCAAGCATACATGTAGCAAACGAGTTGTAATATATAAACACCATAAGATGGTGCCAAAGGAACATCTCCATCCAAAAACGGAAAATTGACAATAGGGAACAAAAAATGGTCCTTCCATTCAAACAGAAAAAAATCTTCCTGAAGAAACATGAAAACCATTTAATTTTTGTAAGTCTACCATATAAATGTTTTCCTGCCATGGCTCAAAGTAGATATAAATTTGTTTGAAATGTAATGTAAATGTTGTTAGGTAGATTCATGGACATTATTGTGAACGACTTTCCAATGAATTTGAACATGTTAAAATTACCTAAAAGATAAGATAAGATATTTTACATGTATAAGAATAAAATCAAAACAATTGTATTGCTACAATGTACTAAATACAAACTCAAGTAAACAGTAAACAATACAAATGTGTATCAATTACAATAAACATGATAAACATTAAAATAAAAACATGATGATATGCCTTCTTCCCCTTTGAATTTTTCATAAAATTAGTATTTTAATTTATGCATATCCATATATGTAGTGTTCCTGGCCTAAAAAAATTAGTACAAAAAGTTACTGTGGATTCATTATTATTCATTGGATACTAATTTTTGTGGGTACAGGCCAACCACGAAATGTTCAAGGATTACAAATTTTCTATCGGCTTGTATACATTTTTTTACATACTTTGTCAAAACCTTGAAATTAAATACCCATGATCATGCAAATTTCCTTAGTCCATTTCCGTTAATCCATGAAAATTGATACCTACCAAAATAAATGAATACACAGTATCAATGATAGTTTCAGTGATCAAAATTTTGCATTCTATTGTTGATGGCTGATGTGATACACAAATCATGTAAGCATGATAAAGGTCAATATTTACCATTAGAATTAGGTTATCAAGCTTTTACTCTTTGATTTCATTTGAAGTCTTCATTTAATGAGGTTATTACTATAGCCCATAACTCTGAGGATATCTGATTAGGTGCAGTCTACTGTATTTAGCATTGCTTAAAATAACAAAGTCATACATTTTTTCTAGTGAAAATACTGTAGAATGACCAGATAAGATGGAAAAGAAACAAAGGATTTTACTTAAAAAACTTGAGAGTGTGAAAAGTGAAACATTAAATTTATGTTCTGAAATTAAAAACAATGTTCATGATGTAGATACCATTGCTTACACTAATGCATGTTGTGATATAGATGAAGCTTTAGATCTCTTACAAAGAGTATCAGGTCTGTTCAGAACAGTAATTAAGGACAATAATCATGATAATACTGAAGAGGAAACTGACTGCTTTACTACTGATGAGAGTTTATTTTCGGATCCAGCTTCAGATAAAACAGAATCAGACAATATAACAACAAAAACATCATGTGATCCAACAAGACAACAAACAACAACATGTGATACTACAAGACAACAACAAACAACAACATGTGATACTACAAGAGATGATAATTCTGATTCAACAGATGATTTAGAGAACTTTGATAATTACAATATTGATGATGAGCCTGCCACATCTACATCTACATCAACAGTATTGGCAATACAAAGTAACACAAAAGAGGTGTTGAAAAATGTAAGATTTATAATCAATAATTTTAAAATTATAAAGCAGATTTTGACCAAAGAATTGTATCAATCAAATACCAAATATACAAAGTTTGGTCGTAGGCATAACGTACATGTATTCAGTTTTATATTTTAATATACACCTGTATTTATAATAATAATAATAATAAATTCTTTATTTAAAGAGGGTAAACTCAGTTAGTTACAATAAACTAATCTTCCCTGAGGCCCTCACATACAAATTACAATACAATCAAAACAGATATTTACACATAGTTAATTTACAGTCATGTAGTTCAATGTATTGTTATTAACATAGGATATAATGCTGTTTAATAAGTATACATGTAGTAAAAAAAATCAAATGAAAATAAAAAATATACATTACAAATGCATTGTAGCAAACATTTCTTATCAGGATTGTGTTAGGTACTTCTTGATACTTTGCTTAAAAATAAAAGTGTTTTGAGCTTTACGTATTTTGTGTGGTAGTCCATTCCATAATACTGATCCAGAATAAGCAAAGGATTTCTTAAATAGTTCAGCTTTTGGCTTAGGAACTATCAGATTACCTTGAGTGACACCTAGGCCTCTTAAGGAGTAAGGATTATTATCTGATTTCAGTTTAAACTTTTGAACTTGGTAATTGGTGCTTCCATACGCATACATTTATATAGAAGTAAATATTTGTGGTAATTTATTCTATTGTCAACTGTCAACCACCCAAGTTTTTTTAAATAAGGGGGCTGAGGGGGATAAAGGATCTGCATCTAGAATTAATCTTGCTGCCCTTTTTTGGAGTTTTAAAATTCTTGTTTTCCCTTCATTTTTACATTCACCCCAAATAATACAGCAGTAGTCATGGTAGTCAATCAAGGGAAGAATATACCCATTGTAATATGTTTTCCTTGCATTTATATCTAAAAATTTCTTTATTTTAGAAAGAAGGTATATTCTGGATGATATATTAGCACAAACTTGGTCAATTTGATTTTTCCAGTTAAGTGTGTTGTCAATTTTAACACCTAATAATTTTTCACATGAAGAATTTTGTAAAACTTTTGAATTTATTATCAAGTTTGGTTTTATTTATGTAAAGTTATACTACAAAAATATACTTGCTACATCATGTACATGTAGGAGATTATTTAGGCAGATTTTAAAGTAAAACTTGGTACATATACATGAAATACAATATATATTACAATTTCAAATATATGCAGTCAATAAACATGTATTTTTATACCAACCAGACTTTAGAGGCTTATGACACACTGTCATATATATGGACGAAAAATTAAATGAATAAATTTCAAAATCATATTAATCCTGCTTATATCTGAGGCTAAATTCTTGTATATATAATAGATGTTAAATATATAGATATGGGAAGACAGAGCTCCAGATAAGAATTCTCAAATTGGGGGTTTTACCCACCATTTTCTTATATAATTGGGTGATATAAAGTTTTTTAATTGCATTAGCAAATCCAATTCACCCTTCAGGTTAATATCAAATTGGGTTTTTCACCACTAAGCTCCTTAATGTATTGGGTTTTTTCATCAACACAATATTGAACATTTAAGCATTATCAACCCCAATTTTTTTTTCCATCTTAAATAGGTTTCTTTCTTTGTCATGTTTGTTTAGCTGTTTTATAATTTTGTTTAAGGTTAGGTTTATTTGCTAGCTGTTTTATTTGGTTTATGCACTGAGGACCAATTGTAGGTTTAATTTGTGTCCCGTTTCAAACCTGCCAGTTTTGTATTTTCTCACAAAAACAGATATATATATATGTGCTTTCACAGGCACTCGTTTTATACTCAAGGTCTCATATACCTTTATCTAATAAATTCTGAGACCAGTGCCTGTGTGTATTCATTGATTAACCGTAAAATGATGAAAAAAAATAGTATATAAACTCTAATTATACTTGAATGATTTTGTTATATTCAATTTACATAAATCTGGGTTAAGTTGTCTTTTACTAGAACTATTGGTTTCTGATGCTTTATTATTATTGATTTGGCCTTTCACTTTTTCCAACTGACAACCTTGATGAAACCCCATGTTTATTAGCAGTGTTCTCGTTAAGGTACACACACATGCCCGTGCGTTCGATGGAGGCTTCCTAACTACACTGGCTGAGTTTTGTTATCATTATTACATTCCCTCAGCTTTTCAAAAGAAGCAGAAGACATGCTTCTTTTCAATATTTTTACCGAACATTCACTTTCGTTTTAATTTAATGTATGTTATAATAAATCCCGAGCAATGCGAAAAAAATGTGACTACATGACACATGCTAATTGGATAAACGTCGAGAAGATCGAAATGTTCTCAAAAACACATGTACCTATTGAGCAACGGAAAACTCCAACAGGGACCCATTTCAGCTACTTGATGCAGGGATCTATTTTTAGAACGAAAGGAAATTTCCAATTATAAATATTATAAAAATAGTTTACGCAACGACTGTAAACAGATAAGGGTAAATAACGCAAACGGTAGCCAATAAAAGGGTTGAAAACTCATGGTTTTTGCATATAATTGAGTTTTCCTTTGATTTAATTGGGTTATTGAACCCTGCAATGGGCAATTGCATTGGTTTTTTTATTATTTGTATTGCGTGATCACGCAAATACGCAGCTTATCTGGAGCTCTGGGAAGATGTGGTATGAGCCAAGGTAAAGCCTGCAGCACGGGGCCTTGGCTCACAATGAATAGCAAGCTTTAAAAGGCTCCAAAAACTACTAGTGTAAAACCATTCAAAAGGGTAAACCAACAGTCTAATCTACATAAAAATACATTACATACATATACACAACATAAGCTAAATACTTTTCTGGTCAACCATCAACACATTGTATTCTTCAATACACAATTGTATTTTCATACGTGACAAACAATAAACTGTATCTAAGACAGATTGTAAATTGTCCATAGTCTATAAAAATATGAATACATGTTATTAAAGTGAAATGTATCGAAGTCTGTCATGCATACATTTATATTCCTTGTCCTTAATTTTTAGCACTTACCTCATTTTCCTTGTTGATCTTATTCTTGTGTACCAAAATAAGTTTTGGAACAGCCCCGAATTTAAAAGCTCTGTAATTTTTTGTCTGTTGCATATGTATATTTGACAAATCTTCTTGTCAGCAGTAATGTTCCACTTCAAAACTTTATTAAAATTTCATATTCATTGTTGTATATTGCAAAAATGTTTTGAGAGCAAAATAAATTCATTAAAAGTATGCACCACAGAGCAAAGTTTAGATGTATTCCCTAAATATCTTTACTTATCAAATACTTTATTTATGGTGAAAGATCATTGAAAGAAAGACCCTTAATCAACAAACAAATAACTTAAAATATTTCTTTCCTGCTTCTGTATATAAAACAAAGCAATAAATGAATGTGTATTACCTTATAATATTTCAGAAAGAAGAAGACGAATTTGATGATGATGATGATTTTGATGATTCTGTTTTATTGGTATGTAATTATTTTTCAAATTTTTACAAATTAATCTTGAGAGAAAGAGAGAAAAAAAAAGCCCCAAAGAAATGATAAAATTTGATATTACATGTTGTAAATGTTAATAAGGCTAAGAACTAATACTCAATGCATACATACTTCATTTCATTTACCATTGGTAAAACCTTGAATCGAACAATCAATAATCTTTCTATACATCAGAAAATCCAGTGTTATAAAGGTAATTGATCAGTTATCATGGTCATATTTGCAAATACAAATTTTCAAACAAAATTTTGAGTGGAAAACATCTACTTGAAATAATGCAAAATTTTCTTCTCTTTCTCGATTTTATAATTGAACATGTATAAAGAAATTATGAAAACAACAATGAGGATACATGTACATGTAGTTGATTTTTAGGCAGTTAAGCTGCCTTATGCGAGCGCCCTGGATTTGTGTGCTAGCCAATAAATGCTAAAATACGTGCCATTGTTATTATCTAGCTGTCTACTATATTATTTATAACTTATTGGACAGTTTTTGGGGAAAGTTGGCTTCAAGCCGTCAATCCCCTATGGGTTGACCAGAGTGACACTCCCTCATATCATTCATTTTGTTTTTATACATGTTATAGTGTGAAAAAAACCCCAACAAATCTTACTTAGATTGAAGAGAAGGAGACCCAGAAATGAATAGTTTGACTTTAAACACTTTTTTACACATTTCCCTTCTGTTTCTCACGAAATTATCGTATCTTGAACTCTCCTTTACACTATTTACGTTTATTTAACAATCCGGAAAAATTAGTATGACGAGATATTCTAAATATATCCAACCTACATTGTATTTTATAGTGACGTCATTCTTGGAAGAAGCAGGGATATCCTTCACCAGTTCACTGGTTATTTAAATCATTCTTAGAGATCGTGCACTAATCACAAATTTGTATTTGTTAAATCTAAACATAATATTGTTTACTGTAGATGATTTAAACATCAAAATACCATACTATAATTTGTAGGTCAACAACTTTCAAAATAAACAAAGATCGTGGGGTTACACGAGACAGGGGAAAGTAACGATTTTATTACTTTTTTTGGGTCTCACTAATTAGAGACAAGAAGCGTCAAAAAGCGACAAGAAGCGTCAAGAAGACTATTTAGCGACAAGAAAAAAATATTCTTCTTGTCGCTTCTTGTCGCTAATTAGTGAGACCACTTTTTTCTGTAAAAATTCTGAGAATCTTCCTCCAATTCAGGAGCACCTCAATTGATGAGTAATTATCCACTAAAATAAAAGTTAATGTATTTAAACACTTCAAATGTGACATTTCATTGGATTAGTAGTCTTCTATTAAAACTAAATTTTTGTGTACCTACATAATCATTGTAATGGTAAAAAAAAATAAAAAAATTTGCATTTTGTAGTTTAAACATATATTTATTATTTACAAATATTTCAAAATTATGATTTGGAAACAAGCTTCAAACAGTTTACATCACTCTTATTGTTTTTTTTATTAGTACCTGTTTCCCTGTGATGAGAGTTGTAACTCGGAACTTTAACAATGGAAATTTAAAACTGAATAGATTTTTCAGTCCCCAATTTCTAAAGAAAAAACTTAAAAATCCAAGAGTACTGTCACAAAAAATGAAAAATGGCCCTAGCCTGCAGTTCAGTGGTACGCAATCAAGATTTCAAAAAATATTGTAGTTATTGTGAAATGATAGAATTCAGTTGAGTTTTAGATAATTAGCTATCAACTTTAATCAAATGTTTAGATTTAGAAGATGCAGATTACTTCCATTGGTCCAAATTGAATCCTAAACTAAGGAAATGAAATTACATAAACAACAATTGATTTCAATATTGTCAACCTTTCTACATGTTCTAGCTGTTCTCTTTTTCATTCTTCATATGAAAACTGTCAAAAGATAACCCCCCCCCCCCCCCCCCCCCCCCCTTTCCAAAAACATAATAAAATAGAAACAAGGGCCGTCTTTCCCCTCATAGCTATTCAGCTCTTTGATTTCATACTTTTCATACTGGATTACAAAAAATATGACCAGAAAAACCTTAAATGATCGTCGATTTTCCCAAAAGTTTTGAAGTTGCACATAGGAAGTAGAACACATTAGGAATCCTTATGTAGTTTATTATTCCCTGAGCTTTTGGCTAACATGTCAAAGAACAAATGTATGAAACATTTAATCGCCGAAAATCTCTAAAGAACAGTAGTTAAGATTTCCAAAATTGCAAAACTCGTAGGAATATTGTTTGTCATCAATACGTAGTCAACTACGTATATTAAGTTCAACTGATCACGCTGTTGGCTGCAATTTTGAATTAGAAGACACAATTTTCGTATCTTTTTAATTTGGACGCAGGGGTTCAAATTAGCGGTGGTCCAGGTCTGTGACCTTCCACTTTTGCAGTCGGACTTTCTACTTAATAACTAGCTACAGCCTACGCCCGACGGACCTTGGAAATAAAATAAAAAAAATAACTTTGCAAACATTTTTACCAAAGTTTCCTAAAAAACGATCTCAAACTTATTTTCATCATTTCTATTCATGACAGCGATGTTCAATTTGTTCAACCACTACCTTTATACAGAAAATCACCGATAAATAATGTGTAAATCCGAGTAAAATCATATATCACTTTCTGTCAAAAACAACATTGTAAACAAAATGGCTGCCGTGAGATTACAATATCGGATCCGATTCCGGAAGCGGATAAGGGTAATTGGGGCTATCAACTAAAAAAATCCAGACAGGTGACAAAATACAGCTATTCATGGTAAATAAAATATAAACACTAGAATTGAAAACCAAAATGGTTTAAAAGAAAGAAAAAGCAGAAAATATTTTGTACACCAATTTTAATGTCAAAATCCAATACAAGTGACAGCTGGGAACAGTTTATCTAACAATATATATATGTTCCTGGTAACAGTATAATTTTTCTTATCAGTGATAAATGTTGGTAATGCATGTTAAATGCTTTTCAAGTTAAACATATTTCTGCAATTTCAAGGGGTATTTTTTTTCTTTTCAATTTTTATAGGTCAGTTGAAATAGATGGAAGTTTCTTAAATAAAAAAAAAGATGTGGTATGATTGCCAATGAGACAACTATCCACAAGAAACCAAAATGCCCAAAACTTGGTAACGGTCAACATCCCCACCCCTAACAATATATATTAAAGTCATAAGAAACGAGTGACAGATGAAAATTAATGTACTTCCAATTCTTGAACCAATGCATCCAAACCATGCAAACATCATAAACTTAGTCTTCTGTGCTCGAATTTATCATTTTTTTTCGTGTAAATTTCGTATTATCAGTCAGAGCTCAGACATAAATAAGTCTGAATCTGCTTTTAACTCATAGAGGTCTAAACTTGTAAGTTTTAGGATTTGTCTCCCTTTAATGTCAGACAAATTACGACTTGAACAAGTCCAAAATTGTTAAACAAGAAATAATTGACCAAAATCAAAAAGTTGCAAATATCGACTCCTACAAGTCGATGAGTGATCAAAATTGGTTAACTTCAAGACCCACGCATACTTATAAGGAGGTCATGCATCTAAATCAAATAATGACAACATTGAAAGCCAATGCTTTGTCTTCTAAAGAAAAATATGAATGAGAGTCTAAAAAATCGGAGATAATGTTAATTAACCTTACAATGCAACCACCTGGAATCACACTTTATGAGGAAAAACATCTGTGTTTAGTAAGGATGTTCAATTAGATAATTAAATATAGATAGCTCAAGTCCTTGTGAACTCTCATACAGGTTTTTGCTGTCATAGGTGGTGTAGTTTGGCCACAAAGTAACATTAAGTTTTTTCACCAACATAAATAGACCTAAACAAGTCTGTCATTTTCTGACTTAGATAAGTCTAAAATTGAAACTACATTTTTATAATAAATACATGTTTCGACTTATTTAAGTCAAAAACAAAAATCGACTTGTTTATGTCTGAGCTCTGACTGATTATCGTCAAATTTTTTTTCAACGGGTCAGTGTTGTTGTGAAAATATGGCAGGTAATTAAAGTTTGTGTTTTGAAGCCGAAGTTTAACGATTGTCACCTGTTTGTCAACAATTGACGAAAAATAAACATAAAAGCATGGAAATTGAGCACGTGTTTAACATGTAAATTCAGATAATAGTTTATTTTAAGGACATCCATGCGTATTGTGGTCACACGATTTTTACGAGATGGGTCACACTGAGGTCACCTTGCATACGGAAAATATGTCGGGGGAATTGCTTGCTGGAAGGAAGCAATTCAAATAAGTAAACTTCTTCTAAATATGAATAAATTAAAGAATTTTCTTCAGAAAAAAGTATATGTACATAAGTTTTATAATAAAAACTATCCATTGAGTTATAAAAAACATATGCATTATATTTTTTTTTATTTGAGGTTTCAGACTTTAATGTACGGGACAATATAACAAATCATATGAAATATAGAAATATATTCATGGGTCCACTCTACCCCTTTCTGTTTTAGAATTTATATTTATGTATGGGACAATGTTACAAATCAAATAAATTATTAGGGGGTCCCTATAGTCAATGTACACCTTCATGTTTGAGAACTTGGAAACATTCGAGATCATCAGCCCTTAACCATATATACTCTGTCCCATGTATAAGACTATATAACAAATCAAATGAAATATAGGGGAAGTCCCTGTGGTCACCCTACCCCTCATGTTTAAGAACTTTGAAACAGTTGGGATCCCCAACTCTAAATTAAATGAAATATAGGGGGAGTCCCTGCAGTCATCTTATTGAGAAATTAGAAACAGTTGAGATCCCCACCTTTAAATTAAACCATACATGTTTATATATGAGAATTAATCAATGAAATATAGGGAGAGTCCTTAGGGTCACCCTACCCACTCCTGTTTGGTACTTAGAAACAGATGAGATCCCCTGCCCTCAACCATATATATTCATGTATTGGACAATATAACAAATCAAATGAAATATAGGGGAAGTCACTGGGGTCCCCCACCCCTCCTGTTTGAAAACTTGATAACGGTCGAGATCCCCACCCATTAACCATATATATTCATGTATGGGACAATATAAAAAATCAAATGAAAAATGGGGGTAGTCCCTAGGGTCACCCCACACCCTCTTGTGTGTGTTTTGAGAACTTGTAAAAGATTTAGATACCAACGCCTAAACCATATCCATTCCTGTTTTTCATTTCAAAAAGATTGAATGACATACAAGGTCAATCTCATAGGCGACACATATGCATATCACTTTGCTAGACCCTAACACCTGTCATTTTATTCCAAACTTAGACATCATGGACTTGGGGTGAAGGTGGGAGTCATTTACATTTACTATGGACAGGTCAGTCAGACCTCACCATTGATCCCTGTAGTAGTAAACATTTGTCTGATTTGTGTCTCATAACTTTTGTACTGTAAAACACAAACTCAGTTTTCTTTTTAGGGAAGCAAGTTCATTCATACTTTTACAAGCTCGTATTTAAGTCAACTTGAACTACTAACAGTCAACTAATACAAACAATTACGCTCAACTAGAAGAACTGCAATCATTGCAAATTTGTACCACTGCTGACTCATGAAAGACTCATGACCATTCGTGGTCATGTGCGTTGCTATTGAAAACCTTGATAAAATATGAATTATTTGCCTTAATGTTTAATTCATTAAATGAACATAAATGCACAATTATATATGAATGTTTGATGTTTTTTTTTTGTTCTTTAAAAAAAAGTTGTAGCAACATTGCCAGTTTTTCATAATTATGTTTGCCTTGGTTTTTGGTTAACTGCCTACAGTGCTTGCAGCGCTTTGATTTAGACAATTTGACAAAATGCTCCAATTTTGTTTTTACAGGAAGTTCAGGTGGATGAACTAGAAGAGGAACATGTGGATGAACCAGAAGTGGAACATGTGGATGACACAGATGAAGATGAAGATGATGGTACTGATATAAATGACTGTTTACTTTACTTGGCACTAAGTGGTCAAAACATATAGTTTAATCATATACAGTACAATGGCTATTGCTGCAGTTACAGAACTGAAATGTCATATGTAGTTCTTATCTTATTTTGTAACAAAAACCAAATCTGATCCTATTCATATATATCCTCGTGTATTGTATTTTCGACCTACTAACATATTTTTCGGAATTTCCCTGTTATATGTTTGAACATAGACCAAACTTAATATTTTGAGAGTCGCTAGTATACTTGTGCATAACATAATTGTATCGGAAATATATTTCGATCTTTAATTTATTTTTTCATTTGAGTTCATTAGATCGATGGCACCTTTGTTGACAAAAACAAGAGTCTTGTGTTTTCGACCTAATTAAAAAACTGGTTAAAAGTCAGAAACGACATGTCGTACAAATCCGGAATTGGTTATAAATTTGATACTAAAGTTAATATCAAAGTGTTGGAGGTGATCAAACTTATGACTTAAAGAATTAAATGGTTAAATATACAACTATAAGTTATAAAATATTATTTTGATGTCTTTTTTGGACAATGTGTACACATTTCAGAATGAGGCACTTTGAAGCCTTGTATGGTCTTGACGTATACATTCATGTTTTTGTTAAATACTTTGGTTAATCCACTGGTGAAGTGAGGTTGGTGAGTATTGCCTGTAATTTCCACTGACACTGTTTTTTCTGTAAATACCCCTAACCCTAACCCTAACCCTAACCCTAACCCTAACCCTAACCCTAACTGATATTTTATTTTTTCGGTAAAAAGCTGTAAGGAGCATGCGTATTTCGATATTCAAATTAACTTTAAGTATTACAACTAACCACCTGACAGTCATGTGACTTAATGACCTTGAAGTTAACTTTGCATGCAAAAAGACCTCTGCCATAAGTTTAGAAAATTCGTTTATTTTAGACCGATTCTTTTGGAAGGTAAAACTAGCATTAGTGAAAAGGGTACAAAAATGTGATATCAAATAAAAAAACGTAAATACTTAAAATAATAACTTTATTTGAAGAATCTTCATCACACGTGGTATCATTTGCTATTGTTCCTAAGTATAGCAGCCGAATATGACGTCATGCGGGCATGCACAGCATACGGGAAGTGAAAGTAGAATTTGGTCGAAAACGTCAGACGGTCGAAAACACAATATGAGACGATATATTTGAATTCAGATTTACTTGTAAAAAAAACTACGATCAGTATGATGTTATCAGTATAAATGGAAATGTAAATTAGGCCTTTACAAACGTTTCATTTAATTTGTTATTTCTTTTGCCTGTTAAGTGTTTCATTTCTGTTGTATACTCTTATAGCATTCATGATTATCTTTCATCTTTACCTATCGTTGCAGTTGTGTAAAATTAACAGCAGGTTTTTGGTTGAAGATTTTAATATCTCCAATCTTGTTTATAAGAGATGCTGATTTATACTAAGCAGGAGCTAAAATGTTCCTTAAAAACCAAACAATCCTACCTTTCATTGTAATTGATCTGTATTTATATCCTGACCTATTTTCAACTGATTTTCGAGTTTGGAGAGGAGTGATTATTTTATATGCTGATATTATTATTTCTATTTTAGATCCACAGAATCAACCTCAAGATGGCAGATTTCAAAATGTTCTTAAGCAGTACTTTGGATACTCTAAATTCAGGCCGTAGGTTTATTAAAGTTGATTATAATATTTTCAATTACTCAAAACAATATCAGAGGAGTCAAGGTAGTTTTTAAAGAAGTTGAAGTCCAATCTACTTGAAACTTAGTTCACATGTTGCCTATGATATGATCTTTCTAATTTTAATGCCAAATTAGATTTTTGACCACAATTTCACGGTCCAATAAATATAGAAAATGATAGTGCCAGTGGGGCATCTGTGTACTATGGACACATAATTTCTTGTTTTATTGTTTAACTAAACTAAGTACCCGTAATGTGTATTGTGTTGTTGATCAATTTGATTAAAAAAAAATCTGTTTTAAAGCTTGTCATAATTTGCTCTAAAATATAGAGAAAATGATCTTATACACATCAGTACAAGTTTGTGAAAATGTAGAATATCTAGACTATCATGTTTCTTAAAAAGTTTTAAAAACAATTGTAACTTTAACCATTCTATCTTTAAGTATTTAGCAGTATTGCATAGATTTCTCTAGGCATTTTTCTTTTGTTTCTCAATATTTATATAAAGCTTTGATTCTTTATTTATAAAGTAAATTTCTGTACTAAATGAAAGAGGTGCATTACTAAAAGGCAGGTTTATGGATGAAAAAAGATAGTTGGTAAGCTTTCTTTTAATGTAACTTACACTGCCAGTGTTCTCCCCAAAAATTGCAATTACATCATGGTAAACAGGGAAATTAGAAATACCATCTTGCTTCTAAAAATTATAGCTTCACATCCATAACATAATCTATAAGAAAACCAATTCAGATTGCATCACATTACCCTGATGCTAAAAGACCCTGTGGAGAACACTGACTGCTAGCCTGTCATTTATATCTAATTCCAAGACACAGCTCAAATCAACCTTTTGTGCTTTACATTTAAGGAATACTCATATTTATCCAAATTTTCCTTTATCTTTTTGTGTATCGAAAGTTACTGTACCGTATGAGTTTCTTTTAGCATGTCATGTTTTGGTCTTTAATTTTGTCATCCAGTCATGCCAGTCAATCATTAAAAAGAAGACATATTTGCTGTTGATATTAGAATTTGTTAAGATATTTTAGCAGGAGAAATATTTTAGCTGAAATCAGTATATTTGCTTTTTCCTTAAAAAATATTTTCATATAATGTCTCAATGAAAAGTTGAAGAATGATTTCTTTAGAGCTTGTCTCACAGAAAACTGTGCAAAAGTGTCCAGGTGTGAATTTTGCAGAAACTCTTGAAATTTGATACACACAACCAGTGTTCCAGCTAGGTTGTTTTCAGAGGGCGCGGCACCCCCCTTTCCCGAATGCCACCCTGTGCCCTTTTTACAGTTTCCAGGGCACCCTGCCTTTACTGAGCACAGCTGTTTTGTGCTGTATTGCCATTAAGCACAGCAGGGTAGAAAGGTGAAACTGGTAAAATGTGCCAGACCATAGAAACAGAATGAAACAGGTCACCTTTCAAAACATACTGCATATAAAGCTCAACTGTGCCAAGCAATGATCTAAAAACTTGTGTGACAAGCTGCTTGACAAGTTTTTCAGCCTAAAAAGTAGAAAGATAGAGTTCTATATGGGCTAATGATGTTGTTCTTGTATAACCTGTGATTCAAGGAATAAAGTCAATGTTTGATTAATATCTTTTATTAAAACATGCCCTTTTCATATTATCATATCACACGTTAAATGCCCTTTTTATACGCCCGTCCTTTAGACAGAACTTATTTTGCTATACCGTTGTCCGTCCGTCCGTCTGTCCGACCGTCGTCCACACTTCTCACAATAACTCAAAAACACTTTCACCCATGAAACTTAAGTGAATTGTTAATATCTATTGACGTAAGCTCCCTTTTGTTTTTTTTTAATTTCAGATTTTAAGTTTTGGATTTATGGGGCTTTATTCATAAAAAAGGGGGGATTTTCAACACTTCGGACAATTACTCAAAAACACTTTAACCATTTTCCATGAAACTTAAAGTCATAAGAAACCTCAAATAAAAAAAAATAATGCATATGATTTTTATAACTCAATGGATAGTTTTCATTATAAAACTTATGTACATATACTTTTTTCTGAAGAAAATTCTTTAATTTATTCATATTTAGAAGAAGTTTTCTTTATTTGAATAGCTTCCTTCCAGCAAGCAATTCCCCCCGACATATTTTCCGTATGCAAGGTGACCTCAGTGTGACCCATCTCGTAAAAATCGGGTGACCACAATACGCATGGATGTCCTTAAAATAAACTATTATCTGAATTTACATGTTAAACACGTGCTCAATTTCCATGCTTTTTTGTTTATTTTTCGTCAATTGTTGACAAACAGGTGACAATCGTTAAACTTCGGCTTCAAAACACAAACTTCAATTACCTGCCATATTTTCACAACAACACTGACCGATTGAAAAAAAATTTGACAATTGTACGAAATTTATACGAAAAAAATGATAAATTCGAGCACAGAAGACCAAGTTTATGATGTTTGTATGCATTGGTTCAAGAATTGAAAGAATATTATTTTTCACCGGTCACTCGTTTCTTATGACTTTAAGTGAATTGTTTATATCTATTGACATAAGCTCCCTTTCGTTTTTTTAATTTCAGATTTTAAGTTTTGGATTTATGGGGCTTTATTCATAAAAAAAGGGGGATTTTCAACACTTTGGACAATAACTCAAAAAGGCTTTCACCAATGTCCATGAAACTTTGGTGAATTTTTTATATCTATTGATGTAAGCTCCCTTTCAATTTTTATAAATTTCAGATTTTAAGTTTTGGATTTATGGGGCTTTATTCATAAAAAAAAGGGGGATTTTTAACACTTCGGACAATAACCCATAAAGGCTTTCACCAATGTCCATGAAACTTTGGTGAATTGTTTATATCTATTGATGTAAGATCCCTTTCAATTTTTATAAATTTCAGATTTACATTTCCGTGTTATCAATTTTTATGCTTAAAAAAGGGGGGATTTTCCAATTTTGGGACAATAACTAACACATTAGTTAAAAGAGCAACGGGCGTATCATGTGCTTAAGCGCAGCCCTTTATTCAGGATTGGCCCCTGCCCTTTTGAAATCCTAGCTGGAACACTGACAACACTTAGGTCATGCAAATATCACTTGTAAACATTTTTGCATAAATTTTATCAAATAGCAGAGATTTGTAGTGCATCTATTTTCACCCTTTTTAACAGGAAATTTATTAGACTTTTCATTTTGTAGGATGCAGTGGAAGATCATTAACTCTGTAGTAAATGAAAAGAGAGATAACTGTGTAATCATGGCAACAGGTTTGTTAAGACAATAGTTATGATGTTGTGTTTCTTAATGTTGAATGGCAAATCAGAGGATCTTACAATAAATAAGATAAGGTGTTATCTTATATTAATGAACTAAAAGGGGGAAATCAAGTTAATGCTTTTTCACACTACTATATGAACCAATACTAAAGGATATTTTTTTTTTTTTTTTTTTAAAGGGAAAACTAAGGTATTGTTCAATAACTAGGAAAATAATATCATTTAAACTTGGATATAGCAGATGAGATGTGCCAACTTGTAAATCTAAAATGTTCATGTTCTTTTCAAGAGGAAATATCTTATAAATCAATTCTTTTTGTAAGTTTATCAATAGATTTGTGTTAAAACGGTTACATGTGTACAAATACTTTTGTTTGTTTTGCAGGTTATGGGAAGAGCTTGTGTTACCAGTATCCTTCAGTGTACACTGGTAAAACTACAGTAGTTGTCTCCCCTCTGATATCACTGATGCAAGACCAAGTCTTGGGGCTGAAGTGAGCATTTTAAGATTGACTAGTAATATATTTAATAGACAAGAACATCCAACCTTACAATATCAAATTATCAGCTAATATACAAAATCTGCAGTCCTTTTATGAAGGACAAATCTCCATCAAAGTAATGCCTTGTTTTTAGTAGTTTAATCTGTCAATAAATAGAACTTATTTATCATACACAGTTTATTATTTTCAACTCTGTAATATAAGGAATGAAGCAATATTTTGAAAATAATAAAACTAGTGTATTGAGTTAAAATGGGCAAATTGCTTAGTATCCCTTTGTAAATTTGTCAGTTGTTATATCTATGTAAAATTGTCAGTTGACCTTAGATATCATATTTTTAGCTCACCTGCATCCGTCGTCCGGCGTCGTTAACTTTTACAAAAATCTTCTCGTCTGAAACTACTGGGCCAAATTAAACCAAACTTAGCCACAATCATTATTAGGGTATCTAGTTTAAAAATTGTGTCCGGTGACCTGCCCAACCATCCAAGATGGCCGCCATGGCTAAAAATAGAACAGAGGGGTAAAATGCAGTTTTTGGCTTATAACTCAAAAACCAAAGCATTTAGAGCAAATCTGACGAGTGTAAAATTGTTCATCAGGTCAAGATCTATCTTGCCTGAAATTTTCAGATAAATCGGACAACCCGTTGTTGGGTTGCTGCCCCTGAATTGGTAATTTCAAGGAAAATTGGTTATTATCTTGAATATTATTATAGATAGAGATAAACTGTAAACAGCAATAATGTCCAGCAAAGTAAGATTTACAAATAAGTCAACATGACTGAAATGGTCAGTTGGCCCCTTTAGGAGTTATTGCCCTTTATAGTCAATTTTTAACCATTTTTCGTAAATCTTAGTAATGTTTTACAAAAATCTTCTTCTCTGAAATTAAACCAAACTTGGCCACTATTATCATTTGGGTATCTAGTTTAGAAAATGTGTGGCGTGACCTGGTCAACCAACCAAGATGGCCGCCACGGCTAAAAATAGAACAATGGGGTAAAATTCAGTTTTTGGCTTATAACTCAAAAACCTAAGCATTTAACGCAAATCAAACAGAAGTAAAATTGTTTATCAGGATAAATCTATCTGCGATAAAATTTTCAGATGAATCGGACAACCTGTTGTTTTGTTGCTGCCTCTGAACTGGTAATTTTAAGGAAATTTTGCTGATTTGGTTATTATCTTGAATATTATTATAGATAGAGATAAACTTTAAAATACAATAAATGTTGGCAAAGTAAGATCTATAAATAAGTCAACATGATGGAAATTGTCAGTTGACTCCTTTAGGAGTTATTGCCCTTTATAGTCAAGTTTTAACCATATTTTCGTAAATCTTAGTAATCTTTTACAAAATTCTTCTCCTCTGAAACTACTGGGCTAAGTTAATTATAGATAGAGATAATTGTAAGCAGCTAGAATGTTCAGTAAATTAAGATGTACAAACACATCACTATCACCAAAACACAATTTTGTCATGAATCCATCTGCGTCCTTTGTTTAATATTCACATAGACCAAGGTGAGCGACACAGGCTCTTTAGAGCCTCTAGTTAGAGTTTAGGGCCCTGGAACTTCAATAAGTTTTACAAATATGAAAATGCATTGTTTTATTACAGAGTTGCCAACATTGAAGCCTGTTTACTTGGATCTGCACAGGAGAACACTGGTCAAGTCCTTAAAGATTTGTACAAGTAAGTTATAAATTTTAGTTGTATACAGCTATATGCTAAAAAGGTAGGACATTTATGACTTCCACATAATAAGTTCCCCATAATCTTATAATTATAACTTGTAAGGATACATTTTGGACTTTTAACACCCTAATAATATTTCTAAAAGAAGCTTTCATTTCTTAAATTATTGCAGATGAATTGGATATAAGAAGATGTGGTATGAGTGCCAATGAGACAACTCTCCATCCAAGTAAAAATTTATAAAAGTAAACCATTATAGGTCAAGGTACGGTCTTCAACATGGAGCCTTGGCTCACACCAAACAGCAAGCTAATAACAGCCCCCAAAATTACTAGTGTATAAAAATTCAAACAAGAAAACCGGTGGTCTAATCTATATAAAAAACGTGAAACAAAAAACAATTATGAACCACATCAAATAACGACAACTACTGAACATCAGATTCCTGACTTGGGACAGGTGCAAACAATTGCAGCAGGTTTAAACATTTTAATGGTACCAAACCTTCACCCTCATCTGAAACAATAATGTGACATCACAACATAGAAAGACACACTATAAAATATTTTCTAGATATTAACACAAGTGAACATTGAAAAGGATTGACAATTATGTATTTAGAAGGCAGGCAAAAGAAGGTATTAAACTACAACACAAGAGAACTGAGTTGCAGATCATTATAAATATTGAACAATGTAATGTTTCATAAAGTGAAATATGTCAAGAGAAAAGCATATTCTTAATTTGAATAGTTATAATCTTACCCCTAACTATTTGGTAAATTTTCAATTGATCTTTTATTTTATTGAAGAGGTAAATACAGATTGGTGTACATCACACCAGAGTTTGTCAATGCAGGAATGAATAAACTGGACAAATTACACAACTCAGTGGGTAAGTAATATGATGTAGTTTAGTACCTATATATAAGTATACTGAATTATTATACCATTGCTCTATAGGGCAGCTGGTATATAGTGATAGTGAATCATTCCATCTGTTTCTTCATTCAGGTCATTTTGGATTTAAAAGATTTTTCGAATTGTCAATCAGGAATTATACTCCTTAATATGTGATTGAAAAATGCTGCTTTATGTACTTTGCACACAATATCAATTACTTATATAATTATAATTTTAATTACAAAACTGTCCGCTCATTCTTTAAGTATTTGAATATGCTGTTGTCATGAAAAATTATGGTCAAGATTTGAATCTTTATAAAAAGTTTGAAGTAAACTGGCTTTTTTTGCTTCAAAACTAAAAACAAAAAGTACATTTTTTTCAGTTCAAACTATTTATTTACAAAGATTAATTTCTCACCTTATTTAGAACTAACTGACCCCATATATATTGTATTAGGAAACTAATAATATCTTAAAATGAATCTGTAAAAAGAAGTAGGTCTACTATATTCATACAAATCAGACATCATTTGAATTAAAACATCATATTTTTATACGACCGCAAATTTTGAAAAAAATTTCGTCGTATATTGCTATCACGTTGGCGTCGTCGTCGTCGTCGTCGTCCGAATACTTTTAGTTTTCGCACTCTAACTTTAGTAAAAGTGAATAGAAATCTATGAAATTTTAACACAAGGTTTATGACCATAAAAGGAAGGCTGGTATTGATTTTGGGAGTTTTGGTCCCAATATTTTAGGAATTAGGGGCCAAAAAGGGCCCAAATAAGCATTTTCTTGGTTTTCGCACTATAACTTTAGTTTAAGTTAATAGAAATCTATGAAATTTTGACACAAGGTTTATGACCACAAAAGAAAGGATGGGATTGATTTTGGGAGTTTTGGTTTCAACAGTTTAGGAATTAGGGGCCAAAAAAGGGCCCAAATAAGCATTATTCTTGGTTTTCGCACAATAACTTTAGTTAAAGTAAATAGAAATCAATGAAATTTAAACACAATGTTTATGACCACAAAAGGAAGGTTGGTATTGATTTTGGGAGTTTCGGTCCCAACAGTTTAGGAATTAGGGGCCAAAAAGGGACCCAAATAAGCATTTTTCTTGGTTTTCGCACCATAGCGTTAGTATAAGTAAATAGAAATCTATGAAATTTAAACACAAGGTTTATTACTATAAAAGGAAGGTTGGTATTGATTTTGGGAGTTTTGGTCCCAACAGTGAAGGAAAAAGGGGCCCAAAGGGTCCAAAATTAAACTTTGTTTGATTTCATCAAAATTGAATAATTGGGGTTCTTTAATATGCCGAATCTAACTG
The DNA here is from genome assembly GCF_036588685.1 of Mytilus trossulus. Taxonomy (NCBI): domain Eukaryota; kingdom Metazoa; phylum Mollusca; class Bivalvia; order Mytilida; family Mytilidae; genus Mytilus; species Mytilus trossulus. Next base: position 19,042,133 of record NC_086374.1, on the reverse strand, counting down.
TGTATGTAGATTCTTAATTTTTGGTCCCGTTTTCAAATTGGTCTACATAAAGGTCCAAAGGGTCCAAAATTAAACTTAGTTTGATTTTAACAAAAATTGAAACTTTGGGGTTCTTTGATATGCTGAATCTAAAATGTACTTAGATTTTTGATTATTGGCCCAGTTTTTAAGTTGGCCCAAATCAAGGTCCAAAATTAAACATTGTTTGATTTCATCAAAAATTGAATAATTGGGGTTCTTTGATATGCCAAATCTAACTGTGTATGTAGATTCTTAATTTTTGGTCCAGTTTTAAAATTGGTCTAAATTAAAGTGCAAAGGGTCCAAAATTAAACTAAGTTTGATTTTAACAAAAATCAAATTCTTGGGCCTCTTTGATATGCTGAATCTAAACATGTACTTAGATTTTTTATTATGGGCCCAGTTTTCAAGTTGGTCCAAATCAGGATCTAAAATTATTATATTAAGTATTGTGCAATAGCAAGTCTTTTCAATTGCACAGTATTGTGCAATGGCAAGAAATATCTTATTTCACAATATTGTGAAATAGCAATTTTTTTTTTAATTAAGAGTTATCTTTCTTTGTCCAGTAAAGTAAGCATGAAATATCTGCAAGAATTTTTTTTAATTGGAGTTATCTTTCTTTGTCCAGAATCAACTTAAATCTTCGTTATATACAATATACAATGTATATTCACTTTTTACTACCAACTGATAAATTTAAATAATCTTTACCATTCAGTGATAACAAGCAGTTTTTTTACATCTTAATATTTTATGATGTATTTAAATGAGTAGTAATTGTTGCAAACTCCATTAGAATATCTTAATTGAAATTAGTTTTGGAATAAGGGAAAGGGGGATGTGATTTAAAAAATTGGGTTCAATTTTTCTCATTTGAAATTTCATAAATAAAAAGAAAATTTCTTCAAACATTTTTTTGAGAGGATTAATATTCAACAGCATAGTGAATTGCTCTAAGAGAAAACAAAAATTTTAAGTTCATTTGAATACATTCATTCTGTGTCAGAAACCTATGCTGTGTCAACTATTTAATCACAATCCAAATTTAGAGCGGACTCCAGCTTGAATGTTGTGTCCATACTTGCCCCAACTGTTCAGGGTTCAACCTCTGCGGTCGTATAAAGCTACGCCCTGCGGAGCATCTGGTTGGTAAAATATTATGTGTGAAATAACAATACCTTATTGATAAGTTTCCATGGGGAGATAACCTAAAACATTATTCTTTTGAAGAAAGTCTTTTTGAAAGAAAATATGATTATCTCCTGGAAACTTCCTACAAACATATTGTAATTTCACACGTATTTTACTGAATATGAAATGTTTTAATTCACATAATGTCTGATACTTGTGAATATAAAAGACTTTTTGAAAGAAAAACTATATGAAAGCTTAAAACAGTAGATTTAGATACTGTTTAATTTATTTACAGGGATAGATTTGATAGCTATAGATGAAGCACATTGTGTGTCACAATGGGGTCATGACTTCCGATCAGCATATAGATCACTAGGTGACCTGAAGCATAGATTTCCTGATGTAAGTATTAACAAAGATACAAATTTCACAAACAATAGGAAATACATGTATGACAACACAAAATATTACCTGAAAATACCACAATTGCCATATTTTTATGTTTGATTGAAATCAGTTAAACCAATCAGAAATTTTAACTAAAGTATTCTAGAAATTTATTTTTTAAAAGGATGTACTGTGGATTCATTAATATTTGTTGGATACCAATTTTTGTGGCTTTCCTGGGTACTGGTGGACCATGAAATTAAATGTTCAAAGAATAACAATTTTTTTATAGGTTTGTATGCAGGCTTTGTCAAAACCTAGAAATTAAATATCCACAAACTTGCAAGTTTTCATTAATCCACGAAAATTGGTACCCAGGAAAATAAATGAATCCACAGTATCATTTGCTTAAGGACCACATGAGCCAAAGAAGTTATTTTTGCTCAAAATTTAGATTTATTAAAGTGCCATTTTATTTTCTCATGTTATTTTATTTAAGATGTACATGTTGTTTATTATTATACACCTGTTTACAGCACATATTATGGTATACCATTGTCAGTCCGGCTGTCTGTCATCAACATGTCTGACAATAACTCAATTTTTTTTTATGCCCCACCTACAATAGTAGAGAGGCATTATGTTTTCTGGTCTGTGCGTCCCTTCCTCTGTCCGTCAGTTCGTTCTTTTGTTCGTCTGTCTGTCCCGCTTCAGGTTAAAGTTTTTGGTCAAGGTAGTTTTTGATAAAGTAGAAGTCGAATCAACTTGAACTTAGTATACATGTTACCTTTGATAAGATCATTCTAATTTTAATGCCAAATTAGAGAATTTATTCCAATTTCACGGTCCACTAAACATAGAAAATGATAGTGCGAGTGGGGCATCCGTGTACTGTGGACACATTCTTGTTAACCAATTTGAATATTACTTTGCTGAATTGTTTATATATATTGACATGAGCTCCCTTTTCATTTTTATACATTTTAGATCTTACTTTTTCGAGTTATGGGTGTTATTCATTAAAAAGGGGATATATATCTAAAAAATGGAATATAATCTGGTTTTTAGATTTTTACCGGGTGTATCATGTGCTCTTTATTTTGATTGTTTAGATACCTATTATGGCTTTGACAGCCACAGCCACACAAGAAGTTCGACGAGATATTTGTAGAAGTTTGAATTTGAAAGACCCAGTGACAACTTGTACAGGATTTGATAGGTATAATCAATATGTATCACTAATAAATTATGTAAACTTCCAACTTTCAAAATATAACAATATGATTATCGTAATGATAATGAAGCAAATCAAATGATACATGGTCAATATGTTGTAATGATTTTGTTCACTTAATGAATCAAGACATCATGTCTAAATATGAGGTATGTATACTGACAGGGGAGATAATTATGGCATATTTATGTTGTGTGACACTTAATCCCTGAAACTGTTTTTCAATATTATATGATTAGGATTGTTACTTAAAAAAATTGTAAAGTTTTAGTTTCATTTGAGCATATTTGTATATATAATTGCCCTACTTAAATACAGATACTCAAATGATACTTTTCATAAAATTTACTTTATAAACTAGTTATTATATATGTAATTTAAAAAATTGAAACGGATACCTGTCAGGTGCCTGTCCTGATTAAATTCAGTAAATCAATTCTTTTAGTTTAAAGGAATCGATTTTAAGGCTCCATCTGTTATTTCAAACGATCAAACTTTCAAATTTTTAAGGTCATTGTGAATTATTGCTATCACTTAGCTTCTGTTGTTTATGTCTATTGTCATAAACATTTTCAAAGATCGTCTCCCCTGAAAGTACCTAAGCTATTTCAATCAAGCTTGGGTAATGATCCTGATGGTATCTAGTATAAATATAACAATAAGGATGTGGTATGATTGCTTATGAAATAACTATCCACCAAAGTTTAAATGAATTGGATGTTAGCAATTATAGACAATCCTACTGATTTCAACAATCAGACAAAACCTATACTGTATGGTCAGCAAAAAAAGGCCTGACACACAATATGATACAATTCAATTGAGAAAACTAACAAAACAAATTATGAAAAATAAATATTGCAGACATCAACCAACGAGAACCACTGAACTAAAGGCTTTTTTTTTTATTCCTTAATGGTCATTGAAACAAACATTCAATATTTTTGCCTATGACATATAAAAAACTTTTATGTAACTAAAATATATTTATTTAAAGATGAAAAGAGCATACTTTTTATTTCTTGTAATCACAGACACTGAACATAATTAAAAAATGGCACTCTTTACCTGTGATAATTTTGTCATCCACTTTTCAGACCCAATTTGTTCCTGTCAGTCAGTAGTAAATCAGGTGATCCATCAAGGGACCTAAAAACTCACATGACAAAAAATGGATCAAAGTTTGAATTTGAGGGATCAACAATTATATACTGTCCAACTAAAAAGGCTACCATGGAAACTACGGCTGTTCTCAAAGGTTTGGAGGCTAAGTGTGTTCAATATTTTGAAAAATTAATTTAGAAGTTGTCACTTCAAAATTTAGAATACATTTAAAATTGGTTTTCAATGTGGTTATACATTGTAAATAATTGAAACAAGCTATAGGGTTTGGCACGGGACGTTTGCGCTTTTTCATAGGACATTTGGGCTTTTTTTTGTGAACACTTGCGCTTCAAAACATAGGACATTTGCGCTTTTTAAAAATGTACATTTGCGCTTTTTACATAGGACATTTGCGCTTTTTACATAGGACATTTGCGCTTTTTTTTTTTATATATATATCTATGACTTCCCTCCTCTTTTATCCGGGCTTTAAAAGTTTTAAATTCATTTCATAGCACATTGTTGATATGTGTTTTAAAGTTTATGTACAGCTAAATGTAAACATTCTTAAGAAATAAAACCAAGTACTGTCATCACAATTATTACAGGTCAGTTTTAGCTTGATATTTGAAGCCCAATGAGTGAAAAAAAAATTGCTCTTGTTATCTGTCCTGATTGGTACTTAGCCCACATCTCAAATAAATGATCGAGTTTCTCCTTCCCACTTCAGTTGTACATTCCTTGTATTCTTTAGAGACTCATAATGCTTGAATTTTCTCCACCATGCTTGTGACAGATTGAAAATGCAGCACTTCAACAGAGCTGATGGAAACAAATTTCTTACAACAACCATAACCCGGTCTAGTCTCTATAACTTTAAAATCCATGATCAAGGCTGTGTAAATTTGAACTTACTAATGACAAATATAAATTAAATGTATTTACGTAATGATAACTTCTCATTAAGATTACAGGTAGTCGACTATAGGTAAAAAGCGCAAATGTCCGATCAATTTTATACAGGTGAATCAAAATTAAAAGCGCAAATGTCCATAGTATTTGAAGCGCAAATGTCCTATCGTTTTACAGGTAAAAAAGCGCAAACGTCCTGTGCCCATAGGGTTAAGATCAATGAGCCAGAAACCAAATTACACAAGCTATCAAAAATAAGAATCATAGGGTCACTGTTTGTAAAAGGGCTAAACTTGTATGGCTAGGTAAGAATTCTTAATACAAAAAAGGGAGATGTGGTGTGATTACCAATGAGACAACTCTTCACAAAAGACCAAATGACATAGAAATTAACAACTATAGATCACCATTCAGCCTTCAACAATGAGCAAGGCAAATACTTCAGTCAGCTATAAAAGGCCCAAAAATGAAGTCTACAAGTTTTAGACAAGACACTACTAGTATTTAGTACATATGTACCAGGGTGAAAACAGTTCTGGTTGTAATGTATATTTAAAAGTCACTAAGTTAATTTCTTTACATATTAGGTATGAATGTAGCCACTCTCCCTTACCATGCTGGCTTGAGCTTAGATGCTAGGAAAGAAGCCCACCATAAATTTGTGAATGATAAAGTCCAGGTAAATACAACTAAGATCAGTTGATTGAGTAAGCATGCATGAATATTTAATATAGAGCATACTTAGAACTCTCAATCAGACATAAATAAGATTATGCCATTAATCGACATTCCATACTTCTTATCTGTCCATATCTTAACATAATAAAACAGTCTGGAGAAAACAATTTGCTTTTTAAGAATCAGATGCATTCTGATGTAATATTTACCAATCCTACACCAAAATGTTATGATTGGCTTATAATGTCCTTAGAAAATTCAACCTATAACGTGACATGTATTGAAATTGCTAATAAGCCTTTAGATCCTTAAACAGAGGACTGTGGATTCATTTATTTTCGTTGGTATCAATTTTCATGGATTGAGGAAAACTTGCATTTTCGTGGGTATTTGATTTTGTGGTTTTAGTAATCACTGCATACATATCCTATAGAAAATGTGTAATTCGTTGAACATTTTAATTCGTGGTTCAACTGTACCAAAGAAAACCACGAAAATTGGTATTCAACGAATAATAATGAATCCACAGTATTTAATTCTAAATTATCCCACACAATCCAGGAGTATAAAGTCATTGTTTTTTCGTCCTTCTGTGTGTACAAAATGAAAACAAATGCCTTTCATTTGGTAATTTGAGGTTCCCTTAGTCAAAGTTCACAGGTGCTAAGGATAGTTGTAAATAATGTAAATTCAGAAATTATTGCAACGTTTTTATTATTGTGAAAAATGCGACAAGATTATAATTTTTTATTTTGTTTTATGCATTCAACAGGATTTATCTCAATTTTGCATTTCAGTCTAAAATGACTCAATCGCAATAATAAATGCACACAATAATTTCTGAATTTTAACAGCAGAATGGAAATCTATATTTCTGGCATATTTTTATTGGGCAAGCAAAGTCTTTGGAACCCTTTGTTTTAAAAAAAACTAAGGCCCAAAAGAGTGTTCTTGCCATTGATGAAGTATTTGTTATATATATCAGCATATTTTGCATTTTACCTTTTTATGACACCCATGACTGAAACTTCCCACTGACAGTCTTGTAGTAGTAAATGTATGGTTGTTTTATTTCAAAACTTTCTTAACATTATAATATTCCCATTTATTCTTGTGTTTATAGGTAGTGGTAGCGACAGTAGCATTTGGTATGGGGATAGACAAACCTGATGTCAGGAAAGTCATACATTATGGTGGTAAGAAAAAACATATTTATAAGAAGGTGTGGGAGAAAAATACATAAAAATATGAACTTATATGGCAGATTAAAGTTTAAACAATAAGGGAAACATTTATAAAGTAAATATTGACTTTTGGAAAGAAATGAAAAAGTTTAATTTACTAGAAAATTTGTCAAAAGTCCAGTGGCAAATGTTTTATGAATACTGTAAATTCAGAAATTATTGCGAGGTTTTTATTATTGCGAATAATGCGACTGAGTTGTAAACGCAATAATTAAAACTCGCATTTTGTAATATTTTAACTGAATTAAGCATGACTTTTCTCAAAATCATAAAAATTAAAATTGCATTCATGTGTAAAATGACAAAATCGCAAAAATAAATGCACGCAATAATTTCTGAATTTACAGTATTCAGTATGAGAACAAATTCACAAATTATACAATGTGTAGATTCAGCAGATTAGGATGACCAGGATGTAGGGGATTTTTTTTTGACTCAATGGGAAATGAATGCATAGAGAGCAGAAATTTTGAAAAGCAAAAATCACTAAGCTGACCTGTCAGAGAGTTGTTGAAATTGTTCATAGTGCAATTTGATTGGCGAATAGGAAACATATTCAATTTCTCATTTTTACCTGACTGGACTGAACATTTATACATTCTACAAAGCCAAACAGACATCTCACTAAAACAAGTGTTTTCCCTGTCAATATAAGAGAAGACCAAGGAATTTTCTATATCCCATTCAGCCCTAGGATGTAATTTACCCCCCAAAAAATTATTTCTATTTACTATCTTCAATTTTAAAAAGATGTCTGTAAATTCTTTTTTTAGCTCCCAAAGATATAGAATCTTATTACCAGGAGTCTAATAATTTCAGTCAAGATGCCTATAAATTCTTTTTCAGCTCTAAAAGATATAGAATCTTAATTAAGATGTATGTTTATTCTTTTTCAGCCCCCAAAGATATAGAATCTTATTACCAGGAAGTAGGCCGAGCTGGTAGAGATGGTCTCCCAAGCAGTTGCCATGCTTTTTTTTCAGCAGCAGATTTTAATGTGTCTAGGTAGGTAGGAAATTATTTTTGAAATTCATACTTGCATATAATTCACACAAGAATAATTATTCTATATGCCTATCAGTTAGGGTTGTTCATCTCAATTCCCAAGTAAGGTGTACTTGTTTAGACATTCATTATTGTTCATTAGACAGCTAAATTCTAATTGATTTAAAAATTTTATCAAAATTAAAAGATTTCATCAATCTGTCAAAGAAGAACAATTTGACCCCTTCCTATTGTCTTATGGTATATAATGCGATGTCTGTTATCATGTCTCATTCCATCATTCTGAATTTAAACAGATGCCTGATATGAACGTTGGACTTCACGTAAAAATGTCAAGAACATTTTCCGTCTTTGTCAATAATTTCATGTAATGTCTGCACATCTGAAGTTGGAATTTTTTACATTAGTGTATGATAATGATTTGTAGATAGAATTGTGCCTTAAATCCCGTTCAACAAATGCATGAGAATTTCTCACTGTCTGCTATTTTACCATTAAATCATGTAGTTAATATGCCTAAGTGTTTAATCAAAAACTATAGATTAAGCCAAACACTATAAAAATTTGATGTAGACTAATATAATTTACATGATATCATATATTTTGTAGTTTTTCATGAATCTTAACAAAAAATCCTAAAATAAAATAATAATATTTTCACTTTTCAGGCATTTTATAAATGAAATAACAAACCCAAAATTTAAAACTCACAAGATGAAGATGTTAAGCAAAATGCAGGAATATCTCAACACTGGAAAATGTAGACGAAGGTAGGTTTTCTTCAAGATTTTTCTCTATTTGTCCGAGAACATGTAAATTAATGCTTTACATCTCAGCTAATTTATAGTGATATATTATTTCATATATCTGTGGATATAAAATAAACTGTTGATTGATAGTGAAAGAATGGACGCCTAAGGCTATCTTAAGCTTGGTGTAAACAAAAGGAAAGACCACAGTATAAAATAAATGTAGACACAATCTTGAGGTAAACTTATTCAATTATTTCAATCAGTGGATTACCAAAAGTACATTGCCAAATACACAAAAGAAATCATGATGTCATACACTCTTTTCAAGATTCAAATTTTTATTTAGAGTTTATATTCAATAAACTACATAACACAAGCTCTAGTGAGCTTTTCAAATCGACATCTTACACTGATGGTTCAATTTTTGTCAAGGTAATATTTAGTAAGACCATTACCAGTGCAGAAAAAAATCAATGGCCAAAGATAAATAACTGGCACAGGTATTCCATACAGAAAAAGTAAAAGAAGCATGGGCATGGATGAATAAGAAACTCGTTGCCATATGATGTTATTAAATTGAATATATATGTCATGTGGCTCTATGTCCCACTTGGGATGAAGAGGATAAGTATATGTCATGATCATAAAAATTAATTTTGCCAATTTTTGAGATAGCTGTAAGGTTTAAAATTACTTGGATTAAGGCTCATTAATGTTATAGTCCATAACATTGAATATCTGTACTAATTGTTGTATGATATGTGTTTTATGCTTTTTTTATCCTTCCAGATTATTGTTGGCTCACTTTGAAAGTAGAAATTTAGATGATATTGGAGGAACAGAAAACTGCTGTGATAACTGTAGAAGGAGGTATTAATATATGAGAGTTGTAATGGGGGTACTTTCATGACAAATAGCAGTAAAAATTCTTGCTAAATGATTTTAACTAGTTTTTGGTGCATTACAATAATATGTACACTTTCTTTTAGACAAAAAAAAAATCAACTCACTGATTTTGACGAATCACATTAATTTTTCTAAGAAATAATTGTAAGGATTATTATTTTAGACCTCTGACAAACCAGGATATGAAATATTGATGAATAATGGTAATATTATTCTGATACCAATTTGAAGCTAACAGTAGTCAGAATTACAATTTGACCCCTGACAATACAGGGCATTCCTACCCTCATGGATAACATCTTATTTTATGCCCCACCTATGATAGTAGAGGGGCATTATGTTTTCTGGTCTGTGCCTCCGTTTGTCTGTCTGTGTCTGTTCGTCCGTTCGCTTCAGGTTAAATTTTTTGGTCAAGGTAGTTTTTGAAGAAGTTGAAGTCTAATCAACTTGAAACTTAGTACACATGTTCCCTATGATATGATCTTTCTAATTTTAATTCCAAATTAAAGTTTTGACCCCAATTTCACTGTTCACTGAACATAGTGCGAGTGGGGCATCCATGAACTTTGGACACATTCTTGTTTTTATATAAATCAGCTTTTAAAAGCATTTTTCAGATGATGTTGATATGATAAGAAAAAAATGATCTCACTATTATGAAAGTCTTTATAAATGTAACTTGTCAAGTGGACTTTAGAAGTCTATTGATTTTCAAAAACATTATGCACAATTTTATTCAGGAATTGGGTGCAAAGAGAGTTAAATTTTGTGTTCATAATTTTGTAGAAGTGAGAGAAACAAGAATTCCAGTATGAGTCAAGATATATCAGACATAGATGGTCCAGTAGATTACAGCAAGGAAGCTAAAGAGCTCTTATCTGTGATAGAGGTATGTTTCTATACTTTATACTTGCAGCTTTAAAGAGAAAATCCTTTCTTTTGAGTTAAATGATCTTTACAATTCTAGTAGAAATATGGGTATTCAACCATCTTCTTAGTTAGAGTAGATAGATATAGGAAGATGTGGTGTGAGTGCCGATGAGACAACAATCCATCCAAATAACAATTTAAAAAAGTAAACCATTATAGGTCAATGTATGGCCTTCAACACGGAGCCTTGGCTCACACTGAACAACAAGCTATAAAGGACCCCAAAATTACTAGTGTAAAACCATTCAAACGGGAAAACCAACAGCCTTATCTATATAAAAAAACGAGAAACGAGAAACACTTATAAATTACATACACAAACGACAACTACTGTTCATCAGATTCCTGACTTAAGACAGGTGCAAACAAAGATGACTTGCTTCATTAATATATAAATGTTTGAATGTTTGTATATTTAATGGTCTAAAAAAAATTGAAGATAGCGAAACTTTGAAATATAGTGTAACATATTTACCACATAAAGTGTCATTACACGGGGTAGATATGGTTTAACATTTTTGTGCCATTACAGATTTTAGGGGGTAGATATGGTTTAATATGTTTGTGCCATTACAGGTATTAGGGGGTAGATATGGTTTAAACACACCTGTTCAGTTCCTCATGGGATCCAATACACAAAAAGTATCCAGATTTTACAAGCATCCACTTTTTGGTTCTGGAAAGTAAGTATAAATAAATATTAGGTGAACAATATACTGTTCATTTATTATTTTTATGGCCAATTTATGGCCATTATGTTTTTCGGTCTGAGCGGAGGTTCGTCAGTCTATTCTTCTGTCCGTCCATCTGTACCATTTCAGGTTAAAGTTTTTGGTCATTGTAGCTTTTGATGAAGTTGAAGTTCAATCAACTTGAAACTTAGTACACATGTTCCCAATGGTATGATCTTTCTAATTTTTATGCCAAATTCGAGTTTTGACCCACATTTTGCAGTCCACTGAACATGATAGTGTGAATGGGGCATCTGTGTACAATGGACATATTCTTGATATGGATACTTATGTTCTTTGATTGAGAAAAAAATATTGTTTTCTTGGATTTATTGGCTTGAGCAATGTCTGCATTCAAGCAATAAAGAAAATTAACAGTATCTAGTTGAACATTGAAATTTGTGATTACGACAGAAATTTGGTATCCCTCGATTAAAATTGATTACACAGTATATTCAGGATAGACACTTTAAGATATCAATTGTTACCAGTTTGAACTGCCTTGGCAGTCTGGCAGTTGCTTGCCAAACTCAAGTGCTATTAGTCATGTGTTTGATCCCTAAAAACAATCCATCATTATTTATCAATCCCTTTCAAGAGAAAAAATACAATACATATTTTTTTGAAAAATAAGAACAAACACTGCTTATGAATGAATGAGTATTTAAACTTGATTGAATAATATTTTATGCCCTATTTATGGGCACTATGTTTTCTCGTCTGTGCATTTGTTCGTGGTTTGTTCGTTACTAAGGAAACATTTTTGTTTTATTAGAAACTTATTTGTGACATTTTGCTATAAGCAATAAATTTTCTCTCATATATCTTTTTGAATTTAACTCTTTTTTTTTAAGGTATAGAAAACTGAATTGGTGGAAAGCCTTTGGTAAGTGTTTGAGTAAAACAAAATGAATATAGGAATATTATTAATGAAGTAGATCTTACATTTTATTTGTACCAAATTTAATTTTAGAACATGATATGTTTTTACTTGCGAGCGACGAATGCAATAATGAAAAAAGTCTGAATGACCTGCAGTGAAGGTACATATAAAGGACAGCTTTTAATATGATGGTTTGTGAAGGTCCATTATATAGGGACTATTTTTGATTTAGGGAGACTATTATCTTTTTACAAGATAAATGATTTATCATAATGTTTTTAATTGGTTAAATGTCAAAAAATTGTGATACCTGTTTCTCACTATTTCTGTTATGGTATTTACAGGTAAAGCACTAATTTATGAAGGTTATTTAGAGGAGGAAGCTGTACAGGGTGGATTTGGAGCCACTGTCCACCTGTCATCTAAAGGTGACATGTGGATGAGAGATCCATCAAAAAATTCGCTGAAAATTGTTCCCATGACCGACATGGTGGCTGCTGATAACAGACCTAGAGTAACAGTGCAGATACTGTAAGTCTCAATCCTCATATCTATATTTTCTGATGAAGACACAACATACAACATTATATTTTTATTTTAAGGCCATACACTGTATTAAGTTTTAGTTTTGATATAAAGATAACTATCAAATCTTTTATAACTATATATTTGCTGAATTGTGAGTTGTTTACTAAAAGAATAACATATTTGTTATATTCCTTGAAAAATTTGCAAGAGCATATAGTAATTACTTTGTCTGTCCATCCGTGATACCAGCCACTTCTATCTTTCCCTCTGTCAGAAACTAATGGTTAATTTGACAGTTGTTGTCAATTCGTTGGATTTGTTTTACCATTTGATTTTGCCATTTGATTAGGGACTTTTCGTTTTGAATTTTACTCAGAGATTAGTATTTTTGTGATTTTACTTTTTTCTAGGTGGTAATTTTAGTATCCTCTGCTCTTTGTAGAGATCAGAAAATGAAATATATAGTAAGGGAGAAGAAACCTTAGGGTCAATAGTTCAAGGTTTTGAAAATGATTTCCTGATGGTAACATGAGATTCCTTTGTTTTGATTGGATTGAAATTTATACAAATGGAAAAGAAAAGGACATGAAGGCTATCAATTTTTGGGGTCAAGAGATCAAAGGTCAAGGTTACTTTTATTAAAGTTGGACCAAGGTCACTGATATTTAAAAAAAATAAAATTGGGGTGGTTTCACATTCTGAATGGTTACACATTAGAGAGGTGAATAGTGTGCAATAATATTACATGTAATTTGTCTTTACAAGCATATTTGTTTTTTGAACCATTGAGATAAAAGTTTTATCTAAAAAATGTACAGGGAGTATCAGTTGGCAGTGCCAGTTTTTTGCTTGTTAATAATGTTCTATTTAAATATTTAAAAGGTAGTTAATTGATTGTTTTATTACAGTCCAAGACCTCAGATGAATGTTACACCACAGAAAGTGACAGCATCAAACTGGACTCCATCAAATTACTATTACAATCCTGCAGGAAATCAATCGGCAAAGAAATCTTCACCTCCAAAACCTGTGGCTGTAGTCAGTCCAAGAGTTGTTAAATTACAGGCAAGTACAGAGGTACTTTTGTCTATTTTTGATATCATATTATTTTACCATTTAGTGGGATGAAAAGGGGGGTTATATATTTTATAACACCATAGGGTTTTATTCTGCTTATAATCAGATTTGTCTATTGTGAATCAGGATTTGTCCGTTAAAATTTTATTTATTATAATTGATTTTTGTATTGGTTGACTTTTATTTATTAATGAGCAAAATCATTCTTGGAGTTCCTTTCTCTATCTCCTGTCCATAATTGAACAAAAAATCTAAAAATTTCCTTTTTATTTATTACTCTTAAACACTGACCAGCTGTGCATGGGATATTTTCAGTGCCTTTAATTCAGTACTACTAGTATTTGTAAGGTTGAAAATACCTTTGCTCTTTGGGATTTGATTACACTATTTTATTTTGTAGAATGATTTGTATGGAGAGTTAATAAAGAAGAGAAATGAAGTAGCAAGTGATACTGGTTATACTCCACATTCTATAGCTAGTAATAAAGTATTACTGGACATGACTAAGATTAGGTTTGTGTTAATATAGATATAAAGTAAAAAATAGCAGCGGAAACATTCTTATTTAATGTTTTTTGGTTTTTTTTCTAAATATATCATTATATGCCCCTGTCATAGCAGAGAAGCATTAAGTTTTAACCATGTTTGTCCTTTTCATCTGTCGGTCTGTCTGTTTGTCTGTTCATCCGTACATCCGGAAAGAGTTATGTTCCTTTACATTTAGAAAAATTGCTGAATATTACATTTCTTTCTCTTACTTTAGTTTGCTTCAACCAAATGTTGCCAATCTTATACACAATACTTATTACAATAAAACTCAAGATCAAGTACAAAGGAGAAGATATGATAAGCTATCTAATTGGCCCCCTATTTTAGTGGAAAATTAAAGACAATTGTTTTTCTGAAATATATGTTTTTTAACTTCCATAAATATCGAACTTATATAAACACCATTGAAGTTCAAATATTTTTAACTTTTAAGAATCAAAACGACACGTTTTTCTTTGCCTAGTAACGCAAAAACAACAAAATGGTCGGTACGTAACAGTAATATCGAATGAATTTAATAGGAGCGGACGCTCGCCCCAAGAAGATATTTTTAGATATTGTCAAAAATGTAATGTTAGGTCACCTTGTAAAAGGACTTTTTGGGGCGAGCGTCCGCTTATATTGAAATTTAAAAAAAACTGTCGGAATTTTGACCGAAAACTTACTTTTTACCGGTTGACGGAATGAACTCGTTTTATTTCCCGAATTTACGTACATGTTTCCAAGCTCATTTTCATACACGTAGATTAAGTTAAAAGACTTATTGATGACTTTTCCAGTGATATAAATACATGGAAATCAACCACGAATTTTATTTAATGAACAATTAATAGTTGATTTTGAAATGCCGGATTGTAAGACTTATTTTGTGACTCTGTTTCTGTCGGAAGGAACTGACACGATAGATTACATTGGCAACCCAGAGAGCCGTAAAACAAAGGTATGTACTTCAATATTTTTTGTATCAATTGAAAAATGATTTTATTAGAAATCTGTTATAAAACATTTTGTAAACAGAGCAACAAATCGCCGATAAACTTGAGATAATGTGATGACAGGGATGCCGCGGCAGACGATCATATTTTATGAGCAATGGCAAAAATATTTCTGTAGAAATACCAGCGGTAAAATGTATTTTTTGTTTCAACTTCAATATGTGTAAAAACTAACCAACCCAGCAATATTTATTTAGTTTATCAACTGAATTAGGGAGAAAAAATATCCATCAATTGATTTTGTCAAAACATTTAAGTACATTAAAATTACGATGTAAAACAGTTCACCCGCCGTGGCTCAATGGTAAACATCGCTGCTCTGCAATCTAGACGATGATGGATCGAATCTCAGGCACAATTTTTTTTTTTTTAAAATATATAAAATTACGTAAATAATATTACTTGAATGTAATAATCGGTTCTTTAAGAAAATAACAAACATAACAAACATTTAAAAGGCACAAAGATGACTATATCATGCGGGAATTGTAGATAATGAATATTAGTATTTACTGTTATTTGCTTTCATAATTTTATTGAAAGTGACTTCTCAGCTTAAATGATTAAATTGCCAACAAGCAAACAATTAAAGGCTATGCTTCCCTGTCACGCCAACTCTGTGTATTTCTAAAAATATATTTCTGCTTTGTATCCATCCATCTGCTGAGTTACGCCTTTTTAGAATGAGTTTTATAGTCAATTCTTGTGTGTCCTTTTCGGTGTTGTTGCAAGGGGTGTTACTTCCTATATTTTAGCGGTATGAGTGTGCCTCAAAACAGAGTAACTTTTCATACCCTGCTTGTTAGAACCGTCTCCCTTTTTCATGTCCTGCTGGTTAGAACAGGGTCGTCTTTCCACTTTATAACTCAAACTGTTTAAGATACAGTATAGAGCCCATGTCTAGAACGGCATCTATTTTTTACGGTCTAGAACAGGGTATACATTTTCTGAGCGTGAATAGAACAGCCGGGGTATGTTTTTTCAGTATATTTGTTTAGAACAGGGTATGTTTTTATATAACTCAAACTGTTTAAGATACAGTATAGAGCCCATGTCTAGAACGGCATCTATTTTTTTACAGTCTAGAACAGGGTATACATTTTCTGAGCGTGAATAGAACAGCCTGTGTATGTTTTTTCAGTATTTTTGTTTAGAACAGGGTATTTTTTTCAATATTTTCTGGTTAGAACAGGATATGATTCGGCAAGTGATGTCGGCACAGTTATGCCATAAAGGATAGTCAGTAACCAAACCCCAACCCCAACCACAGCGAAAATCTATGATACCTTTTTAATCAACATAACTTTTTTTCTTCTTTTAGATTCGAGATACGTTGTTATACGTCACAGCTATACCCATGGCTTAAACTTAAATGTAAGTTGCAAAATTATTCAGTCTAATTGATGATACTTGAAAGGGGCATTATGTAATATAAATGTAATAAAATAAATACATGTACGAAAAACCAGATACATATTATCGAGTTCACGCATCTTAACTGTTTGTTAAAGACTTTTAATACGACCGCAACATTTTTTTTAGTTATATTGCTATCATGTCGTTGCCCAAGACACATTTGGTTTCCAAACAATAACTTAAGTTTAAGTGAATGGATCGCTTTACAATTTTACTAGATGGTTCAATACCACAAAAGAAAGGTAGGGATTAAGTTTGGGGGTAATACATTTAGGAAGTTGGGGGCCAAAAAATTACCAAATACATGCAAGAATTATATTTAAGTTTTCAGACAAAAGCTTGTGTTAAAGTGTATGTATCGCATTGAAATTGTAATACAAGATATCATACCTTAAAGGAGTAGGCTGAAATTTACTTTAGGGTAATTCTCCAAAGGGGGGAGGTAAATAAAAGGAGGGGGGGGCAATTTTTTTTCGATTCCAATTTGTTTGTGTTTTATGTGTAATTTTGCCTGTTTTTTTTTATCAGAGTGAGCATTGGGTCAAATTGTGCTAGAGTCTATATCTAATTCGGAATATTCTCATTGCACAAAAACTTTACAAATAGGTATAGGAAGATGTGGTGTGAGTGCCAATGAGACAGCTCTCCATCCAAATAATATTTTTTAAAAGTAAACCATTATAGGTCAATGTACGCCCTTCAACATGGAGCCTTGGACCAAACAATAAGCTATAAAGGGCCCCAAATTACTAGTATAAACCCATTCAAACGAGAAAACCAACGGTCTTATCTATATAACAAACATGTCACTATATTCTTTAAGCACCTGCCCCAGGTGACTTCTGCATTTTGATAACTACTTAACAATCTTGTTTATGAGCACTATCCTCGAGAAGGATACTACAATTATCTTTTTTTATTTTTTATTTATGCATGTTGTGATTAAAAGTGCTAGAATATAAATAAAAGCTATTTTATAAAGAATGTAATGCTGCTTCTGGTGCATGGTCAAGAAACACTAAACATTACGGGTTATATAAAATTGAGAATGGAAATGGGGAATGTGTCAAAAAGACAACAACCCGACCATAGAAAAAAAAAACAACAGCAGAAGGTCACCAACAGGTCTTCAATGTAGCGAGAAATTCCTGCACCTATATGACTACATTTATTATTAACTCATGATGTATATTTCACGTTATGTTTTTTTTCGTATTATCTATATTGTATTTTTTTTAATATAAATATCACTGTAATGGTTATGCCCGTAATTGGTCCTCTATAGGAAATAAAATTGATCTTATCTTACATGCTGATATTTTTATTTTTTTTTACATCCAGGTGACTGATGGCTAAAGACTTCAAGTGTGTGGTTTGTGGGAGATGTCATCTAAAATCCAGATGTAAGATAACAACTAAAGCACGGAAACAGTTTGTAAGAAAAAGAATTGAGCGAAACCTTGAAGAAAATGATGTGATATGTGAGAAGTGTAGATCAATATATAGGAAAACACTAAAAAAAGTAAACAATTAACAGAAAGTTTCAAACTGTCTTTCCGAGTGTATTACAGATGACAGTGATTCTGAGTTTGTTATAAATACAGAAGAAGCTGTATCCACGAAAATATTAAGTCCGAAACAAATTGAACTGAATATTTCTTCCACTCACACTTCACATAGATTCTGCATTGTATGCAAGAAGGAAGGTACCAGTAGAAATAAGTTATGCAAAGTTCCTTTACAGGCAAGAACCCAAGCCTTTATAAAAAATGCCGTTTTCATAGATGGAAATACACGCTGTTGCAAACATCATTTATCTGAACAACTTTTTGACGACACATCACTTCAAGCATTAACTGCAAAATACACTACAACATATATGAATCGTTCTGATATAACTTCATTATTAGAAAATGTGAGAAAAACCTTGGCAACCTCTCATATCCTGAATTTTGACAATCCATTATCATTATCTGATGGTGACTATTACAATCTAACTGGATTATCAAAGCAGCAATTTAATGAACTCTCCTCATATATTGTATCAGCACGTCAAACCAATGTTAGGTCTGTACGCACATGTATAGCTGTATTGTTAACAAAACTAAGGACAGGACTTCCAAATCATATACTTGGAACAATATTTTCGTTAGCAAAAAGCCAAGTGCAAAGATGCATTCATAGTGCCAGAGTTTCCCTTATGCAGAATTCCAGAGATTATCATACAGCCTGCATAAAAACAGACCGCTAGTTAAACCAATGGTCATAGTAGGAACAGATGGATATATCCTGTCAGTACTGGGTCCCTATTTTGCAAACGGAAAAAATAATGACGCAGCAATAACAAAGCACATGATTTCTGTCAATGCCGAAGGCATGAATGAGTGGCTAGAGACTAGCGATGTTTGTGTGGTCGACAGGGGATTTAGAGACGTGGTAGACTTCTTAAAAGAACAAGGGTATAACGTAGAAATGCCTGTTTACCTGAAGAAGGGATCAAAACAGCACCCGGTAGAAGAAGCCAACGCCAGCAGACTAGTAACTAAAGTGAGATGGGTCGTTGAAAGTGTGAATGCACGGGTTAAACAGTGGAGGTTCTTCGACAAGGTAGTTTCTAACCATTTCATTCCAATCATTGGTGATTTATTACGGATTGTATGCGCCGTTTGCAACAAGTTTCGACCACCACTTGCTGGTACACACCCTGAGGATAAAAGTATTGCCGAAGCAATGCTTGAAAAATGCAAAAAGGGAAATGCAATCCAAAAGATGGTGACGGAAGAAGGCTTATTGACCAAACGTACCATTTACAAATTAGTTGATGCATCAAATGTTTTAGATGAACTAGCAGATTTTCCAGTTCTGAGTATGGATAAATTACGAGAAATAACCATGGGGGTATATCAGCTTAAACAGGCCCCTTACTATGTCAGAGAACACGAAGGTGAAGACGGAAAATTTGAACTGTATGTGTGCAAAATCAAAGAAAACCTGCTCAAAATTAAAATACAATCAAGGCACTGTAACAAACTTTCCCATACTGTCTTCATAAGTTACAGTGACGAAGGAGATATAGAAGGATGGTATTGTACATGCAAATCGGGAGCACGAGTTGTTGGTTGTTGTGCACATGTTGCAAGTGTGCTATGGTATCTGGGGTATCAAAGACTTGAACAGCAGTCTGGATCAAGAAGAGACTTTAAAACATCTGTTTTAGATGCATCTCACATACCGAGTTCCGATGAAAGTGACTGTGGTTCTTTGCCAGAGGAGTAAAATAACGAATACAAACTGTGTTTATGTGACAGCTACTTTTCACTTATATTTTAGGGCATAACTTTAATTAAAATTCTGTTTTTCAAGAAAATGTTTAAATAAGTAATTATTCACATATTTTATGAGCATTTACAAATAGCTAATGTCTTATTCTCATTATTTACCAAATCATGCTGATTTAGTCATTGTATTGTGGTTGAATTACTTTTCTATAATGAAATGGTCATAACTTATTCATGTAAGTGAATTTTATCGATCAATGCAAATATTAGTATTAAAACAATATTTTCATATAATTTTCGGTATACTTAAAATTAGAATATCCACATCTCAGACGATAAGGAGTACATAGGCTATTAAACAAATTGCTGTTCATATACATTTAACTTATATGAGATTCTTGTACTTTGTATCAGAAAAGACTGTTCAATTAAAATGTAGAAACATAAAAAAAAAGTAGAAAGCTGTTATGTAATAGTCACATATTAAATATATGTTGTGATTCCATGATACCCACTGAATTTATAAGTCTTACATAAGTCGAAAACCTTACCTGTTTGGAGCAATGATAAATTAATTCTTTTGATTTTTAAGTTTAGAATATAAAATGGTACAAACTAGAATAATAATACTCTTGAAAAGTATCTTAATATGTTTGTAAAAACACTTTCCCTTCTGACTTGCTGTTGTTGCTAAGGAAATACTATTAAATATATACATGAATGATGATGTTGATAACTTTAACTACAAAAAGCAAACGAAAGCTTTTAATATTGCCTAATAAAGTCCTCAGTGGTTTCCAGAGATCATGGCTATTACTTGATTGAAGCTATAACTATAACACAACGCATACTAAATATGCATCTTGATAATTTTAAGCATTTGACACTACCTACAGCATTTTAAATATTTCAAAACTATTTCAAAGAGACAGTTCAGCAATAAATGATATTTTGTGGTATTCAGTAAAATCTGTTGCTAGGCAACTGTTCTTGTGAGAGAAATGGCTCTATGAAAAGATCTTCTAATGAACTTTTACGCAGTCATATGTTAAGAGAGTGACTAAAAACTCTGTAACATACTAGTATCTTATAAATTGCTAACCGTTGCTATGCACCAGTTATGTTGCTACGTTGTTGTCAAGCATTTATACAATAGAGCTACAATTAAACTGACATTTTCATTTCTTACCAATTGTAATTCTTGAACATGCATTCTGTTTTCGCATTTATTTCTATTAGTACAATAAAATGACTATTTCATTTGCAGTTAGCTTTAATTTAAGTTTTTATGCTGTTGCTAAGCAACATTTGTGTTGCTAGGCTCAATCTAAACCTAGTAAACAAAGATAAGTATTACTCACACATTGTATTATAATGTAACACCATTATATGAACACAAACAATGCTAGATGCATTCTTAAAAGGACAAAAATCACCTTTAATTAACCGTTGCTAGGGAATATTTCTGTTGTTAGGTTGTTGCTAAGCATTTTGAAAACTCAAATTGAAGTGACTATTCCTTTGTAACTTCAAGTTATTCTCAAACCAACCATCTTATCTGGAAATATGGTTATTTGTACAGATACAGCCATTCATATCTGCTTATTCTATTATATATTGAAAACGGTTGCTAGGCAACCTTCTTTTTACCGGAACATAAAAAAATCATTTTTTTTGTAAGTTTCTATACTCAGGCTAGCAATGGTACGAATAAAGGCTTCTTTGGAGAGGGGGCCAAAAACATCCCTTATCATACCTTCTCCTTTGGGTAGCATCACTCATACTGCCTTTTACCAAAAAACAAAGAACAGTTTTAATTCTGGTGGCTGAACTTTTACTGTTCTAGCATTATGCCTCTTTACAACTGGAAAAAATGCTGATTTTTTGTTTCCATTCTATAACTTAAGATTGCCTCAACCAAATGTTATGAAACTTGTTCACTATACTTATAACAATAAAACTCAGATCAATTACAAATTTGGATAGCATCACTCATACTGTTCTCGAGTTATGTGCCTTTATAAGGTTATTAGTGGAAGAAGACGTCAAGTCTTCTGAAGACTTAAGGGGCTGACCATTGGCATTGTGTCTCTGTATGCCGCATTCATTTTGTGTATTACAATTTCAAAACAACTTAAGATTCCTGACACTGATTTTTACACATGATTAGGCATCTGAATCATTTAATTTGTAAATTATGATTGTAAAACTGACCCTTTTATTTATGTAAATTATTAGATTTCATCTCATCCACATGAACGTTATTTGTTTACTTGTAACAGGATGTTTTAACTGTAGATATTTGTATTACGCATGCGTGAATTTGGTATCGGGACAACTCGCCCTGTTTACAAGTTCGCCCTTGAAGTTACGAATTTGCAATCCTGCAGACAAGAAGATTTTATTTTTATATAAAAAGGATATATAAAGTGTTGTCTTTATTCATGGTTTTCCTTTGTCATATGAATTAGATGCCCTTCGTAACATACATGTGAACCTCCCGACGGGAGTATAAACTCCTGTTTTCAGGGGTCTCCTCCCGTCCTCCCGTTTAGGAGAAAAAACTCCCGTGTATGAAATATTTCATGAATGAAAATTTTCAGACGCCATATTTGATCATTTCTTACTACTGTACGGGTGTAATTGACACCTGTGTTAAATTTTACCTGAACATCAAAGAAGATGTATAATTATATGGCTTCACTTGACAGCTTGGGTGTTAAACATACTGGTAATCAACGATGTTTACCTCCGGCTAACTGCCGTTGTGTTATCAAAACGATGTGTAGTGGGAATATTGAAATACTTTTTTGTTACTTCCCTTTTTTTTATCCTGTTTTCAGTTATTTTGCTTTTAAAAATGTAAATTGTAAAAAGACTATAAATGATTAATATTTTAATCAAATAATCATAAAAGGATGTTGATTAAATGAATTTAAATGATTTTGGACAAATAAAAAAAATAAAATTTATAAATTATTTTAGCAATCTAGACCTCCTTTTAAGGATTAAATTGAAGTTTATATCATAAATTTGTTTATTACTGAGTAGAAGTCAACATACAATAAGTGCAACTAGACTATTAAAAGGTCAAGTACAAATTTAAATTTATAAATGTTAGTATATATTAGATTTTAATGTGTAAGCTAAGAAATAGCAAGACATTTTACATTGTTTTTAAGTCTTTTTAAGATTTCTACAAATATGACTTTCATAATGCTTAAAATCCATGCAGTACTAATGTTAGTGTATGTTATTTTTTTAATTAATTTACGATGTTGCAAATATACATGTGGAGCTTATTTCTTTCTTATTTGTCTATACATTTACCAATGATAAGGAGATGGAGACATGAACAAAAATATATACAGATAAGATATATAAATATAATGATTCATTTGCAAGCAGTGAACAATCATTTGTCAAAAACAAAACAAAACAAAACAAGAAACAGATTCTTCTTATTATTTTATTTTATTTAAATAGAGAGGCAATAAGGGAATTATAAACATTACAATTTGATGGAAATTTGAAGAAAAAACACAATTTCTACATCATTTGGTTACATTTACGACAAAATTTATGTCGATAAAAAAACATGATGTTTTGACCATTCAGTACTGTAATAGATGCATAGTTCTTGGGGAAAAGTTTCATCAAATAATATGAATATAAATGACTTTTTTTGTGCTCATTTTTTACAGTGGGTTGTGGTGATCTTCCAGTTAGGTTACCCTCATTTGGAGTGTTGTTCCCAACCTGTTAAAGGTCCATCTTTGTGCATAATTCAAAATTGGAAATTTCAACAAGCATCTAATATTCTTAATCTGGAAAATAAACCCTGGTCTGCTAGCTTCATGTATATTTTTTCTACCGATTTAGTATATAACTAGAATCATGCAAACAGACTTAAGGAAAATGCATGTAAGTTCATCATACAAATATGACACTTTTTCTAGACAATCCAGATCTTGCAAAATATTTCGCTAAAAATTGTAACCTTTAAAATTGTTGTTGTGCAGTAAAAACCCATATGGGAACTTTCAAAAGTTGGCGGGTATGTAACAAGTCTTACTATTTTTATGCTCCATTTATGGGCAATATGTTTTATAGTCTGTCCAGGGCTTCCAAAATTTTTCTGAGCCAGCCGGACATTTTATATTTGATCCGAATTTTAATTCCTAAGACAAAGTCACAAAAGGCAATTATGGTAATCAGATGGCCATCCCAATGATTGACATTAAATTAAAATCGATATTAAACATTACTTTGATATGAATTTGATGTTCTGACATAAACTGTTAAAATTGGCATTGCATCATTTAAAGTGTGCACATCAGCGTGCTCATATCTGCATTAGACTCTTTATTTGTGTAAAATGAAGTTGTCTAGAACTTTATTTTCGTTTTTAAGTCACATTTTTGACAAAGGTAAAACATGGACCATAAACGGATACGTAAAATCCGTGTACGTTAACATAGAACTACTGAGCGAAGAATATCTTTCCACGTTATTTCTTTAACAAAATACTTGAAATGAACGTTAGATACAGGTATCAATGATACTTTTAGCATTTTTGAAGAAATGTAGGATGCATAATTGAATTTTCCACCTGTGCACATACGCACACGTGTTCTTGTTCATACAACGTAGTGCTGACGATTTTTCATTTAAAACCTTTTTAAATGATTTATCAAATCATGGTTATAAATGTATTTATTAAATATTTTAAATCAATTAGATACAAGCTGCTGAAATGTACGAAAATAATTGGGAATGGACCGATTAATTTATACGATGTCTGGTATAGTCTCGATCTGAGACTACTATAACACAATATATGTGTTATAGTAGTCTCAGTCTCGATGCACCAGAGTTATCGTTCTTACAGTCAACAATAACGTCTGGATTCAATTGTAGAGATGGATGCTATATTCATGAGCCTCGTCCTCAGTTTAAGATATTTTTTCCCAATACGCGATTGGATGGTATTTACATATTGAATAATAAACTCCTCCCTTACTTCAATAACAACAACGTGGTCGAAGAGCACGTGTATCGTGTTGTTTTATTTTAAAGAGGAGAGTTTTATCTTTTATTTAGATGCATTTAATGATTTGTGTTAAAAGCGAGATGAACAAAATATTTTTATTGAATGTGTAAAACTCCTGAAAAATCTTGAATAAGGATTCTATAAGTATTTCCATATAAATCATTGGTTAAAAATAATATATATATATATTGCCAGAGACATATAAAATATGTCTATGATATTGCCTTTGGTATAAAAGAAGCATTATAAATATCGAACCCATTCTCCACCTCATCAAAAGATGAATGATTGACCCTATTTTTAAAAGCAAGATTTAATTTAGCCTATTGCTGGCACCACTCTTTTTTTTTAATGCGGAAAAAATATATGGGCTGATTATATAGGGAATAGCCTTACCACAGTAGCCTGCATCGGGCCCTCTAAGACAGTCAGTGATTTTTTTAGATACGTAACTCACGACCACTTCATGTATATTTACACGCTTTGTGTATTATATCAACAAAAATTATCGGGGTTTTAATGGGTACACGGTGGTACACAAATCACTGATTTGTCAGTATCAATACAATAGCGAATATTGTGTTTATCTTGACAACTAATGATAGTGCCTTTACTCCCCCTTCCATTTCGGAAAGATGATTGATTTGTTGTTCGGAAAAAGTTCATGTATGCATTTTCCAGAGGATGCAAGCTGTATATATGCCAAGAAGCTATACCGATTGTTCATTACTGCTATCAAAAATAATGTTTTATCTTTGATTTATTTATTTTCTTTCTTTTGTATACTTTTGACAGTGACGTTAAACCAAGGAGTTGTGTACTATTCTTCTGGAAAATGCATGCACTATTTTCCTAACAACTTATCAATCATCTTTCCAAAATGGAAAGGGTCTTTCTTAGTAAATAATTAAACCTCATAGATTTAATCATATTGACTTTATTTTGTTTTCAGTTTTGCTATTATCCTGACAAGGTAGAATTGGACATAACTGCTATACTTCAAATTAAACTTCCTGTTGCTTTTTTTGTATATAATTAAGTTAGAATAATTCGGCTGGGGAGGTGGGTTGCATTTGAAATTAATAAAATGAATATTTTTCACATTTACATATATCAAGATTTAATAAAACACTTCTAGTTCAATTTTTGTAAGTCTTTCAGTTTACAGGGATTTTTTTCTAAAAGCTAACATTGTATCGCTGTTTTACACGGCTAATCGTTTCATGCGATGGTAAAGGCCCCTCTCTATATCTTTGGGAAGAAAGAGGGGGGAATGGATTTATCATCGCACGAAAAAAAAGCAATTGTTTAATGTTGCTCCTTGTTGACAGCCTCACTGGTTTTGGGAAGAAAACAGCGCTGTCCATTTGTTTGAATATGCGTGTAGTGATTAACCAAAAAAAAAAATTAGAGAAAAAGTAATGATGACCACTAAGGCAGAGTAGGGAATTAATAAACAAGGTCAAATAAATTAGTATGACCGATGTGGAAACTTAACTTGAAATTGATAGAAAATAGCAAAAAAAGTTAGTTGTATATTTAAAAAAAAATAAAAAAAATCATGACATAGAAAATCGGGAAAATTTAGAAAATTTTACGGATATTTGAAAAAGGGCTCAACTATTGCTCGGTCCACAAATATCTAAGAAATGTCCTTGGTTTAAGTATTGTAGCCATCAATGAACAAAATTATTACCATATAGTCTAAACCAGACCCGACACAACCAAATGAATAAAAATTTAACTAGAGGCTCTTGTGAGCCTGTGTCGCTCACCTTGGTCTATGTGCATATCTGACAAAGGACACAAATGGGTTCATGAGAAAATTGTGTTTTGGTGATGGTGATGTGTTAGTAGATAGTACTTTACTGAACATTCTTGATGCTTACAAATTTCTCTATCTAATTAACTTGAACCAGTAATTTCAGTGGATTTCTGTAATATTTCTTGTTGCAGTCATAAATTAGACTGTTAATGACAGCTTTACACTTAAATTGATTGGATGTGTGCTGATTGATACGTCTTTAGAAACAGATATTTTTACAAGTTGTTCTCGACTTTGAACTAGCTGTCGGTAACTGCCAGTAAATACAAAACAAGTTGTCCTAATCAACTGATTTTCATAGTTCAAATTCATCTATGGTACTGTTAAACCGTTGTCACAGGTTAGAAGGGGGTTTGGCGCTGAACAACCACTATTGAATTCTGAATGTGCTTGTTCTTCAGTGGCTGTATATCATATTTGCATTTAATTCATTTTTAAAATAAATCAGACTTTGTTTTCTCTCTGGAATTGTTACACATTTATATTTTGTGGCCTTTTATAGCTGACTATGCAATGTTGGTTTGTCTCATTGTTGAAAGCAATATGGTCACATTTAGTTGTTATTGAAATAAAATATTCTGCACTGAATAAAAATGAGAATGGAAATGGGGAATGTGTCAAAGAGACAACAGCCCGATCATAGAAAAAAACAACAGCAGAAGGTCACCAACATTGGCGGATCCAGAAATTTTCATAAGTGGGGGCCCACTGACTGACCTAAGAGGGGACCCGCTCCAGTCACGCTTCAGTGATTCCCTATATAGGCAACCAAACCCCCCCCTAAATCTGCCTCTGACCAACAGGTCTTCAATGTAGTGAGAAATTCTTTTTTCAAGACTTGTAAAATAAGAAATTTCACCAAAAGATTGATGCCTAAATCAAGCTGAAATGTGTTTCCTGCTTAAATGATTTTATATTTTTCGTTTAACAGATAAAAGTTTACTACAATTTTAAAGATATTTTAAATGGTTATAACAATGAGGTCAAGGTCTGACAGATAAACCAAGCCTGGCAGACTTGTACACCATACAATCATTCCATAAACCAAATAGAGATTTAGAGACATTTTGTTTCTAATGTTTTAGAGGAGTATCCATTATTTGAAAAGTTACACGGACTTTTGAACCATGAACAAAGACAGATGATGCATGCCAGCCAGACATGTAAACTTTACAATCAATCTAAATAAAAGCATCTTTGGGGTTTATTATATTTCATTACATGTAGGTAAATGTTGTCACGTTTATAAAAATTGAAAACTCAACACAGATTTAATCATTTTATGGTTCATAAGTTTTTTGTTTTGCGCTATGCACAGCTTTTTCTTGTTCAAAGAATTAACTGCTATTGTTGTATTAATTTCATCAATACATCCAAATTTCATCCACAGCAAACTGCAAAAATCACTCTTAGTCCTGAATCTTCTCTCTTTTACTGTTGATAGTAGAATTAGCAAGCAATAGTAGTGTAATGTAATCTTAAGGGCTAGAGTTATAGCTCTAAAGAACATTGTAAATATCAGTTTCATGTATACACTTTATGAATGGTTCTCTGCATCTTATTTCCCTACAAAGATATGACACAAATTCAGACAACTGCTTTATTAATTGGAGACAAACATTATGTATTTAAAGAATTACTGCATGCATTTACTCTTTTAATTGTTTGGTATTTGACTGTAGGGAGCATTATGTTTGATTAGACAGTTAAAAAAGTATCTTGATTTGTTCCTTTGGTTATTCTTGTAGTTAAGTTGCTGTCTCATTGGCATATACCCACATCTCTTCAAACAGTGCAAGCTTCATGTAATGATCTAAAAGAAAGTTTCATATGAAAGCTTAAATCAAAAAGGTTATTGTGTATAAATTATGTGCTATATTTCTTCCAATTAAAGAAATTATAAAAGTAAAACTGAGAAAGGAAATGGTGAATGTGTCAAAGCGACAAACAACCTGACCATAGAGCAGATGCATTGAACAAAGTTAAAACATTATATTTTTCTTAAAAATATGTTTAAATAAAAAAGTTAAAGACTTAAATTATACTTAATGTTTTTTATGGAAACTTAAGATAATACCATATATACATTAGTTTCTTAAAGCCTTACAATTTCAGCTTTTAAAGTCTTGAGGCATGGAAAGTCTCCTGTCCTTTGATAAATGAAATTAGTCTCCTTTAGTTGACCATAGAACCATGGTAAATTTTGCAACTCCATCATGTTAAAAGGAAGTGCTAGAAAATACAATAATGGAATAATCATTAGTTAAAAACTATCAAATTTTATGAGTAACAATTTATCATTATAAAAGGTAAATTTTAATAAGTATACAATGAACAATGTCTCTAGATCTGTTTTAATTTGCAGGGTTGCAAAATAATAAATAATACCTCACAGCCATAATACATGTAATATTGATAGCAATTATGAATTAATAAAATTATATTCACTCATTGACAAATATGGTTGTGGTTAGAATAAGATCATCATAATATCTGGCAATTTTCTATGATCTGAAATACCAAAGAAATCACTGACCAGTGAGTTGTGGAATGCATGCTTGCAGACTATATAGTTCTTCAATCTTGAAAACATTTTCCCCTGATGGTCCTGCAAGAAAACCTGCTGGTCCTTACTATAATTATCTATAATTTCTATTAAAATAAATTAGCAAAGTTATATATCAGTCCTTTAAAATATTTGATTGTCAAATCTTTGGACCACCACTTTTATATAGGATTCTGTGCTTGATCACATTATAAATGATTAAATCAGCTTGTAAATGAAAGAAACTACATGTATATTTTTACATGTTGTTTTGGAAATTCTTGGTTATTTCAAAGTCAGTTTCAAATAAACAATTAATGATTCATCATATCATTAAATTTATCAAATAAAGGCAACATGTAGTTGTATACTAACTGCTGTTCAAACAATTTTCATATTCAGCACTCATCACTTTGCTACATTCCATTTGTTTTAATTTCTCTCTAAGATGTGCAAAATTGATCTAAAATAAATATTTAATCTTTAAATGACAAAATTGTAACTTTTATAATGATAAATACAAATACAAATATTTTTATTGGCACAAACTCATTAACAATAAATGGTTAAGACCTATGGCATTACATATAACTATAATAATTGACATAGTAAAATGAAAGGTTCTATGATAACATATCATACTAAATTATGAAAAGTTACAAAATGATGTATCATATAAGTTCACTATATATATCTTATATTTAGACACTCTGATATGAAAGAGGAAGACAGTCTAAGTAATAATGCTGAGCTAGAATTAACCAATAGAGATATTTTTTCATCAACGGTAATGTTACATTGTATTTGAAATACAACATTTATTTTATTTTCTAATATTTCTCGCTTTGTGGTAAATCTATTACATTTTAATAAGAATTGTTGTTCATCCTCAATTTTCCCATTTCAACAGGGGGTCTCAATGGGGGGTTCCGATCTCAGATCCCACTTACTGTTTAGTCAGATTCCCATATCCCGCTTACACTATATACGTAACCAATTCTCATTTTTTTGTCATTTCGCGGGTCCTGCAATACCTCATACCCCGTTTTCACAACACAATAATTTGACTTTCACGTGTCACGCTTACAAAAAAAATTGTGTCCTGCTTTTTTTTTTTATTTGTAAACTCTATCCTGCCTTTTTATTTTTCAGTCTATTCGGTCCTGCCTTTTTTTCTTAGCTTATCCTGACTTTTTTACAACAATTGTCATCCTGCCTTTTTTTGGGCCAAGTTACTCCTTCTTCTTCTTCTTCCGAATACGGGAGTAGACTCCTAGGTAGGAGTGTAAACTTCCCGGAACTTGTGTGCTATGTACATATGGACTTAATTTAAAAAATAATATGACAAAGAAAAATCGTTATCAAAAACATATATACATTATGTACAGTGGCTTGAAAGTTTAATAAGTTGCTGTGGATCCTTCAAATGTTAGAGTGGATATGCCACTTTTGAAGGATTCCAGGGTGTCAGACATACCTACTGCTTCAGGTAGTGAGTTCCAGTCCGAAATAGTGCGAGGATAAAATGAAAATTTATAGAAATCTTTATTTGTAGATATTTGCCTAAATTTATGTTTCCCCCTAGTGCGTCTATCAGATATTTTTAAGTTATCCTTAGGAACTTCAACTAACCCCCAATTTATTTTATACAGCATAGTTAATCTAGCCTTTTTCCTTCTTAATTCTAAATTTTCCCATTCCAATGATTTTATTAAATTTGAAACTGCTCCAGGTGATCTGTCTTTATAATCATGATCAAACCTGGCTGCCTTACGCTGTACCTGCTCAACCTGAGTGATGTGTTGTTTTTTGTACAGATCCCAGACAGGGGAAGAGTATTCGACGACCGGACGGACAAGTGATGTGTACGTAAGGTTTTTAACCTTACATGTGCAGTTTTTTAAATTCCTACGAAGAAAACCTAAGGTTTTATTTGCCTTACAAGTAATATTGTTTATATGTGTTCCCCAATCAAGATCATGGCTTATAGTTACGCCTAAATATTAACTGTCTTTTACTGCTTCTAAAATATGATTATGCAATATATAATCAAAAGTGGAAGGTTTACTTTTTTTAGAAATATGAATTACATAACACTTCTCAGGATTAAAATTCATTTGCCAAATCCTCTTCCCATTTTACTAAACTAGACAAATCTTTTTGAAGTAATTGTGCATCAGAACTATTATTTACATTTCTATACAATAAACAGTCATCTGCAAAAAGTCTTGCATTGCAAGTTACATGTTCGGGTAGGTCATTTATAAAGAGTAAAAATAATGTTGGGCCTAAAACTGTTCCCTGAGGGACACCAGAATCAACTGCTAATTTTGAAGATTTTACACCGTTTAGTAGTACTTGCTGTTGCCTGTCAACTAAAAAGTCATTTATCCAATTTAAATTTTGATTTCTAATACCATAAAATTCGAATTTCTGGGCTAATCTTTTATGGGGGACTTTATCGAAAGCTTTGGAAAAATCTAAAAGTATGACATCTTAGTCCATCTATTTAGTTACCATATCCCAATGATTTAGCAAGATCTTGTACGCTGATGATAAGTTGAGTCTCACAAGACCTTTTGCTTCTAAACCCATGCTGACTATCATTTAATATGTTATTAATTGTAAGGTGTTTCCTTATCTTCTTCTTCTTCCTTGCTTAGGACTGGATTCTTTAAAAGAATGTTATAAGTCCACTAGACGGAGAATGAGACAGCAATTCTCCAATAACTATTTACAAATAAAACGTTCCGAATATATACAGTTTAAAACTATGTACACTTGGCTGCTGTCTATGGTGTTGGCTTCTTGGGTGCCCTTTTCTTGGCTAGTGCACTCTGGAACCCCTCAATTGTTGGAGCTTCTGTTGTAGCTGTTGGAAGGTGGTTCCACTCTTGTATAGTCCGTGGAAAGTATGAGTACTTAAATACTCTCTGGTTTGCTGGTGGTTGATATAGGCGTTGTTTGCCTCTAGTGCACCGATCGTTTGGACGTAAGATGGAACTGGCATCAATGTCCACTAGCTCATGCTGGATCTTGTAAAGCATGACGAGTCGGTGGTTACTTCGTCTGTTAGCTAGTGGTTCCCATCCTAATGTGTTGACCATAGTTGTCACACATCCAGGTGTTTCATCATAGTAATTGTTTGTTACAAACCTGGCGGCCCTCCTTTGCACTTGCTCTAAGCGGTTTATGTCCTCAGTGGTGTGAGGGTCCCATGCCGCACTAGCATATTCTAGAGTTGGTCTGACCAGAGATATGTAGGCTGCATTTCGTACATTCTTGCTGCATTCTCGAAGGTTACGCCTTAGGAATCCGATGGATTTGGATGGTTTCTTGGCAGTAACGTCAACATGATGTTTCCATTGTAGGTCTTCACTGAAATTTACTCCTAGATATTTGCTGATTGGTACAGTTTCCAGAGTGTGGCCGTGTAAGTTATAGTATGTCTCTTTTTTGGATTTACTCTTGGTGCTAATGCGGATGACAGTGCATTTTTCTGGATGTAATTTCATCTGCCATTTGGTTTCCCAGTCTTCTAGTGCTGATAGGTCCTGTTGTAGTTTGGCTTCATCTTGGGAATTCTTGATATGGTGGAATAGGAGGCAGTCGTCAGCGAATAGTTTGACAGTTGAATGTTGAACTGTTTCTGGTAAGTCATTGATAAAAACTAGGAAGAGTAAGGGTCCAAACACAGTCCCTTGTGGGACCCCTGAAAGTACTTCTCCCAGTGTTGACTTACAGCCCTCGACTACCACTTGCTGTTTCCTGTTTTCTAAGAAAGCTTGTATCCATTTCAGGTTTTCGTCTCTAATGCCATAGTGGTTCAGTTTGTTAAGTAATCTGCAGTGTGGGACTTTGTCAAAAGCCTTGGCACAGTCGAGTAAGATAACATCCACTTGGTCTTTCCCTGATTTAAGTTGTTTGGCAATTCCTTCTATTGTTGAAATTAGCTGTGTCTCACAAGATCTACGAGCTCTGAATCCATGTTGACTGTCTGTTAAGATGTGGTGTTTTTCCAAAAATGTGATAACTGAACTATGGATGATATGTTCGAGAACTTTGCATGAGATAGAAGTAAGGGAAACTGGTCGATAATTTGCTGCTATATGTTTTTCTCCTTTTTTGAATAATGGGACTATTGTTGCTTCTTTCCAGTCATTTGGTATTTCACCGTTGTCAATGGTGGTTTGGTAAAGATGGGAAAGGATGGGAGCCATCTCATTTGCTGCTTCTTTAAGTATTAGTGCTGGAATGTTATCTGGTCCTGTAGCTTTGTGTTGTTTTAGGTTCTTTAAAAGCTTATATACTCCATTTCTGTTTATGTTGATTTTACCCATGGTGGGATATGGGCTTGGGCCTTTGTTTGGTATACTAGTCATGTCTTCTTTAGTATAGACCGATTGAAATTGGTCATTCAAAATTTCAGCCTTTTGAGAGCTTTCGCTATGTAAAAAAACGTCTTTGTTGGTAAGAGCAGAAACACCTATTGACTCTTGTTTCTTACTTTTCACATATGTGTAGAAGCGCTTAGGATTTTCTTTGAAGTCATTGCTGACAACATCTTGGATGTACTTTCTATGAGCTTTTCTAGTCTCCTTTTGGGTGTTTGCTTTCAGTCTTTTGTACTTTTCCCAGTCGCTTGGGTTATTAGATCGTTTAGCTTTGGAGTGAGCTCTTTGTTTTCTTCTCATTGCTCTTCTTGTCTGGGTGTTTATCCATGGATGCGTGTACCTGTTCATTGTTTGTTTTGTAGGTACATGCTTTTCGATAAGGTGTTCGAGGGTTGTTTTAATTGCCTTCCACATGGCCTCAACAGTCTGGTCTTTCGATTGACAGAATTGTTCACCAAAGTTCTTAAGTGAAATTTTAATAGCTTTCATGTTAGCTTTTTTCCACAAGTAAATCTTTCTTCGTGTTGGCTTAACTCGATTTGGTTGAATATTTGTGTCGTACAGTACTATATCATGATCACTTTTTAGTCCAATAGGTGGAAGTGGCTTACAGCGTATCATAAATGAAGGATGACTTGTAAGTATCAGATCTAGTGTGTTTTGGAGTCTTGTTGGGAATTTTACCATTTGTTCTTATGCCATATCCTGTGAGATGTCGAGATATGTTTGGCTGACTCTAAGTGGATAATGTTTTGATCCTGTAATTGAGTTGCTTTCCCATGAAATATCTGGAGCATTAAAATCTCCTCTAATTATATGGATTGTATTTTTGTTGTTGGTTTTCAGGTCTGTGATTTCCTTATGTGAGTTGGTTAGGTAAAGGTCATCAGTTCTCCCCGGTGGTCTATAATATCCTGCTATAATCAGTTTTTTGTTTTTTGGCAGCTTTATCATACATGATATGAGTTCGATAGTTTTGCTCTTTTTATCATTCAGTAATTCCAAATTATCCTTGACAGCAATAAGTACTCCCCCATGGGGGTCTTTGTTTCTATCGTGCCTGTAAACTTGATAACCTAGATCATTGCTGAAAAATTCGGTGGTTTTTATATCATCAGAAAGCCATGTCTCAGTACCAATAATAATATCTGATTAGGTGGTATAAACAAGGACTTCTATGTTTAAGCCTTTCTTTCTAATGCTTTGAAAGTTAATGTTAAGGATACGTAATCATACTAATGATGGTTTGTATGTTTGTTTATTCTTGGTGCATTTTGGTGATGAAGTTGCTTCAGGACTACCAAAAGATGATGTTGATGTATCCCGATTGTTTGTATTGCTTTTGTTGCTCGACTTATTTGGTGTTAATAATTCACTACCCTCATGAACGCTTGAGTAAGTACTACCCACACTACTACAATCTGATAATGGTATATCATATGCTATGGTGCTTGGTCCTGCCTTTTTTTTAATCAAAATCCTGTCCTGCCTTTTTTTTAAATTTCATCCTAGCACCCCCCCCATAAAAATCAAATGATAGCTCCCTTAGACAACTTTTTTCAACAAGATATGAATATCTTGTTTTTTGTAAAATGCACTGAGTTTTTAGGATCATAAAGAAGACTGTAAATAACAGACAGACGTATCTATAAAAAAAGAATTCATGTACTTGAGTATGCAGTGTTTTATTTCGTTAAAGGTGCCTAGTTCTTATTAGATATAATGAAGTATTTGAAAGTGTATTTACAAATGCACAAAACTTCAGATATAATTACCTAGCTTTACAAATTTTGAGCGCGGTGTTTGCTACTTCCTCCGTTTGTTTTTATCTAGTTTTACCGCATAGGAACGAAAATATCTCACGGTTGTGTTTGCATATTTGGACACCCCCTCTCATTGCAGTCATTCGAACCGATTGAATCCAGACTCTACATAGGCATATGGAGCGTCTGGATTATCGAGACTATGTCCGGTACTGAAAATAGTTTACCTGTCACCTGAACAGGTAGTTTTCAGCTGTCCAACAACTAATTAGCCTTGATTAAAATTAGAAAGTATTGAAGTAGGGGTTGTTTTGATAGTAATTAATCATCATGTCACTTTTATGACTAAATGTATGGCTGTTAAAGGCAAAATATTGGGTCAAAAAGATCGTGAATTTATATGTTAATTAAAATGACCGAAAAAGCCTTTGAAACTAAAAAGTAGATGACCGTTTCATGCTTTGCCCAGCCGGTCTTTTACCGGACATTATACAAATGACCGGCATATAT
Organism: Mytilus trossulus; assembly: GCF_036588685.1. Classification (NCBI taxonomy): domain Eukaryota; kingdom Metazoa; phylum Mollusca; class Bivalvia; order Mytilida; family Mytilidae; genus Mytilus; species Mytilus trossulus. Next base: position 19,006,276 of record NC_086374.1, on the reverse strand, counting down.
GACCGTTTTGGAAGCCTTGGTCTGTCGTTCCGTCCTGCTTCTGGTTATAAAGTTTATGGTCGCGGTAGTTTTTGATGAAGTTGAAATCCAATCAACTTGAAACTTAGTACACATGTGTTCCTCTTGATATGATCTTCTTAATTACTGCCAAATTAAAGATTTTACCTAATTTTCATAGTCAACTGAACATAGAAAATGATTGTACGGATGGGAAATCCATGTACTTATGATCTTTTCTTGTTTGAAGAAAAAAAATACATTTTAACGATGATGGAACAAAGCAGCCTGTGTAAGTGGGGCTGCTTTTATGGTAATTCAAGTTACCTTTTATTCACCTTCTTCCACTTCAGAGCTATCAGCTCTTTGATATATGCAAGTGAGGGCAACATTAGTGTCCCATGGACATATTCCCCATATATTTTAGATAAATCAGCGATTATATGATAATCAGCTGGTAGATGTAAGGTTTATTATTTTTAACATGCTAAATGATATTTGTAAGTTGTGTGGCCTCCCACTTTTATGCCCCACCTACTATAATTTGTATAGGAGCATCATGTTTTCCATTCCTTCAATCCCTCCATCCCATATAAGGTTAAGTTTTGTTTTAAGGTACCGTAGATTGTTGTCACATTAACTTTAGGTCAAGTACTACTACATTAAAAGTAAAGTAAAAAAATAAATGCCAAATAAGGTTTTTGACCCAGATTTCACAATTCACTGAGCAGGGAAAGGTGAAGGTGTAAGTGGGTCCTTTAGACATGTGTTCTTGTTTAACAATACAAATTAACAGTAAGAATGTTAAATTAATCAAACCATCAAACTGTGCTTGAGCTAATAAGCATATATAATAATGTTACCCAGTAGTATTTCAAGAATTTCAAATAATACTCTTTTTTTTTTCAATTTGTATGTCTCTTGCATCCCAGAATTTTCCCCAAAAAACCATCAGAACATCAGAATTAAGATAATCTAAAACTAAGCATCCAACCTTGCATTTATTTGTCACAAGCTTAGTTTTGCCTGTTCAATGTTTTTTTTTTATGTATAATTTTCAAACATTAAAGGGGCAGAAGAAAGATGAGACATATAAAAAAAAATATGATTTTTTTTGTTTGTTTAAATTAATCATTATACATGTATTATTAAATGAAATTGAAATAAACAAATACTACATAATTAGCTTTTAGCAGCCAGTTAGGTTAAATTTAGTAAAAACAAGCTAAGAAACAGCTGATCAATCATTCACTTGCAAGTGAATAATTGGAACTCATCAAATCTGTATTCATGGTACCTAATAGCAACCAAGTTATGAACAAGGTGTGTTGAGATAAATGGGAAAAAGGAAAAAAGTGTTAAATATAGTTTCAGATTGGAATTAAAGTAAAGAAATATACAAATAGATATTCATTATAATCTTGTTCATTTCAGGCCCAGTACAAAAAAGAATATGTTAAAATTAGAAGACTTCCCAGAAGCAAAAGTGGAGAAGTTTGGTGACATTTTTATCAGTATAATTGTGAACTTCTGCCATGTTCATGATCTTAAGACAGATGACTTCCCTGATTTAGAACTTGGAGAAAATACAGTAGGTGTTTAACGTATTTAATCAATGAAGTAACAATTTGAACTGACATACTTGATAGTAATGGTTCGTAAATCCATCTCTGATTAAACTTCTGGACTCACAAGAAACTAGGTACTCGAACAGTCTTAATTAGTTGACTGCAGTTATCACTAGCCTTTCAACACAGAGATTTGGAGTTTGATCTCTGCTTGTGGTATGTGCCATTAACTCCTGTGTTAATTGACCAAGATAACTAGTTTTCTGCAATAACTTCCACTTTGCACTTCCCCTGAAACTGACATTGGTACATTTTGGGGAGAAATGTCCAAGTTGCATGACATTTTTCTTTACAAGCCAAGATTTTTTGTTTTGTCAAAACTTGCTAAAACATTACTGGTTTTGCCAAACAGCAATGCAGACAGTGAGAGGGCATTTTCTTAAGTGAAGAAAATAGCTACAGAGTTTAGGGCTGATCTTAATAAGGATACACTGTGTGCTCTTCTTTCCTGAAAAATGAATACACATTTGCATTGCTATGAACTGAAACCAAGTGCAGTTCTTTTAAAGAATGCCAAGTCTGCTACTATGGAATATAACAATAGTCTGAAATAAACTTGTATACATGTTCTAGCTGTTTCATATACATATTGACTATATAAATTATATGTAAACATATTTTTGTTCTTCAATTGAGCCCGCAAAATGTCGTACGCGTTATGACCTGAGATTTTTTTTCTCAATGCAGGTCATGACCTGACTTTTCATTTTCAGAGGTTGACAGGTATGCAATGGACCCACAGGGGGTATTTTCTTTTTCCAAATGAGAGAGAACCAAAATTTCATTGAAGAATATTATATATTTCAAATATAATTTAGTTTTTGCTTCTGTTAGAAATGAGCACTCAACAGTATCATTTGGGTATCAGTATACACATTATAAAATGGTAATCTATTATAAGCCACTCATGTAACAACTAAGAAACATTCATATGCTTCATTTCAGGATAGGGATTGTAGCACATCAGACCTCATATGGAAATTAACAGAAACATGCAGATTATCTTATGTCATGTTCCAGAGATCTTTTAAATCTATTGTAAGTATAACATTATTGTGTCCATGTGTTTCTATGTAGTTGTCTTTTAGATTAAGTTATTATGGTAGAGGATTGATAACCTTAGCATCAGTATGTATAAATTGAATCCGCTATACTATATTTGGGGTATGTAATAATTGTAAGATATACATGTTTGTTTGGCATGGTTCATATGACTGTTATCCTTTTCCTTATTTTTTTTTAGGAAGAGGTAGCTTCATTAAGAGGTCTAAAGACAACAACAGTTGTTAGTCATATATCTGAGGCTATGAAGGCAGGATTAGAGGCTGATATCAATCGACTAGGAGTCACAAAACAGATGGTCAATCTCATCACAGATGCAATACGCAATCCACCTATAGATTCAGGTATACACTTTTCCCTAATTCTAAGATTCAGACATGTTAGACATTCTTAAAAAAATAAAAAAATGTAATCAATCCACCTATAGACTTAGATGCAATATCCCTCCCTCATCATGTAAACTTAGGGGCCATGATGGCCAAGTGGTCTAAGAAGTTACTTCTGTAATCACTAGCCAGTCAACACTGTGCCTCTGAGTTCTAACCCTGCTCGTGCAGGTGCACTTGACTGTTATCTTAATTGACTAGGATTGTCAGTTTTCCTATCAAAGGTTGGTGGTTTACTCTGGGCAATCCGGCTTCCTCAACCAATAAAAACTATCCACCTCAAAATAGCCTAAATGTGGTGCTTCAATGTGGCGTAAAAATACCAAAAATCTAAATCAAATAATGTATACTTTGCTTTATTAGGTCCACCTTTGATTACAGTTCAATTGTTGATGCAATTTTTGATTAAAAAAACCAGCCATATTTATTGCTTTTGCCACCCAATGATTGAATGTTTTCCTTTCAACAACTTAAGTGTAAGTTACCAGAATATATTAACATAGCTATATTTTGTATAATGTCAATTTCATCAAGGAACCCTTTCTCCACAATCATTTTATTGGGATACGATTGCTGTCAAGCAATCTGTAGACTTTTACCATTGACCCTATGACACACTCCCTTACGTCATTCGTTTTATTCTAAACATTCAGCAACATCTCAGATTCTTATGATTGTCTTGCTTTAAAAGGTAAAAACAAGCAAAACAATTGAACATAAACAACTTTCCTGTAATGTTTTACTCATAATCTTCATGTGTGATATTTTCCTTGACTTATATGCGTGTTTTTAACAATACGGAAAATCAGAATTAAACAGTATTTATATTTAGTGTTTTTATAAATTTAGAAACACGTCAGAGGGAATTCCCAAATTTTGATAACTTGCGAGAGTTCTCTGAAAGCCGATCGATAATTCTATTTCTGTCACAAGAACTGAAGTGGAGTATTTCTATATTTTACTGTTATGAAACTGATATTTGATACTGTACTCTCATAAAGAAATGGAGAACCATTCATCATATCATTTAATAAACGTTCTTATTCCAAATCGCAAGTCGCATTTATGTATTAATGTCCATGCGTGGTCTCACTAATTAGAGACAAAAAGAATTGTAGAGACAAAAAGCGTCAAGAAGCGACAAGAAGAATAATATTAGCAACAAGAAACTATTTAGCGACAAGAAAACATTTGTTTATTTATATTACTTATTCGAAATAAATATTTAAAAAAATATGCAAAAGAAAACAATTTCAACGACAGGAAAGTTAATTTTGATAGGGGAAAAAATGAAACTTGTAAATCTAATTCAGTTGCTACATTTATTTACATGATATTTTATAAGGTATCACAGGAAATATTACCTTTACCCTGTCGTTTTATGGTATTACTTTTACTTGTGTTTTAGAACAATAATATATTTTGTCTTTTTATTTGTTTTTAAAACCATTTTTGTACAATATATAATTAACTTGCAAAAATGCATTATTTGTGCATAATTGTCCAGAAAATACATACACAAATTGTGAAATACAAATTAAGAACTGAAATCAAACAAGAGGAAAACATAATTAAAATGTGAATATTTTTCATCATTTTATTTAGTGTATTGTCTCATTTAACGATATTTTAATGTATGTGATAACAAAATGTATTCTTGTCGTTAAATAGCTTCTTGTTGCTTTTTGTCACTTATTATTTTTCTTCTTGTCGCTTCTTGACGCTTTTTGTCGCTAATTAGTGATACCCCACATGCGTGTAGTTTTCCTGATTTCAAGGGGTATCAGATTGAGTGATACCCCGCTTCATTGATTAATTTGAAACTCATGGGATTCTTTCTATGTCTGTCTGCATATGGAGGACTATTGTTGTTGCATAATTTTAAATCACATGCATAATTTCAATTAAAATAAATGTTTCATCGTAAAAATTACCTATAACACCCCTTCAGCAGAAATGGAATCTTCCATGTTATCGTTTCGAGTTGTCTCCCTTTTCGAAGTATTCGTCAAGAAGAATTAACTCGTTAATCCCGGTAAACGTCGTATTATATTAAGAACGATCTCAATGTAAACAGAGGAGTGTTTACGGAAAGGAGTCATGCCCTCTGACCCAAAGGAACTTCAATAATTAAAGAGTAAGAAATGGGGTTCCTCCTAAACTGGTCCGCCGTTCTATATATAGTTTCGCACCGAAGGTCAGTGTAGCGATAAGTGAACACATCAGGGGTCCAGTTTAGGGTTCCTCCTAGAATTACGGTGATAAGATACGGAAGCAAGTTAACTCGTACCACGACATTGGAACCACTGGGAAGTCGTAACATTCAGAAAAATATATAAAAAATATGATGTTTTATGGGTTTCTGTTTGTAAACTTAATAGAAATAAAGTTGAATTACTTGAATTTTACACAGGAGTTAAATGAAAACTTAGACAAAAATAAAGAATGTTTTAAAGCATTAATGTTTTAACTGATCTTTCAAACTAGAACATAGGCGGATCCAGCCCCCCCCTTTTTTTGTGGAAAAAATTTGGTAAATTATAAAGGGAATTATTGAAGCATGACTGGAGCGGGGCCCCTCCTAGGTCAGTCAGCGGGCTCCCCCTTAGAAAAAGTTCTGCTCCGCCACTGTAGAACTTAATCCAGAGGAAAGTTAAAACATTGCTTTAACTGTACCTTATTAAAATTGAACATGTTGAATATGTATATATCCAATTTAAGTTAATTAAAGCTGTAATCCATGATCACAAATTGAATGCTATGTTTACAATTGTTGAAAGCCATGTGCTTTTTTTTGCGGGGAAAATGCGGACCCCTTAACAGGAATCAGTTAAATTTCATTGTTACATTTATTTATAGACAGTAAAAATAATTTTGACAATCATTTTGACTAACTGCTAAGATTTAATTATTCATGAAAAATTTTCTTCGGGTGAAACTGTATATACCTTAATTATCTACATCTGCCACAGTATTTTCTATCCAATATACAAAGAACATAAGCTACAAATTGGTCATTGTACTTTCAAATTATATACATTTTACAGACTTAAGAGGTATTGGGTGAAAGTAACGTATATCATGTATATTCATCATTTAACACCATTTGAATGCATTTAAATAAGTTGGTACGAGTTAGCAATGGTACGAGTTTGCATTGGTACAAGTTTTTTTTTAGTGGTACGAGTTTACAATGGTACAGGATAACTATAATTCGATAAAACACAATAAGTACATGGCTCATACACTTGTAAAGGGGATTGGCTATTCTTTAAGTTGAGTGACTATTCAGATTTTTACATTTTGCATGTGCAGTTGAATTATTTTAGAGAATAATACTATCCAGCTGCACCAGGGTTACCGGCCAAAAATGCTTGAGACTCACGCATGTTCATGCTTTTTTTGCAACAGTATTCTTGGATCTATTTTTTTCCTCTTTGATCTTTTGAATTTTGGCCAAATCTCATGCATTTGTTTAATGAAAATTTGGCAGAACTGCTATACATGTGTCAATGAAAACTATGGCAATCGTATCCCTCAGAGCATTCTGCTCTTTGATTAATTTAAGTTGCAGTATCAAAACAATATTAGGTCAATGTCATAAAAAAATATAAACTTTTTGTACTCTGCACAAAACTGGTGAAGGGCTCGGTTGAACCTCACCCTTCCCCAGTTGCTCAACCTCATACAAAAAAGTTATATTTTCCTGACATTTACCTAATATTGTATATTTATACACTCGTCAAAATTTTGAGGGAAAAAAGTAAAATCACAAAAATACTGAACTCAGAGGAAAATCAATTTGGAAAGTCCATAATCACATGGCAAAATCAAAAAACAAAACGCATCAAAAACGAATGGACAAGAACTGTCATGCATATTATGGTATACAAAAGTCTGGCATCCCTCTGTCAATCGTTAATGTGTCACACTCTAACTCCAGAACAACTTATCCAAATTTCATGAATCTTAATCTTTTCATGACTGCAAAACTTTTTGCGGTCGTATATTGATATCACGTGATTGTCATCATCATCAGCTTCGTCCAATGGCAGATGGTTTCCGAATAATAACTTTAGTATAAGTAAATAGAAATCAATAAAATTTAAAACAATGTTTATAACCACAAAAGGAAGCTTGGGATTAATTTTGGTGGTTATGATTCCTAAGGTTTAGGAAATAGGGGCCCAAAGTGGTCCAAAACAAGCATTTATCTAGTGTCAGTACAAAAAATTGTGTATAAGTATTTCAATTGTTCTGAAATGACCACAATGTTTAATACCATAAGTAAAAGGTTGGGATATAATTTGTGGGTTATGGGACAAACAGTCTAGGAATAAAGGGGCAAAAAGGGTCCAAAACAAGCATTTTAGTAGTTTCAAGACAATAAATTGGAGTTATCTTTCTTGGTCCAGAATGGTTGTTGAATCAGCTAAAACCAATGCTTTATGAAATCTTCTTTGAAAATTAGAGTTATCTTTCTTTATCCAGAATAGTAGTTGTATCAACTTAAATTAATGCTAAATATACTATATACAATGCAATATTCACTTTCAATACTACCAACTGATAAATTAAAGCAGTCTTTACCATTCAGTGATTACAAGCACTTTGATTTCCCTTCTAGGGTTATGCCCCTTTACAAATGGAAAAATTGAAGAATTTTTTAGTTTCTGTTCTCTTAACTTAAACCTACACACATAGCAATCGGTATATTATGTGCTCATGGAGCAGCTGTTTATATTTGATAAGATACATGCATACTATTTCAGAGATTAGTCGACTAACCAAGATAAAGGATGTCTTGCCATCTCACATTGAATATAACCATATAAGGGTTGTCATAGCAACATTGGTACAAAAATATGGACAGGAGCTAAAACCAACAGGAGAGCTGATAGTTTGTCCTTCATCGCAAGAGAGTGGCACTATAAAGGCACCACAAGAGAGTGCCACAGTCAGAACACCACAAGAGAGTGCCACTGTCAGGACATCACAAGAGAATGACGCTGTTAAAACAACACCAGAAGATTCTGACTGGTCATCACAGGTAAAGGGTAGATAAAGCTATAATTTGTTTTTCATCCTTCATAGATTAATTATTTAAATGTATTAAAAGATTACCCACAATATTTCAAAACTAAAGGGTGTTTCTGAGCTTAAATCTCATCAAAGGGGTGACAGCCTTGAGATAAGATGAAGCTGAGAAATATACTTGAGATTCTAAGACCATTGATCTGTTTATTGCTGTTTTCCTAGGCAACCTCAATGATGAAGGCTCATAACCTCATACACACTTTCAACTCGATTGAGAAAAACCCATATTTTGGAGCAACATAATATAAAAAAAAAATCACAAAAAAGGTCAAAGGAAAACTTTAAAAAAATAGCTATAATTGTAGAATAACTAATTAAATTCAAATATAGGGAAACATTGTTGGAGTGACTGAAGGACACATTATTTCATGAATATACATACTGTGGATTTATTAAATTTCGTTGGATACCAATTTTCATGGGCTTTATGGGTACAGGGAAACAACAAATTCAAATGTTCAACAAAATGCAAATTTTCTAAAGAAATGGATGTGAACTTTGTCAAAACTACGAATTTAAATACCCATGAATATGCAAGTTTTCCTCTATCCACGAAAATTGGTACCCATGACAGTAAATGAATCCACAGTAGTGCATGATTTAAAGATTAGTGTTCAAATATAGAGAAATATTGTTCAAGTGATTGAACGACACATTATTTCATGAATGCACATAGCGTATGATTTAAATATCAGTGATGTTCGGTTCATGAGTTTTTTAAATCTAAATTCTTTGACTACTGTGTATTTATTATTATAAGTTGGATACCAATTTTCATGGTTTTCGTGGCAACAGGCAAACCACAAATTCAAATGTTCAACTTAATACAAAATTGATATTAAGTTTAATGTAGACTTGAGCAAAACCACGAAATCACATATCCATAAAATGGCAAGTTTTACACAATCATCGAAAATTGGTATCCATGAATAGTTATTTCTATTTATTTCATTGATAATAGGCTTTTTAATAAAATTAAAGTAGAAAATGTAAGGAACTATGTTTTTCACCATTTGTGTTGATACAACAAAATTGACAATGTCTTGACAACACCTATTATTATATGACCTCAGAGCAGTGAAACAACCAGATTTATTTTACAGTAATTCATTGCAACCAATGTTATAAATTTCTGGATTGAAATCTTCTCAGACATTTATTAAAAACTTGATTTATCGTCTTTATTCCACCAATGATATCTTTTTTATGCCCATAATATGGAAAGTCAAGAAGGAAGCATATTTTTATCCCTTTCTGTCTATCCAGTAAAGGGATTCAGAGACATTGAAAAATGGAAATAAAACCGATGTCATCATTTCTATTTCATATATATAAACCAAAAGCTAAACAGGATGAAATAAAGAAATTTGTTATCTCATTTTAGGGTAAAAAAGCACCATTATCATTAGGAGTATTGCTGAAATAAGGAATTTAAAATAAATGACCTTTTCATCTCAAACTGAGACTTGAGTTGATGAAGATTTTTATATAGCATTTGCTTTGTATTTTTGTAGGATGAAGATGAACTGTTATTTGGTGAGGAGCCTAGTCAACAAAAACCATCTCTACAGAAATCAACATCAGACAGTTATAACAATCAGTCAAAACCTGTGTTACAAAAGTCGTTTTCCGCTGGCTCAAGTAGCCAATTGCATAATGAATCACAAATGTCTTGCACAGGAAGTCAAATTGCTAAATTAGAAACAGACTCTCAATCGAGTGGAAGTAAAAGGAAGTTACCAGACTGGATGTCTGGCAAAAAACCTATGAATAAAAAGATGAAATCAAACAGTTTATTCAGATAAAAATATCAAAAGACTTTTTTGTTTTTGTATACCTGATTTTCTGCAGTGTTCCACATGTTGCAGTCTATAAAGATTAGTTATATTTTATTCAATTTTTATCTACCTGGATATTCATTTATTTTCACACTTGATCTGTACTCAGATTCACTAAATATGTTATAAGTAGGGTATATTTGAGAGATTGAAGAAAGGTTTGATAATTTTCCAATGCAAGTTTCTTATGTTTCTTCCATATCATGTTGTCATGTGTAGGAAACAATTCAGAAAAAAATCCATGTGTTCATTCTACCTTCAAACATATACAAATAGGCATTAGTACATCAACTGTATCATACTTCAAATTAAACTATTTAAGCTTGAACATCATGATTACAATATCTCTTATATGAGACAATATCTGAAAATGAATAATTTTTGGCAATAGGTAAAATCCCCCCAAAATGTCTTTAAAACTGTTATTTTAACAGCTCTTATTGAAGAACAAACATTAAGGATTCAGGAACTGTTGACTGTAATTTAAACATTTGTTAAATGTGGTAATAACTGCAATTTTGAAAATGGTATAAACAAATTCCAGTACTTGCCTGTTACCAAAGTGAATTATTTTTAAAAAGTTTTTAATGGGAATAAGGAATAAGTTTAAGATACTATTTGTGATTTAATAGTATATCCTGCAATAGTTTATCAAATGCCAATTATTTATTTTAGAATTTATACAAAAGGTTAAGAAATATACTCAAATTTAGTCTTATATGTCTGTTACATGAAAGAATCTTGAGTCACAGGACAAGTCATAGAACAAGTAACAGGACAGAGTTGGTAACAGGAAGGATATTTTATTCAAAAAAATTGCTTTGTGTCATAGTTTAAGAAAAATACATCATTTCAAATTGGTCACAAACAATGTCATTTATCTTTTGAAACTGTTTTTGCAAGATTAAAAATCTGCCTAGGTGTTAAAAAATTCTAAAATAAATTCCTTTCTGTTACCATCTACTATACTCAAATTGCACAATGTTCTCTGCTATTATCAAAAGTTAAAAAAAACTGTCTGCATTCAATATACTGTATATTATGTTGAGATTTATTTAATATGATTATCATCACTTATATAAAATGAAATGGTTTGCATATAGTAGATTAACTTTTTGATTTATCAATGCAATTGTCTTTAACATCCTTCCTGTTACTGATTATGACTTTGCTTTTACTTTTTATTAGGTAACATGATAGAACGTAACAGAAAGAAATTACGCAGTACTTTGTTCTTGTATTGAAATTGTGTAGAAGTTTACACCCATCTTCATATCAATTTTTAACCGGATTTTTTTGACCAAATGTCAGTTATTGATTTGGGGATGTACAGCAGGAGGCCGGGTGGTTGGGCAGTCAGTCGGGCGGTCGCCAACCAAATGTGTCCGTGCATTTATGCAGGAACTGTTCAACCAAAGCTTCCCAAATTTTAATATGTTTTTACTGACAACAAAATGAAGGTCAAGTTCAATAATGACGATTTTGACTTTTACCGCTCAGGAGTCATGGTTCTTGAAAGATTGAAAAATGGTATTTCCAGTCCTGTTCTTGCATTTATGCATGAACTGTTCAACCAAAGCTTCCCAAATTTTAATATGTTATTACTGATGACAAAATGGACATCAAGTTCAATATTGACGATTTTGACTTTTACTGTTCAGGAGTGATGGTTCTTGAAAGATTGAAAAATGGCTTTTCTAGTGGTGTCTGTGCACATGTACTCATGAACCATTTAACTTAAGCTTTTCAAATTTTAATATGTTGATACTGATGACAAAATGGAGGTCAAATTTGATATTGATGATTTTCACTTTCACCATTAGTCAACTATGGTTCTTGTGATATTGGCAGGACAAAAATAAATGTTAATAGATCCGGTTTGCTATCGTTGTGACAGCCTCTTATATAAGATACTATAACAATACATTTACTGTTATAGTGCAGACAATGAAATGTTTTACAAAAAGGCCGTAACAATTGGAAACAACCAAATTATTCCAAAAGATGGTTGAATAAAATAATATTTACTGGTGAAGGTTAGAACATGAAAATTCGACTTTTTCAGATATTGTCTCATATATGTAAAAATAGCCTTTTCTTGAGTTTAGTTTGTCTCACATTCGTGATTGACAATTCCAGAAATGCATATTTTATTTATGATAATTTTCTACACAAGTCTTAATGATTAAAAACAAAATTGATAAGAAAATATAAATACAAATAAGTCCACATAGAGGGACTGTTCATCTTTTGATTTGTAGCTTACCATAATGAGAGTGGCATAGGCAAGACATACACGTGTTGTTTGACGGGATCAACAATTTGCTTTTTTTATTGGGGCAGTTTCAGGAGACCTTCTTATGGTAATGATATATATGTTATGATTAATAATATTTCGTATTCACTTGTATAAGCATGGGCATATCCTATTTCCTTGGAGAAATTTGACCTAATCACCCCCTCAGTCATGGTCTAATAACTGCTATTACATAGGGGTTACAAGTTAAAGTTTCTAATGGTAAGTCAATGATATTTTATGTGCAGATGTATTGAGAGTAGTCCAGTGTAATTAAATGAAGTCTGGTTTACAAAGTTAATACTTTTAATCAAACGACCATAGTTCAGGAACAACATAGACATAATATTGATAGGTTATGCAATTCTTTTTCAAGATATTTGAAAAGGCAGGAAAAGGTTTGCTTGAATTTTTACCTTATATTTAGAATTGGCGTTATTTGGGTCTCGAATTGTATTAAAAGAAATCTAGAATTTGCTTGAATTTTAGTAATGACCTTTATGAGCTATTGGAGTTCTCTATCACAATGAAAGTGGGTGATATAGGGCAAAATATATAACCCTGTATTGTACGAAAAAAACCAGCTGTCTGAACATCTGACAAAAATTCCTCAACCTGACATGAATACATCATTAATATTAGCGCATCTCATTTCCAGGAAGATAATACTAATAATACTAGTAAATTAAATTGATCTCGAATGGTCATTTCGATTCTTACATCATCTGAAGAATGTGAAAGCTGTTAAGGCGTATATTATTTTTAAAAAACTTTTTATTTCAGAAGAAAAGACCTTAATGTTTCACACCTTGTATCCATAAACCTTAAAAACGTTTCTGTTCTATATCCATTGCACTTTCATGGTTTAGTGATTGCTTGAAAAGAAGTTTTATTTATGTTAGATACTCGCTTATGAGTAATTGGATGGCATTATTCGTACCTTATACAAGTTCCTTGATTTTTTTGATTACGTTAAGTTTACATTGTCAAGTTCATATCTGAAATGCTCATGTAAGGTGTACATGTCCTACCGGCAGCTTTCATCTGACTGATATTATTTTCATGGTTCTGTGGACAATGCTTTGAATTTTGTCGTTTGGTCTATTTCTCAGATACTGAAAGCAATACGGATTTATTGTAAGGTGTACATGTCTGACTGGTAGCTTTCATTTGACCTTGAAGTCATTTTTATTGAGTTATCAGGTTCTTCATGTATAAGCACTTGGCAAACTATATTTGGTGTATGGAATGATTCTAAGGTACACATCACTGAGACAGGTTCATATAAACTTGACCTTATTTTCATGGTCATGTTACTTTTTTGTGGTTTTGTCAGTTTATCATGTACTTCAAGCTATAGGTGAACTATATTTGGTTATAGGATGATTGTAAGGTGAACATGTGTATCTTGCCAGGTTCATATGACCTCGACCTCATCATCAAGGTTGCGTGGGCTAAATAGCAAGTGTTTTTTTTTTATTAGTCTGCTTCTAAGGAACTATAAGCATACACAAAATGATCTCCAAATTTATTTATGGTGAATATGGCTGTCTGCCATGGCTCATATGATCTGGACCTTGTTTAATAAATTGTCAAAGTTATGTTTATGTGGTCCTTACTACTTTCAACAAATAATCAAATAATCAATCATAAGTAAAGCAGATGAGACATTTCAGCGTGAACACTCTTGTTTAATTATTTTTGTTAGTATAATTTTTTATGGATCGAGAAAAAATCAATACTGTTGGATTTCATGGTTGTGGCACATTCTGCAGTCCAGTCTATTTGAATATCTGTATTAGCTCAACACTTGAATTCACAATACAAGGTCTACGTGTCTGTCGACCCGTGATCGTCTGACCTTGATCTCATTTCATGGTATCTGGGATTAAAGTTGAATTCCAATGGTTTTGTCTGCAACTTTGATTTTTATAGACAATTTGTCATTTATAATTGGTGTATGGAATGATTGTAATATGTTGGTTTGGCAGGAATCATGTGAACTTTACCTTACTTTAAAGATTCCTAGGTCAATGTAAAGATTTCGTGAATAGGTCTGTTTCTGTGATACTCATCGCAACAGGAAAATCTGTAATTGTTGTATTGAATGATTGTAATGTGTACACTGCCGTTTGGTAGAGTTTATCTGACCATAACCTTTTTTACAATGAAATTTATAATTAAGCTGGCCTTCTAACATAATTTCATTTTTTTAGTATGAAATTGAATATGATTTTGAATTAAAAACTATATAACCCATTTTAACTCAATTCCGTATGTAGTGATTGCAGCAGCCTCAGCTGAATATGACAGCAACCTAATTATTAACGTTAGAAGGAGGTTGGACCAGGTTCAAACGCCAAGCAGGTCCAGGAGTTTAAACATGCATTTTATAACCCGTACCCGTATCCCTTTATATGCTGATGTGAAAATATATATAACAACCTTAATGCACTTTACGGAAAACTGAAAATAAGTCAAGTTAGGTTAATTGGGACTAATTTGATGACGACTTCATGAATGAATTTTTCCATTTTGCCTCTATATATAGTTCAAAAACAGAATGGTATTGATAACGTCTGTTTTGAAGAAAATAGGTCACTGTTCGTCAGAAATCTGTAAATATGGCCTGTAATTGTTATTAATGTTTAACCAAATAAAACAATGAGGACTCAGTTACTTCTTAAATGACGTCAACATGGATGGGTTGCTGAAATTTGTGTCGTTGAATGTCAAAGACAACACTCGTTCAATGACTACATAAAAGGTCGAAATAAAAACGAAAATAGGCTGAAAATGTATAGTTATCAAAGGTACCAGAATTGTATACACCGGACGCGCGTTTCGTCTAATATAAGACTCACCAGTGACGCTCAGATCGTTATAGTTATAAAGCTAAACAAGTTCAAAGTTGAATAGCATTGAAATTTAACAGTTTTCAGTGAGGATGGATTCGTTAGTGTAAGTATTTATTAAACATAATTTAAATCTTAATTTCTAAGAACCCACTAATATGTTTAATTATTTGTATTGACAGGATATTGTCATTTTTTAAATAGAGATGGAAATTTATATCAGGAAATGACTACAGGATTGAAGACAATATAATTGTAATACAACAAGGAAATAATGAGTCAATTACATACTTATTCATCAAAGAGGGTACATCGGTGTAGTTCGTTCATATAAGTGCAGCTTGTGCTCATTTGCATTATACTCAAACTAAATGTTTTTGAATGATACAGAATTAGAAAATCAATAGAAATGAATGAGGCTTATTTTCTTGTCATTTTGATTTTTAATCTCGGTTTAGGTAAGCCTTTATATTTATATTTTATATGTGAAAAATGATAAAATAGGAAAAAATGTAAATGTACTTTATTTTATAAAGACAACTCTTTACGGGATGATATCAACAGGTCCAAGCAATATTCCAAAAAATATTTAATTTTGAATACTTAAAAGACATTATTAGCGGTAAGACAGTAATAAGGAATCAATTATTACATGTATACTAAGGAGTTATATATCAATTAACAATAAAAAAAAATGACAAGGAAGGACAAAACTTTCAATTTGAAATTGTAGAACAAAATGTCTCTTTGTTTTTCTATATTTATCGTATGTTATCTAACAACTGTATTTTTCCTATCCAGAGCAATACCCCTAGTTAAGTTGAATAAAGTACCAAGCTTTGTTCGTTCGTGCTTAATTTCTGTCTGTAGTGTAAATGTTCCTGCAAACACTACGACCTTCATTTGATGTCAGTTTGTGAATTATTGTACACAACCGAATCCTTTGGATAAATATGTAATCGGGTTTATCCCGAAAATGAATGGGTCTTGTACAATTGTATGTTTTAGTCTTACTGAGTTTTAATAGTCGCTATAGCTTTACATGCATTTATGACCACAATTATGTTCAACACTAAGGTGAATTTTGCTGAAATATTGCACAATATGTCCGGAGCAACTGTAATTACCCCACTAAACTAGCTAGCCACAATACCAGATGATTTTTTTTATTGAAATGTCCAGTAACAAGATAATATAATAGAAGTTCTTATCTATAGTTAGTTTCTGTGTGTGTTGTATTGTTGTTTGTTTTGTTGCACTTCAGTGTTTCTGTTGTTCCGTCGTTTTTCTCTTATAGTTGATGTGTTTCTTACGGTTTTAGCTTTAAAACAAGATTTGTTTTCTCTGAATCGATTGATGGCTTTCGAAAAGCGGTATACTACTGTTGCCTTTATTTTAATGGGTTCGCTTACCTTAATATCTTAAGTTAACTGTGAAGTATTTTGTTTGTCTCCTCGTTGTTTTAGTTTTGTTTTGCAAATGTACTGTCAGTTTCTATTGGACTTGTGAGCTTGAATACCCCCTTGGTTTCTTGTCTCTCTCTTTATGCATATCTTACAAAAGTGTCATGACATAAACCATTGCAAGAATTCTTATCACCTATTCTACACAATGAGGTTCATCATTATAATAAACTTTTCACATATTTCACAAATTATACTAAATAATATTCAATCTTTCCATACAGTTGGACTGAAAATGGCTTTAACATTGTATTATTCTCATACACACGAATACCCTCAAACGAGAATATTGAAGAATTAATATCACTATTATGATAGCCTTATCTTTCGGACAGACAGCCTACTATTTTCGTAATATAGAGCCAATAAATTGATGTCCCTTAGTAATATCAGTGTGTTATAAGTAATTAATTAAACATTGGTAAACATAAAAATTAAGAGTTGGCATTTGTTTATAAAACAACATAGGACTTTTGAAATGAAGAACATTTAAATACAGTACTAATAAGAAAACATGAATGATTTATTTAAGTAGGATAAATGAAAATCAAATGTTGAAAACGAATGTTGAATGTTGAAAATCGAGTGTTAAAAACCGAATGTCAAACTTGACATCCGTGATAAACTGACATGTTATACTTTGTTTTTTTGGCAGCTTGTAAACCTCTAAAAATAAAAATATTCAAACTAGAATCACTATAACTTTTCAGGTCATTCGTACCAGTCACAAGGAATAGGAATAAAAATAAAGGGAAATAATGTCACAATTACATGGAACAAACCTTCCAGTGATGTCAAATCAACAAAATTAGAAGTAAATAATATTGTAAGGAACAAAACGGTTTATCGGGCAGACTTGACTGGTACCGAGAGTCAACACACAGTTCAATTATCGCCTTGTCAGAAATACAAAGTTAAATTAAGATTTGTTAATCTATTAGGAGGCAAACATGAAACGGAAAATGTCTTTGTATTAGGTGGTAAGTTTAAATACATTAGACCGATGGTTTTCCTATTTATATTATTTTAAACTAGTCATTGTTGGGCCCTTTATAGCTTGTTGTACGGCGTAAAACAAGGCTCTGAGTTGAAGACTGTACTGTAATGTTTCTGCAAATAAATGGGGAATGCTCTCATTGCATTCATATCACATCTTCTTATAATTTTTTTATAAAATGCTTGTTTGTATTTGCAAATGAGGATGTAAGAAGATGTGTAATTATTGCCAAAGAGACAACTATCCGCCGGAGACCAAATGGCGAGGATATAGAACTGCTATAGGGTACTGTACGTCTTTTTAACAATGAGCAAAACCAAACACTAAGTGTAACGGAAATTGATCTATGTTAGCTAATTTGCTGTAAGCTATCAGTTGTCCTGTCTTTTGATTGTGTTTTTATATGTTTGTAAGTTTTTCCATGGTTTGAACACCTTCTGTCACATAAAAAACCCTACAGTTTTTATTTGCATTATTTTACACTTACCTTCCCAGTTAAGTATGAAGGACTGAAACGGTTTACCGACCGTGCAAGGGCTGTATAGTTAGTCAAGGTCGTTAAAAACCTCCATTTGTTGTGAAACGGTTTCTGACCGACCACGCGAGGGTGGCATAGCCAATCAATGTCGTTAAAAACTTCAATCATCATCGAAATGCTTTCAGTTTGAATGATAAATTAAACGGATTATATTCCAACTGCTAAGCGTCCTTGTGTCATTGTGGTTAATTGAAAATTCATATGGGGATATTACAAATTGGTGGATACTGTTAACAGATGCTGTATACATGTGCTTATGTGTTCATACGTTTTGTGTAAAATTTATCTGATGCATGAAGAAACCAACAGTCTAAATGCAAATAAAATATGTGAAAATCAACAAATATGATAGTCAGCAAAAAAAAAGACAACCATCGAATTAAATAACATGCTTCTGACTTTGGACAACGATTTTGTTTAACGCAACTCCTAGCCACCTTGTTTATATAATTGCGATCGATGTGTATTGGCGAGGATTATACACGGAGAGAACCACTGGCATTTGACATGAAAAGCGACAACCAATGTCATTCAAAATTGTAGTATTACACGACGATCTGAGTCTGAACTTGTAAAAACTAATTTTTTAAACAATTTTATGTTACTGTGTGTTAAAATTCAATTTGCTTCATTATTTTACATTGATAACGGGTCATCTATTTTTAAGAGTATGTTAGTATTTGATTATTTGCTTTTCATTTATTTGTCAATGGTCGAATTCTTTCCCTGGTTTTGTCTCTTAATTTGATATATTTTAGTATAATTGCTTTATATGTCATACTCTGACAAGTATAGTATATATGATTGTCTAGTTAACTGATACGAATGGATCGTTTGTCTCATTGACAACTAGTTTTTGGAATGTATTGGTATGTTGCCGCTATAAATATGCGGTGTAAGGTGATGGCTATCATTAATACGAGCGTCGCTATTACCCCATATGTAAATTACTGACCCAATAAATATCGTATTAGGTCATTAGCACACTTTGTAACTAATACCTTTTTTTACAGAAAAATATTTATATACAAGCCTGGATACAAATATCACATTTACTATACCAAAACTGCCGGTTTATTTCTACACATTGTTCTCCCCAACGAGAAAAAGTATACTGGAAGTACAAGGAAAAAATGTTATGGTAAACGATGGCGAAGGAAGTCATTATAAAATAAACACGACAACACAAGATTTTGTTATATCTGTCCAGCTTGTAAGACAGGTTGACGGTGGGATGTTCAAAGCTGAAAACTCATCAGGGGAAGGGAAATGTGTTGTTGTATTTGTCACAGGTAAGTTATTAATGTCTGTATCTCAGATGCTATAAGCAATAGGTTAAAAAAAATTGTGAGGTGTTTTTTTTTTATCTTACCTTAAGGATGTTTTCTTCTGACTTTTCAGTCTCGTTCAGTCCCGTTAAAATCTCGTTCTTGAATTATTTCCAAAACGTGTGATAGAAGTGGAAAATATCAATGAATTTTTAAAAATATTAAAATCAAACATGAATCTGTGAAAAAATTGTGTATGTACAATGAAAGGTTTTTGAGTAGTCCAGTTTTCAAATTTTACGACGAATCAAGTCAATATTTTTAGCCTAAATTTTGAGAAAATGGGTGAGGGATACAAAAAAATGATTTTACAAGAATCATGTACATCCCATATAATTTTGGTCTTTCTAATTTCTTAGAAATGTATCTTTTCAATCATTTATATAAAAAAAAGTTGAAATAATATGCATTTTGTTCTTAAAACAGAGAAAAATCACAAAAATACAAAATTGACAGCATGGTAAATTTTACACAAAAAAGTGTCAAAATATGATAAAACTTTCTTATATTAACACCAAGCTATAGTTTTTGTAAGTAAAAATTATTCAGATTGGTCCACTTCGTCTTGATAGAAAGTATGAAAAAAAGTTTAATTGTGTATGTACAATGAATGGTTTTTGAGTAATTCAGTTTTCAAATTTTACGACGTATCAAGTCAATATTTTTAGCCTAAATTTTGAGAAAATGGGTGAGGGATACAAAAAATGGTTTTACAAGAATCATGTACAACCCATATCATTTTGGTCTTTCGAATTACTTAGATATGTATCTTTTCAATAATTTATAAAAAAAAAGTTGAAATAATATGCATTTTGTTCTTAAAACTGAAAAAAATCACAAAAATACAAAATTGACAGCATGGTAAATTTTACACAAAAAAGTGTCAAAATATGATAAAACTTTCTTATTTTAACACCAACCTATAGTTTTTGTAAGTAAAAATTATTCAGATTGGTCCACTTCATACTTATAGAAAGAATGAAAAAAAGTTTAATTGTGGAAATGTGATTTTTTTCACGATAATAGCCCAAAAATAGGTAAAAATCGATGAAAATGGAAAAAACATCAAAATTTTCAAAGGACCGTAGCAAAAAAAGAAGTGCACCACCATATGATTTTCTCTTCAGTTACAGTCTTATTAACCCAAAAATCAGGTTAAGAAAAGCAGTTTAATTCTAGAAATTTTTGGCTCCTCAGATGTGTACATCCTTAATCTGATTTTTATGGTTCATAGATACCAGGATTAAATTTTGTATGTACACTAGACGCTCAAATCCCAAAAAGTTATACAAAAAGCCAAATAAAGTACGTTGTGAAAATTATTCCTAAACATTTTGCAAAATACAGCTAAGGTAATCTATTCCAGAGGACGAGAAGCCTTAGTATTTCAAAATGTTAGTAGTATACAAGCTATATACTTGGTTTATATTTGAATAAAGAAATGCTTTTAGTTGAACATGATTGTGTGTCTTGCAGGTGTACGGTCTTGACCTTTTCAGACAGCTTTATTAGTTTTTGTTAAAAAATATTCACGTTGATGTTGAATATACACCAATGAGACAAGAGCACATAGTTCTTTGCGTCATTAGAGATTTGACATATTCAATAGACTCCTGTTGAAAGTGGGAGTCAGTACGCTGACCTTTAAATGTTTCACGAATATTTATGGCGTTGGTGTGATATCACATTAATGTCGACCAACACATTTCTAACTTTACCTGATTTTTACTTTTCCCGACCGATTGAAGTTTTCATAATTGACCTATGGATCGGAGATCTTCATTGTTCAAATTCTTTTGAGGTCAAGTGATTATTTTGATTACAAAGAAACAGCAATGATTGTAGGAGTTTTGAAACCACAAATGTAAAGCTTTGTTTAACACATTCCTCCTTCTTTAATCATCTATTTTAACCTTATCGTAATAATTTGATGCACCTCTTTGTAACTTTAACTAGAACTGTTTTTTCAATTGAACTTCAAATAACGTCATGGTAAAATGTGATACACAGAATTTCCATATTTCAGACAAACCGACTACACCCTCTCTTTCATACAACGAATATCCTTTTGTGGGAAACAAAGCAAACTTAACATGCATTTCTAAAGTACAACGTTGGCCCTCAGATAATTCTGAAAACATGTCTTTCAAGTATTATTGGAACAGAGAAAGTCGACAACCCAACACCATTTTTAAACGATCAGATAAAGGAACTTCGGTAACATGTCAGGTGACTGATGACAGAGGACAAGAATCACCATCCAGTAATAGTCTCATTCTTGATCCATATTGTAAGTTGATACAACAATATACTATAAACTAAGAAATTAAAGATGATTCTTGATTCATATTGTAAATTGATACAACAATTTATTATAAGCTAAGAAATTAAACATGATTCTTGATTCATATTGTAAGTTGATACACCAATAAATTATAAGCTATAAAGAAATAAAACATGATTCTTGATTCATATTGTAAGTTGATACAACAATATATTCTAGGCTAAAAATTAAACACGATTCTTGATTCATATTGTAAGTTGATACAACAATTTATTAAAAGCTAAGAAATTAAACATGATTCTTGATTCATATTGTAAGTTGATACAACAATATATTATAAGCTGAGAAATTAAACATGATTCGTTATTGTAAGTTAATACAACAATATATTCTAGGCTAAAAAATTAAACAGGATTCTTGATTCATATTGTAAGTTGATACAACGATATATTATAAACTAAGAAATTAAACACGATTCTTGATTCATATTGTAAGTTGATACAACAATATATTCTAGGCGAAGAAATTAAACATGATTCTTGATTCATATTGTAAGTTGATACAACGATATATTATAAGCTAAGAAATTAAACATGATTCTTGATTCATATTGTAAGTTGATACAACCAACAATATATCATAAGCTAAGATATTAAACATGATTTCTTATTCAAATTGTAAGTTGATACAACAATATATTCTAGGCTAAGAAATTAAACATGATTCTTGATCCATATTGTAAGTTGATACAACAATATATCATAAGCTAAGAAATTAAACATGATTCTTGAAACACGATGTTAGATGTCAAAGTTCAAACTAACGTTTATAACTGAACATGTACTCCATAACAATGAAACACCAATGCGAGGCAACATTTGAAACACAACAGATGTATAGGTTGTATTAGTTTATTTCTTCCTTGTTTAAGAATGTAATTTTATTGTGATAATTCCATGCTTCTTTTTGGAGCATAAAATAGTGTAAACGTGTTTGTTTGAATTGAATAGCACCATGCATCATGTACCATTAAGACAAACTCTTTCTTAAAAAAATAATACAGATCTACTGGTTTTTTAAATGTATTCCAAATTGTGTTACAAACAAGATCTGACAATAAATCATTTGGGTTTTTTTTCCAGTTGGACCTGACAATGTTCATATAAACCAAAATTATAAACAGTTTCCTGTAACTGAAGGTCAAACATTTGGTCCTGTAAACTGTTCAGCAGATTGTTATCCAGAGTGCAACTATAAGTGGATATATCTAGGCAGGGTCCAGTCGTATAGTCCAGTCTTATATATACCTACAATTAACAGACATCAAAGTGGTGTTTATGGTTGTTATGTTATGCATCCAAATAATGCAGAAAAAATTATCGCATTGAATATAACAGTCAGCGTTCGGTGTAAGTTCAAAAGTTGTAACTAGATATCAGGTATAGAAAAGCCACACTCATGCTATTCGACTTTCATTGCTAGAAATCAATTGTTCGAAGAGAACAAGAAGGTTCAAAACACAATAATGATTTATGTTGATTTTACATATTTTACGGGAAAAAAAGGATTTTTTGTAGAATGAGCTGTCTCTTAAATAGTAATGTGATTGCCACAGAATAAATGACAACATTAATTATTGCCACCGTTTAACTCCAAAATTTATTACAACTGCATAAAACATTCTGGCACTAGTAATGCATGCTGTCTGTTAGTTGAAACATTTTTTGCCTCCAAAACAAATGACAATGGGATCAGACACAAATTTTGCAGCTAAGAACGTATAAGACTCTACTACAAATGACAAATAACAGAGAAAAGAATGCATGAAAATAACATCCTGTACTATATTAATTTTGAGACATGAAATCAACAAGATATAAAACGACATGACCATCGATTTCTAAAAGTCGCGTTGACTAAATGTATTTATGATGGACCAGGTAGGCTGTTTTTATCTGGGATAGTATATACACTCTAAAGGTAAGATTTTATATTCAAAGATTGTTGTTGTCCAGTAATAACATATAATATATAAAAAGAAATGGATCATCCATGTCTTTAGATACATTGAAGCATTTCATTCGAGTTCAAAAAAAAAGAATAGTTATCAAAGGTACCAGGATTATAATTTAGTACGCCAGACATGCGTTTCGTCTTCACAAGACTCATCGCGTCGTTTGTTTTCTCTTATTTTTGAGTGTACATTCACATTGCGATAAGACGTGTCACGGTACTTGTCTACCCCAAATTCATGTATTTGGTTTTGATGTTATATTTGATATTTTCGTGGGATTTTGTCTGATGCTTGGTCCGTTTCTGTGTGTGTTACATTTCAGTGTTGTGTCGTTGTTCTCCTCTTATATTTAATGCGTTTCCCTCGGTTTTAGTTTGTTACCTCGATATTGTATTTATGCCCCACCTACGATAGTAGAGGGGCATTATGTTGTTTGGTCTGTGCTTCCGTTCGTTCGTCCGTTCGTTCGTCCTGCTCCAGGTTAAAGTGTTTGGTCGAGGTAGTTTTTGATGAAGCTGAAGTCCAATCAAACTTAGTTCACTTGTTGCTTATGATACGATCTTTCTAATTTTAATGCCAAATTAGATTTTCTACCCAATTTCACGGTCCATTGAACATGGAAAATGATAGTGCTAGTGGGGCATCCGTGTACTTATTTGTCCATGGATTAATGAGTTTTGAACAGCGGTATACTACTGTTGCCTTTATTCATCAGTGACGCTCATTTCAAAATATTTATAAAGCCAAACAAGTACGAATTTGAAGAGCATTGTGGATCCAAAATTCCAAAAAGTTGAGCTAAATATGGCTAAGGTAATATATTCCTGGGATAAGAAAATCCTTAGTTTTTTCTCGAAAATTCAAAGTTTTATATTCAGGAAACTTATAAAAATGACCACATAATTGATATTCATGTCAACATCGAAGTGCTGACTACAAGGCTGGTGATACCCTCGGTGACGAAACGTCCACCATCAGTGGCATCGACCCAGTGGTGTAAATAGTTATCAAAGGTACCAGGATTATAATTAAGTACGCCAGACGCGGGTAAATGTTTATTTATTTAGCCATAATGTCTATAAACTACGATATTTATTGATATATTTCTGTACTTTTGTGAAAAAAAAGTGTTCAGGTATTATACATGTTATAACCGTTATTTAAATTTTCAAATCAGTAGGTATACTTTCTTTTCTGAACCTTTGAGCTATACAATATGTACATAAGAGGAACTAATGTTGAATATTTCCTTAGAAATGTATGTTAATGTATATGTATAATTTATCCTGTTTTGTTTATACTTGTTAAATATTTTCAGACTCACCTGTTTTCAGACGATTGACATTTAATACAGGACTTAAAAAAGACAACATGCGATCAATCATCGAGGGTGAATCATTAAAACTCGTTATGTATATTGAGAGTTTTCCAGTATCAATGATTAACCTGCACTCACCGGATAATTTGATTCAACCTCTTGTTTGTACCATTGATCAACAGGTCCATAGTTACACAACAAATATTGAGGGGTTGAAATGCGAAGAGACCGGGAAATATACCATCGAAGCTCACAATGGTATTGGCGAGGCAACTATGATTTCTTTTGATTTGGATATACAATGTACGCTATTTTATTTTATGCATGCATTTTACATTTGCTACACGTATTCTTTTGGAGAAAATTGTATGTTTTTTAAGGCAGTTAATTGGATTATCGAATAATCATTCTGATGAGTTTATTTAACGTTGCATAAGAGAATATTGATTCAATTTTCGATATCAATTTAATTTTCTCGTATATGTGGTAAAATTGGCGAAAACAAACCTTATTTTTTGGGGTCCTTTTTGTCTGCAATTAAACGTGTGTGTTGTGAAAGGGACCAAAATCAACATTTAAATGATGCCACACATGTTATAACGAAATGAATCATGTATAAAATTGTAATGATATGACATTTGAAACTGATATTGATAAACCCAGATGTATAAGTGTGAGTCAAATTCACGATAAACCGACAGAACGCCCGTGTCCTTTGACAACTCATATATTTTTAGCTGTTGTTTTTTAATTATTGTTGTTGGTTTTTTTTTTGGTTTTTTTTTGTTTTCTGTTCAGGAGATGAAAAAGGGAGGGATATTTTTTTATTATCTAGTTTTGTTATTAACATTCTACGATTTTATTTGGGTTCGTTTTTGCACATCCCTTTTTTTGCTTCTCTGTTAAAATTCACAAATTTGTCTAATATCAAATCGTGTAGTCGACTTTTTAATTTGTAGGTAAACCTAAAAGTATAATATTCCAACGAAGTAAAGTTGCCATCAGACTTAATTCTATTGAAGAGACTACCTTGTTTATTGTGTCCAATCCTAAACCTAATGTGACGTGGATCCAAAATTCTCCTTATACTTGGACTATAAGCAGAGTAGGGGTTAGTCATAAATACTTTCTCCAATCAACAATCAAGATTTCAAAATATCCACTTAACCGGCAGCTTGGTTTATCAATTTGTAATAAAATTGGATGTGAAATAGAATATATAAAAACTGTACCAAAAGGTAAACTAAGTTTTTTTATTTAATTTTAAAGGCATGCTAGTTAATTTATACACAAAATATTTGTTGCATGCTGAAAAAACGATTCTGCAGTAGTCTTTCAGTTTTTTGGTCAATGCATGATATTGGATTTTGTTCGGTATTCAATACCATTTGCATATTGAATATGTCTAAGTAAAAATATAATAACTGTAATAAAGTCTATCAAAGGAATTTGAATGACTGTATTCTCAAGTGATTTACACATGTTGGTATTTATATCAAAACTTGTTTTGCAGCTGACAATCATTTATTTCGAGATTCAATACAGGTTTTGTCATGAAAGACACACACTTAAGGTAAAATTGTATCATATGTCATCGGAATGATATGGCGTTTCATCCGTTCGGCCGTATAGGTTATGTATTGCCGAAAGCCTGAGCAACTATATACAATTTACATGTAATCGTTAGCCACTTGATGAACCATATAAAAATAAAGAGATGACCATGTTGAATTAAAATGGTCAACTGCAGAATAAGATCACGACGACTTTTATTTAAAGCACGAATAAAATGATTGGCATTATATCATTATAAGCATATGCGGAATGATTGGCAAGGAAACAACTATCAATTACGTTCTATATAAATAATATTTCAACTGTTAAGAGTATCAAAGAATTATTTTTTCATATTGGCCGTGCAAGAATAGAAAGTAATTTTTTGGTTTCTTTTACCAGGAAAACCCGATGGAGTCAAAAACATCACTATCGTCAACATAGCTCCATATTTAGCACTGATATCATGGTATAGTGGCTTTGATGGTGGTGCTCCTCAAAATTTCTCTATCAACTTAGAATCTACAACTGATGGCAGTAGAACCATTACAGTTCCGTCAGTAGAAAGAGACGAAAGAGACTTGGTGTTAATAATGATTAGCGGTTTGTCAACAGACGCATATTACAACGGTCATATAGTTTCATGCAATAAATATGGCAAAACTGAAGTGGAATTTGAGTTCGAAACTGAAGAAGCTAATAACGGTAAATACTTTAAATGATCAAAGAAAATACACACATCACAATTTCTATTAGAAAAACTTTTTTTGTTTATACGCTTATATTACTATTTACAGAAATATCATCAAATCATACATGATTCACCTTATATTTTGTTGAAAGTTTTCTGTTTTCAAATGTATATAGATATAGGAAGATGTGGTGTGAGTGCCAATGAGACAACTCTCCATCCAAATAACAATTTAAAAATTAAACCATTATAGGTTAAAGTACGGCCTTCAACACGGAGCCTTGGCTCACACCGAACAACAAGTTATAAAGGGCCCCAAAATTACTAGTGTAAAACCATTATATTTTATTCTATGAAGTCATTTCTGTTGAGCGTTCGACTTTTGTCGAAAAAAACAAGACAAAACGATCCTACATTCCGTTGTCGTCGTCGTCGCCGGAGGCGCCGTCTACAAATATTCACGCTGTAAAATTTTTGAAAATTTTATAATTTTCTTAAATTTCTTGGATTTCTACCAAACCAAACACGGACAGTAAAACGTCTGCCAAAGTAGGGGCCCGATTGACTGTGCGGGATGTATCAAGTTTGCAGCCACGTCCGGTCAGTGTGGGACGTTAAATCCGATGCCTCATTTTATGAGATTGTCACGCTCTTTGCACGTTAAAAACCATTGCAACAAGTCTCTGAGTGGTCGGTAGGAGTCGTGTTGCAAGGCAAAATGCTGTCCTTATCCAATATACCCTCATTTAAAATTTCAAATTTCCCCGACCATCATTCCGTATGACCTCAATCATTACAAGAACTATCTATTGTGTTTATTGTTAAATTGTTCTCGTCCTGAACATGCATTCAATATTTGCCACTAAACGTTAAACAATTAACCGATCAATTATACAGTCTGCAGTTACAGTTTTTTAAACATTTATCATATTCATGAACTAGCATTGACTTTAACCAAACCTGGACAGAAGCTTCTTACAATCAAAAGATAGTACAGAGAGGGTTTGTTTTAATTATTTTTTTCCCTTATTTGTGTTGAGCCTGCCATAAACAGCAAAAGTTGGCGAGACACCAGGTTCCGCGGAAATCTTACGATTTTTTATGGGTAATATCTGTTTGGCTATAAATTTATAATGTATTCATTGTGAGGCCATATGGTTAAAGCTTACTTTTGTGTCTTAGCGTTGGATTTGTTAGTTCATTCATCGAACATAATAAAAAAAAAAGTATAGCTGACGCTGAATGCGTAAATCGACATAACGGTGTTCCATTTTGGTAGTTATTGTGTACCTCTCCAAGCCGGCTTGATTGTTGCTATAATATGAAGCTTAACTAATAAAGACCTTAGTAAAAACAAAACGAAAATGCATCATTTAAACCATTTCTTTTCTTAACTTTTAGCTTTATCAATAATGTCCGGTCATTTAAAATATATAGTTTCATTGCATCTCATATATTCATGTGAATTTGATATTGTTTAGTGTAAAACAACTTGAACGTCCGCGTCATATCTTGATCTCTTACTCGATATCAACACAGATAGACAACTTTCAACAAAAAGCTATAACAAATAAAGGCAACAGTAGCATATCGGTGTTCAAAAGTCATAAATCGATCAAATATATCCGGGATACAAACTAAAATCGAGGTAAACACATCACTTTTTGGAGGAAAACAAAGGAACAACAGGAACACCAAAGTGTTGCAAAAACAAACACCAACACACATAGAAACGAACTATTTGATAACAACTACCATATTCCTGACTTGGTACATTTGACACCCTTCGTGATGCTCAAATTATTTCAAACCCCGTAGATTAGTCTAATTAGGTAGGTCACATCCGTGATAATCAGTATAGGATGTCCAAAACAATGACGCACTTGCGTTACTAACATGCGGTAACATCCATCTAACCCATTTTTGATCTCAGCATCACTGATTGGTCTTATGTAGACGAAATGCGCGTCTGGCGTATTAAATTATAATTCTTGTACCTTTGATAACTGTTTGGCGTATGTATACATATCTTAATAAATGCATAACTTTTATTTTACTTCACACCTACTGACTATATTAACAGGCATATGACACTATTCGCATCATTAATTCATGAGCTCACTAGAAAATACCCGTGTCCCATAACTGGTTAAAGTATCTAACACTTATTTTTTCCTGAATTTGTAGAAATCGTATTGTTATTTGATAAATTCATGCCGATCATAAGGTGCACAGTTTTCTCTGCTGTCAAAATTTGTCTGTTTTGACCCGTTCTTGGTTTCCAAACTTCACCCTGAAAATGGAGGAGATTATTGGTCGATGAAGGAATTAAGAAGTGTCATTCCCAAAATGACAAAGTTCATGTGCGATAATGACTCTTGTATATAGCAAATCAAAAATACACCGTTTGGTGGCACTCCTGACAAAGGCAGTTAAAGTAACATGTGACATATACTATTCGTATCGAATTAGAATTCGGATTCGCCCCGAAACCTTTAAAATATTGGTAACATTAATCATGTCGGGAACACAAGGGTCTTAAATGGTCGCATTTTAATCAAAATCATTTCCTATATTAGGTATATATATAAAAAAAAAGTTGAATTTGTTGATTCGTCGAATAACATCATGCCGATTGACAAATATGACCTAATTATTATAGTAGTATAGATAAGCTCCTGACACACACAAAAAAAAAACTACCATGACAGTGTAATAAAGAAATGAACACTGAAAATGACGCTACTTTATTGTCATGATCAACACCACGTTGTCCGATACGATTTGTCTGTGTTTCAGCTTACATGTGACATCTTTTCCCGCTCTTGCATATTACGATACCGGAGAGGTTGTGTGATCACTTAATCTGCTGATTGAGTTCTATCTCTAACTGTGATATTTAGATTCTGTATTAATTGCCATGGCATGTTTTGCATGTCATTTTGTCAACCTTCATTTGCTTTTCTAACGTGCTTTAGTTGAGGGATAACAGTACCATGGACAAAATGAAAATATATGTCTACAAAACACAACATAGACAATCTCATGATTGAAGATTGATCTGCCTTTTAAAACCAAGATTATGCTCCACTTGAGACATCCATGATGGTATAAATCATGTTAAAATCCAATATCTTAGTTTATGCAAGGTTGCCTACAATATCAGTAAATGTTTATATCAAATATTTGTAAGATCTAGAATAAGAATAGGTCTTGTACCATCAAAGTACTCATTATACCTTTAATTAAAAAATAGAAAGAGATTTGATAATTCTTTTGCAAGATTTGTTCTTTTATGTATTATATATTGACTTATTTGTTTGCAGATTTATCTAAAAGGGAAACGATCATATACCCATTGATAATATGCGGAATAATTGGTCATATTATAATTGTTTTTGTTATCATATTCAAATACAAAGAAAAATATAAAGATTCCAAACTGCAAATTCTTCAAACAGGAAATACAGAAACGACTAACACTTTAGTTATGTATGACAATGCCTCTTATCCACCCAGTACTGACAATAAACAATCTAAACTCGGTCAAAATGCTTCTATGGAGGGAACAGAATCTAAAGTTGTGGATCAAGAATGGCTCAAGAATGACGATAAAAGAATTGCATACTCAAATGATGAAACATCAGCAGACAGTAATAACAGTGAAGATTTTTATGATAATGAGACAGATGATACGCACGAAAATGACACAACACCAATAGACCGCGCTGAAAATTGCGGTAAAAGAGATAATTTTTACGAAGAAATGAAAAGAAATAATACTGATTGTGACTCTGACTATGATGCTTTAAAAAAATAGTAAATTTTAACTTAAAAAGACATATAGTATGCTTAATATGGTTGCTGTGCAATTACCTACAAGCTAGTTGGAAACTATTTTGCCATATGGTATTTGTTTTTCGTTTTGTATTTGTAAAATAATCAGGCTGTTAGTTGTTTGATTATTTTTACATTTGCCGTTTTTGGACTTTCATAGGTTGCTCGGTGGTATGGCTAACTGTAGGCTCCTATGGTACCTTTATTTGCTAACTTTCATCATTTGGTATATAATGGAGAGCTAGCTTATTGACAATAACACAACATAAAAGATGTTAGATATACGTCAATGAAACAGCAACACAATGTCATAAAACCCAAGAGACAACACACGGTCTTCAAAAATCAAGAGATGTCTACTCAATGCTCCAAGCTGTACATTTTTCCAAGTATATCAACATTATCAAAACATTATCAAGATAATTGAAGATTTGCGATGAACAGTTAAAACTAAAATAAAAAAATAAAAATATTATAATGATTTTAATTTTAAATCTCAACTTCCCTTTTGTCATTTCAATAAGATGACGCACAAAAGTTTCAAGACCATATTAAGAAATAATGAGAGCAGGAAAGTTTTTTGATGCATAATAACGTTATTATATAAGATATATCCGGAATTGCGGTACATGTTGCATGTTGTTGTAACTTTTTATAAGTTACTGACCATGTTGAGTTATTTCAAATGAAACTTTTCTGGGAAACGGGAAACAATCTTAATTGTATCATATTCCTTTGCCCACTTTCAAATATATCATACATCAAATAATCAACTTAGATGTACTATTTGTTAAGGTAACATCCATTATCAGGACAGCTCTACTAGACAAAAGAACACGTCTAGACATAAACAGCTATGAACAGTCAATACTAAAGAATGTTCATGATTATTATACTTTCACTTGTAAAAGCTAGGAAATAATGAAAACGTAAACACTCGGTTTTTTCATAATAATTTCCTGCAAATGAAATTGTTCTTTCACAAGAATCATATGTTTGAACAATTGAAACAAAAGAAATGATAATACCAACCAAAGATGTGACTGGAAAAACACCTATATCAAAACTTGGGCGACAATTGTACATGTCTGTATTTTGGTATTTCAATTTCGATGAAAACTCGAATTATGGTATAAAACGAACATCGGTTATTATTATGACGTTGTTGGATGAAGTGAAGATGAATTGAGGTATCTGATTTATTTCTATATTTAGAGAAAAAAACAATTTTGGACAGAGAATGCATCGTATAAAATCGTTGGCTGTTGTACAAAATGTCCATCAAATTGTGCCTGTCTAATCTTTAAAAAGTTTAGCCAAAAAAGGTCACAAAAGATATCAGGCTTAATTTGTTGTAAGGCATATACACGTTTCGATTACACAAAACTCAAAAGTTACACTCGAATCAAAACAATAAATACAAAAATTAATCGCAAATTTAACAGAAAACAGAAAATTGCCGAAAATTCCTGTCAACTAGGGCTCAGGTGATTTCTGAAAAGATCTGAAATATTAGTTATTAGTTCTATATAGTCGCTGAAATACTAATAAATTACCAAACTTGAAATCGTTACTCCTGAACAAATGAACGTCATAAAAAAATCGTCACTTTTTGGGGCGTTGATACATTATTGTGACGCACAGTTTATAATTCTGATGATGTGTCAAGCCGCAAATTCATGAGAGGTGTCCATTGTTATTTTGTGGTTTACAGTTTTATGTATATTGTATGTTGTTTTGTTGCAGTTCAGTGTTTCTGTTGTTCTGTTGTTTACCTTTTAACGGTACTTATCGTGAGTGCGTTGATATTGAAACCAAATTTGATAGATAAAATCATTCCAATTTTCATAGAATAGTCATTCAAAAATTCGAGGATAATGGTCGTTACTTTAAATGTGTGATGGTCGTAAATTCAACTATAGTATTTTGGATTATGGTCGTAATCGACACAAGATGGTCATAACTTTTAAAGATGACCGTCACTCGAGTACTTAGACAAACTTTTGTTAATGTATTTTAAAAGTAAAAGTGATAAACTCAGATGTCATATATGATTTGCTACAAACAATATTATTTGTTACTCTGATAATTTAATTAATGGTATGCAGAAATTGAGGTTAGAGAATTATTAAATATACACAGTTCTGATGTATTCCAAACGTTCATCATTTAGGAGCAACAGTGAAAACTAATCGACTTGCCTATATTTTCATGCCCCATCTACGATAGCAGAGGGGCATTATGTTTTCTGGTCTGAACGTCCGTACGTCTGTTCGTCCCACTTCAGGTTAAATTTTTTGGTCACGGTAGTGTTTGATGAAGTTGAAGTCCTATCAACTTGAAACTTATTTCGATAAAATTGACAAAGGAAATGGGAAATGTGTCAAAGCGACAACAACCCGACCATAGAGCAGACAACAGCCGAAGGCCACCAATGGGTCTTCAATGTAGAGAGAAACTCCCGCACCGTAGGTGTCCTCCAGCTGGCCTCTTAAAAAATATGTATACTAGTACAGTGACAATGGACGTCATACTAAACTCCGAATTATATACAAGAAACTAAAATTAAAAATCATAAGACTAACAAAGGCCAGAGGCTCCTGACTTGGGACAGGCGCAAGATTGCGGCGGGGTTAAACATGTTTATGTCGTTTGTTTTTCTCTTATATTTGAGTGTGAATTTACTTTACTATAAGACGTGTCACGGTACTTTTATATCACAAATCCATGTATTTGGTTTTGATGTTATATTTGTTATTTTCATTGGATTTTGTCTAATGTTTGGTCCGTTTCTGTGTGTGTTACATTATAACGTTGTGTCGTTGTTCTCCTCTTATATTTAATGCGTTTCCCTCAGTTTTAGTTTGCTACCATAATTTTGTTTTTTGTCCATATATTTACGAGTTTTGAACAGCGGTATACTACTGTTGCCTTTATTTATGAGATCTCAAATCTCCCCCTATACCTCTAGCCAATGTAGAAAATTAAAATGTTCCTAATGATATGATTTTTCTTATTTTAATGCCGAATAAGAGCGTCACTGATGAGTCTTTTGTAGACGAAACGTGCGTCTGGCGTATTTACAAATTTAAGTCCTGGTATCTATGATGAGTTTATTTACCCCAACTTCACGGTCCACTGAACCTAGCAAATGATAGTGCGAATGAGGCATCCATGTACTGGGGACACATTCTTGTTTACTGTACGTTAAGGCATAAAAATATTAAATGCACGTGTATTCCCTCATATTTGTTTATATGCTGTTATAAAAATATGACAATCTTAATATACTTCTCAGAAAACTGTAAAAGAAGTCAAATTCGGTTAGATGGAATTGATTTGATCATGACTGAATTTTTCCATTTTGTCTCCATATGAAGTTCAAAAACACAATGGTATTGATAACGTCTGTTTTGAAGAAGCTTTGTCATTGTTCGTCAGAAATCTGTAAATATGGCCTGTAATTGTTATGAATGTTTCACCAAATAAGACAATGAGGACTCAATTACTTCTAAATGACGTCAACATGGATGGGTTGCTGAAATTTGTTTCGTTGAATGCTAAAAACAACACTGATTCAACGACTACATTTAAGGTCGGAAATACAAACGAAAAATAGGCTGAAATTTAACAGTTTTCAGTGAGGATGGGTTCGTAAGGGGATTCATTTACTTAACAATATCATAATTTTAAAGAACCCACTTGTATATGTAATTATTTGTATTGACAGGATATTGTCATTTAATAGAGATGGAAATTTGCATCAGGAAATGACTACAGGATTGAAGACAAAAGAATTGTATTACAAGGAAATAATGAGTAATTCCATAATTATTTATCAAAGAGGATTCATCAGTTTAGTTTGTTCTTATAAGTGTAGCTCGTGCTTATTTGCATTACACTCACACAAACATTCATAAATGATACAGAATAAGAAAATCAAAAGAAATGAACGAGGCTTATGTACTTCTCATTCTGATATTTAATCTGAGTTTAGGTAAGCATTTATATTTATAGTTCATATGTTGAAAGATCAAAAATAAAAGTAAATATATTTCACCTAAAGAAAAAGCCATATGAGACGATAGTAACAGGTATTATTGAATAATTAAAAATATTTACAAACATATGAGCGTTAGGGGTTACAGCGTAATAAGTTAACAATAATTTAAAGAAGATGTAGACCTATTATCTAAATATTGTCAATGATGTAAACTCTCACTGAACAGCAGAGGACCTCTAAAATGAACATTTTTGGTGCAGGATGTATAGGAAAACATGAATAACGATAATATTAGTATGATAAACTGATATACTTTATATTTTTTTTACAAATTATAAACTTCTGAAAATAAAAATATTTACATTAAAATCACTATAACTTTTCAGGTCTTTCGTACCAGTCACAAGGAAAAGGAATAAAGATAAAAGGAGATAATGTCACAGTTACATAGAACATTCCTTCCAGTGATATCAAATCAGCAACATTAGAAGTTAATAATATTGAAAAGAAAACGGTTTATCGCGCAGACTTGGGCGTTTCTGACATTCTACACGAAGTTCAATTATCGCCTTGTCAGAAATACAAAGTTAAACTATTATTTGTTTATCTATCAGGAGGCAATTATGAAGTGGATAAAGACTTTGTGATAGGTGGTAAGTTAAAAAATATATTAGACCGTTTGATTTCATGTTTAAATTGCTTTACACTAGTCGTTTTAGAGCCCTTTATAGGGAGCTGTTTGGTATGAGGCTCTGTGTTGCAGACCGTACTTTGACCTATAATTGTTAACTTTTATACATTGTGATTAGGATTGAGAATACTCTCATAGTCGCTTATGCAGCATCGTATTTATTTTGTTAGAAAGTTTCTCATATGCAAATAAGAAGATAAGGAGATTCGTTATGATTGCCACTGAAACAACGATCCCGCTAACAAATGACGAGAATATAAAACAAGTATCGGGCACTGTACGTTTTTATGGCCAAATAAAAAAAGATTCCTATTACGGTATCCACACCGTTTTTAAGTTCAAAAACAGCCTTCCCTGAACTTTTGTTTGTCATTTTTTCAATAAGCACTGTTCAAGTCAGAGTGTCTCCCATAGACTCAATCTAATAAAAAAAGGTAAAATAAAACAAATCCCAACCTACCTACCCTATTTTTTTCCCTAATAGGAAACACACATATAATTCTATTTTGCCTACACAATGAGCAAAACCACAAACAAAACTATTAAAGGTAACGTCATAAAAAAATGTAAAACATTCGAAGGAAGATTTATGGTAATAAAATGAATGAAAATTAGTAAATATGATATAATTAAAAAACAACAACATTGCACAAGGTCATGTTTTTCTCTGGCTGTTTATGACGTCTTTACATTAAACCAATTGTATGTTGGATGTGTACGGATTGATTGTTTAGTCTTAGAGGCATGATTTTTTATTAGTTGTTAGTGGCTTTGAACTAGCTGTCAGATAACTGCGAGTACTCTCAGATCTGTTCATTGTGTCTTTTTGTGTCGGGATGTATAAGTACCCGGCCACGTCCACTTGTATTTTTGTCTATCTGAAGAGTTAAGCCTTTTTCAACTGATTTTTATAGTTCGTTCTTATGTTGTACTGTTATACCACTGTCCCAGTGTTAGTGGGAGGGTTAGGATCCCGCTAACATGTTTAACCCCGTCACATTATTTATGTATGTGCCTGTCCCAAGTCAGGAGCCTGTAATTCAGTGGTTGTCGTTTGTTTATGTTTTACATATTTGTTTTTCGTTCATTTTTTTTTTACATAAATAAGGCCATAGTTTTCTCGTTTGAATTGTTTTACATTGTCTTATAGGGGCCTTTTATAGCTGACTATGCGGTATGGGCTTTGCTCATTGTTGAAGACCGTACGGTGACCTATAGTTGTTAATGTTTGTGTCATTTTAGTCTTTTGCGGATAGTTGTCTCATTGGCAATCATACCACATCTTCTTTTTTTATATAAACAACAATGGAATTAAATTATATGCTTCTGACTCCGGATATGTATTTGTTTAACGACACATTAAGACCCCTTGATTATATAATTGCGACCTATGTTTATTGGTGAAGATTAAACACGGAGAGAACCATCGACATTTGATAGGTTAAGTTACAATCGTTGTCATTTGAAATCGGAATAACGCACATTTAGCCACTAGCTGGGTTAGAACTTGTGAAAATATTGTTTTAAACAATTTTATGGTATCATGTGTTAAAATGTGCGTCATTATCTTATGTTGATGACAGGTTATTTTATTCTAAAAATATGATAGCCTTTGATTATTTGTATTTATTTATTTGTCAATGTTTTGAAGGATGTTTGACTATTTGGACTTCACATGGGCAACCACAAATACTGCATTTTTATCTGATCATGAAAAACATAACCTTTCTACCTGTTGAATATTTCCGCTTGGCAAAACATTTACAAATTATCTGCTTGTTTTTGTCCAGCCTGTGACTTTTGTCGCAGAAAGCTCGACAAAGGGATAGTGATTCGGCGGCGGCGACGGCGGCGTTAGCAAACTTCTTAAAAGCTTTATATTTTAGACGATGGAAGACCTGCATGCTTTATACTTTGTATATAGATGCCTTATGTTACGAAGTTTCCGTCAGTCATATGTCCAATGTCCTTGACCTCATTTTCATGGTTCGGTAATTTCTTGAAAAAAATAGTTACTATTTTTGTAATGTTAAATTCTCTCTTATTATAAGTAATAGGATAACTATATTTGGTATTTGGTACCTTGCAAGATTCTCATGCCCGTCAGACAGTTTTTACTTGACCTCGATCTCATTTCATGGATCAGTGAACAAGGTTAAGTTTTGGTGGTCAAGTCCATATCTCAGATACTATAAGCAATAGGTCAGGTATATTCGGTGTATGGAAGGACTGTAAGGTGTACATGTCCAACTGGCAGGGGTCATCTGACATTGACCTCAATTTCATGGTTCATTGGTTATAGTTACGTTTTTGAGTTTTGGTCTTTCTTTCTAATACTTTATGCAATGGGTCAACTATATTTTGTGTATAGAAATTATCTATGATCTATATGTCAGTCGTGCAGGTTTTATTTTATCTTGGTCTCATTTACACGATTGATTGCTCTGTGTTCAGTTTTTGTGTTTCGGTCTGTTTTACTTTAACTATAAGCAATAGGTCAACTATATTTGTTGTATGGAAGAATTGTTACCTTTACATGTCTGCGTGGAATGGGGCATCTGACCTTGACCTCATTTTCATGGTTCATTGGTCAATGTCTAGTTTTCTTGGTTAATGTTAAGTTTATGTGACAGTTGTAATAAAGCTTTATATTTAGGACTGTCAACGAAAAGGCGACACACCTCAGCGTGTGTACTCTTGTGACTCTTGTTTTGATATATTTTTATTATTATAGCTGTGTACGTAATGGTTCTTAAGATTGCCTAGATAAATCATATGTATGTCGTATTGACAAAAAAATTTTGACATGCGTTGGTCTGTCGCTTTAAAAATGCTTCTTCAAGTGACTGGAATCTTCTTATATTTTTTTCCAGGAGAGTATCTATATGCAAGCGTGGATACAAATTTCACATTTTCTATACCAAAACTACCGGATCATTTCTACACAGTCGTTTCACCAACGGGAAAAAGTATACTGGAAGTACAAGGAAAACATGTTATTGTAAATAACGATGAACAAGGTCGTTATAATATAAAAACGACAGCACAACATTTTGTTATGTCTGTCCATAATGTAAAACAGGTGGACGGTGGAATGTTCAAAGCGAAAAATTCAGAACTCCTTAAAGGGGAATGCGTTGTTGTATTTGTCACAGGTAAGTTGTTTGGTCTTACCTGCGACGAAACTCGCAGATTGCGAGGCATACTGGATACCTCGTCGGGGTGACCAGGGAAAACCTATTTTTTTCCTTTTTTTATTCTTCAGAAGGTAAAAGACCTGAATGTGTGCAAAGAAATGCATAGTGCTTCAAAGTTTCAGCTTGTCAGACGACTATTGTCTTGGATCCTTTTTATATGTTAATGTCTGTGTCATTTTGGTTTCAGTCAAGATTCCACTTCGTCAAAATTATCTCCCCATTACGCCGGTTCATTTTCAGAATCGTAGAAATGGAAGCCATTTTAGGGATGACGCGCTACCAATTTTGCTCTTTGAAACTGATAAATGTATCCACATTGCACCATTACGATCCTTATATGTCAGTTGTATTTTAAAAGACAAATAGATCAACTAGCTAATGATCATCAGTTAATGATCTTGTCTGCATTGAATCAACTTAAAATTATTGTCTGATCGGTTGTCAGGTGGAATTTTCTAAATTTCATATACATTTAAAAAAAAATCTTATTAAATATTTCGTGGAAATAAGACAAGATTTGTTTAGTGGTTGAAGACTATAACCCTAGTTATCACACACACAAAACTATAATTTTTCGAAGATATGCATTTTCATCATTAAACTTGAAAGACTGTCATCAAGTACTTTCAGTAAAAAAATAGCTAATCGAACCCACATACTCTGTGTTTGTGATTCATTAGATAGGTAATTCACTTGACCCATACATTGTATCTTTTAGTACTGTGATTTGTTTATGTTATAAAGTTAACCTGTAGCTTTGATATATAAGAATAATAGAATATGAAGCGAGACGATGTATGAAATATTTGTGATTTGTACGATATCAAGACAAAATATTCAACCCCCCTGACATTAAAAGGTGCACTCGATTTTCTCCTTCCGATGCTATTGTTACTCATTTTTTGGAATTTTTTCTCCAGTCACATAATGGAAGGGCAGACACGAAAATTACTGAACTGATAGGTTGATATGTTTTCCATCCATGGTATTTTTTTTATGAAAAATCGGAGGTTATGCATTTTTTCATCCAGCAATGAAAGATACCCATGTCGTCGACTTGATATATAATTGTTCTGCTTAACTATGTACTAGATAAATTGAAAACTTATGCAAATGGTGTTTTTAAAATAAAACACTTCTTAATAGAGAAGAAAATTGTAATTTTGTTTGTTTCTATTAACTTTTAAAATTTCTGTCACTATAGTAAACATTACAGTACACACTTATCGCCTTCTCTATCAAAGAGCTTCGATTCTTTTGTTCTATTTCAACCGGGTTTCCGAATGGGTGTCTTGTGAAGAGTTGTCCAATTCACAATCATACCATATCTTCTTTTTTTGTCGCAAAAGCGAGATATAGAGATCCTACATTCCTTCGTCGGCGTTGTCCACAACTATTCAGTCTCTGGTTAAAATTTGAAATTTGAAATTTTGAAAACTTCCTGATACATCCTGGATTTTTACAAAACTTGGACAAAGCTTGTTTATAATCGAAAGATAGCATCCAGAAGTGAATTTTGTAAAAAAATACCTGTTTATCCATATTTACTTATAAATACACTTAGTTTTTCTGTTTCATTTAGCCTCTATATACGTCCAAATACAAATCAGTTTCTATAAACAATTATGCTACCAATGACAACAAATCAGCAATGCATTGGAATGCATTGGAATATGTATACCTTATCGCAAAATAAAAAAATCAATGCACCTTTTTGTAACTACAAAATTACTTTGTTTCAGACAAACCTACTACACCCTCTATTGCATACAACGAATATCCTTTGGTGGGAAACAAAGCAAACTTTACGTGTATTTCCAAAGTACAACGTTGGCCATCTGATAATTCTGAAAACCTGTCTTACAAGTTTTATTGGAACGGAGAAAGTCGACAACCAAACACAATTATAAGGCGATCAGATACAGAAGCTTCGGTAACATGTCAAGCGACTGATGACAAAGGACAAATTTCACCATCCAGTGACATTATCATTATTGCTCCATATTGTAAGTTGATACATCAAAAATATAGTAAGCTCAGCAATTGAATAGCAACAATGTTTCATATGAATTTTATTATTTATTAACAGCTTTAACTGGCAAACATCTTTTATTGAAATGGTGTTTTATGTCACAATACAAAAAAAACTTTTATAACATGCACTCAATGACAACGAAATAGCATTGCGAAGGAACATTTGAAACTAAACAAATGTTAAGATTGATTCAATTTATGTTTCCTTGTTTCAGCATTTAGTTTGAATGTTGACCCGTTTGTTATCTTTTGCCTCACTGTTAAATTACATCAAATAAATAGATTTTTTTATAACTAAATGTTTAGTGGATAGTATTTTTATTTATTTTTTTAATTTTTAGGTAAACCTAAAAATATAATATTCCAACGAAGTAAAGTTGCTGTCAGACTTAACTTTATTGAAGGAATAACCATGTTTGTTGTGTCCAATCCTACACCTAATGTGACGTGGATCCAAAATTCTCCATACCCTTGGACTATAAGCAGAGTAGGGGTTAATCATAACTATTTTCTCCAATCAAAAATCAAGATTTCAAAATATCCACTTAAGCGGCAGCTTGGTTTATTAATATGTAATAAAATTGGATGTGTGAAGAAATATGTCAAAACTGTACCAAAAGGTAAATTACATTTTAAGGGCATGCTAAATAGTTTATACAAATAATATTTGTTGCATGATGAAAAAACGATTCTACGAATAGTCTTTCAGTTTTTAGTCCATGTCATTGGAATTTGTTCGTTATTCAATACAATGTACATATTGAATATGTCCAAGTAAAAATATTACAACTTAAATAAAGTCTATCAAATGACAGAGGAATTGAGAATACTGTACTCTCAAGTGATTTACACATTTTGGTAAACATCAAAAATTGTTTGCTGTTTACAATCATTTGTTTTAGATTCAATGCATATTTTTCATAAAAGACGCACACCTGAGGTAAAATTGTATCCTCTACCATCGCATTTATATTGCGTTTCATTCGTTCTGTGGTATATGTTACTGGTTGTTTTAAAGCCGGAGCAACTAGATACAATTTACCAATAATCTTTAGCCAGTTGATGAACCATATAAAAATAAGGAGATCAACACATGTTTAGTATCAAAGGTCGAATGCAGAATAAGATCCCGTAGACTTTTATTTAAAGCATATGACAGTGGTTGAGTTTTGCATTATATTAGAATAAGCAAATGCAGAATGACTGTCATTAATACAACTATCAAAGATATAAAAAAGAAGGTGTTGTATGGTAGCTGATGAGACAACTCGTCACTAGAGACTATAATGACACAGAAATTAACAACTTAATGTCAGCATCCGCCCTTCAACAATGAGCAAAGCCCATACCGCATAGTCAGCTATAAGAGTCTATATGTTTACTAAAAAATTATCGACCTGTAATCAGTATCAGAGTACTGGTGTCTCATATAGTCTTTGCGAGAATGGAAAGGTGAGTTTTTTTGGTTTCTTTTTACCAGGAAATCCTGAGAAAGTAAAAAACATCAATGTCGTCAATATAGCTCCATATTCAGCATATATATCATGGTATAGTGGCTTTGATGGTGGTGCTCCACAGAATTTTTCTGTCATCTTAGAATCTTCTACTGATGGCAGTAGAACCATTACAGTTCCATCAGAAAAGAAAGACGAAGGAGATTTGGTGTTATTCAAAATAAATGGTTTGTCATCTAACGCATATTACAACGGTCATATAGTTTCATGCAATAAATATGGCAAAACTGAAGTGGAATTTGAGTTCGAAACTGAGAACGCTAATAACGGTAAATACCTTAAACGATAAAAGAAAATACTAGTACACACATAACAACGACTGTTTAGAAGACTTTTCCTTTGTATATACGAGTATATAATCATTGACAGAAATATTTAAAAATTATCCATGGTTCTCCTACAATTTTGTTGAAAGTTTTAATGTATATGTTTATATTAATCTGTTTGCTAGAAATTTGTGATGTATGCATTGAGAGACGATATTGTCGAAGCTTAGTATTTTGTCTTAGTGTTCGTTTTGTTAGTTCAATCATCAGACAAAACAAAAAAAGAATAGATGACGCTGAACATGCAAATCGACATAACGGTGTTCTGTTGGGTTGTTATTGTCCGTCCCTCCAAGCGGGCTTGTTTGTTGCACAAATTTGAAGCTGAACTCCTATAAAACGTTCGCAAAGACAAACCAAAAATGTATTATGTCATGATTTTTGTTTTAGTTATAAATAATGACAGCTCTATCAATAATGTCCGGTCATTTAAAACATAATAATGCATTGCATCTCATATATGCATGTCAAATTGAAATTATGTAGAGTAACACAACTTGAATGCTCGCTTCATATTTTGATCCCTTTCTCGATATTGACACAGAAAGACGTCTTTAAATAAGAATCTATGACAAACTACGGTAATAGCATTATAACGGTGTTCAAAAGTAATAAATCGACTGAAAAAAACAAATTCGTGTTACAAACCATCAACATTACCGTAATAACTTTCATATCGTTACAGTAGTGATACAAATCAGAATACTGTTTTTTGTTATATATCATAATCATATAACAGTTACATGTATATACAATTTTTATCCATGTGTATATCAGTCTATTCTACTTTTGTACCGATTACGGTATAAGTTGCACAGTTTCCTCCGCTTTTAAAATTTTTCGGCTTGAACCCTTCCGCGTTTGAACTGCAATTGGATGCTGATTATCAGGTACACATTGTTCTCTGTTGTCAAAATCTGTTTGTTTAAACCTGTTCTTGGTTCACTTACTACAACCGTTAAATGCTAGAAGAGATTTTTGGTTAGTGAATGAATTAAGTAGTGTCATTCCGAAAATGACGAAGCTCAGTTGTGCTTATAACCGTATATATAGCAAATCCAAAATATTTCGTTTGGTGGTACTCCTGACAGAGGCAGAACATACAGATTAGGTAACATGTGACATTTACTTTAAGTATCGAATTTGAATTCGCATTCGACCTAAA
This sequence comes from Mytilus trossulus, assembly GCF_036588685.1. Lineage (NCBI taxonomy): Eukaryota > Metazoa > Mollusca > Bivalvia > Mytilida > Mytilidae > Mytilus > Mytilus trossulus. The sequence goes on along the minus strand of NC_086374.1, from coordinate 18,962,163 downwards.
ACCTGTTAATTATTGGTCAAACCAAATATGTTGAAAAATAAAAGGTCTGAAATGGTTTTATATTTTAATCAAGACCATTTCCTATATTAGTTATATTTTGAGATGAATTCTTTGATTCGTCGATGAAAATCATGCCGGCTGACAAATTGGACCTCATTATTTTAGTAGTATAGAAAAACTCCCGACTGCAAATAAACCCTACCATAACAGTGTTATTATGAAATCGACACTGAAATTGACGCAACTTATTCTTTACGACTACGAATTACATGTTTTCGCACTCTTGTATGTAATGATACTAGTACAAGAAAAGTTGTCTGATAACTAAATTTTTCGATCGAGTTCAATCTCTGATAGTGACATTTTGATTATACATCTATTGCCACGGCGGGTATAGCATTATTGCTTGTCTTTTATCAACCTTCATTGAGCTCTCTGACATGATTTAGTAGAAGGATAACAGTACCATGGATAAAAGGATAACAGTATCATGGACAACACGTGAAGCTTCCTACAATTGCCTTTGTAATTCCCCAAAGGTATCTATGGCCAAGTAGTTTTCACTTCTGCACTGATATGAATTATCATTCATATGGTCATATTTATAAATCAGCTGTTTACCATACTTTTGAATTTTTGAAATACTAAGGCTTTTCTACCTCAGGAATAAGTAACCTTCGCTGTGTTTGGCAAAACTTTAAGGAATTTGATCCTCAATGCTCTTGAACTTCGTACTTTATTTTGTCATTTTAACTTTTTAGGATTCTAGCGTCACTGATTAGTCTTTTGTAGACAAAACGCATGTCTGGCGTAAATTCAAAATTCAATCCTGGTATTAATTTCCTACAGTTGCCGTATATGTTTAAATCAAACATATGCTAGATAAAAAATAAAGATATTTCTTGTACCTTTATTTTGAAGAACACATTCAATCTTTAAGCAAAAACATATGATATTTTATATTACTTTTTCCAGGTTTGTTCTCTTAAAGTCATAAGAAATCTCTGTTTTTTGAAAACTAAATAGATAGTTTTCATTATACAATAATACAACTTATGTACATATACTTTGTTCTGCGAATATTTTTTTTAATGTGTCCACATTTAGAAGAGGTTTACTTATTTTTAATTGCTTCCTTCAAGGAAGCAATTTGCCGACATAAATTCCGTATGCATAGTGACCTGAGCGTAACCCTCTTCGTAAAAATCTGGTGATCGCAATACTCATGGATCTGTAATTAAAATAAACAATTATCTGATTGTACATGTTTAACACGTGCTCAATATCCATGCTTTTTGTTATTTGTTTACTATAAGGTGACAATCGGTAAACTTCGGCTTCAAAACACGGCATTTAATGATCAGCCATTTTTGTTAAATCATAACAGACAGAAAGAAAAAAAATTAACGATTAAACGATATATTTGCGTAAAAAATGATAAATTCGTGCACAGAGGACTAAGTTTATAATATATACATGCATTTGTTTCAAGAATTGGATAAACATTATCTTTTACCACTCACTCGTTTTATATGACTTCAAGTATAATGTTTTGATGTATTTGTTTACAGATTTGTCTGAAAGGGAAACGATTATATACCCACTGATAATATGCGGAATAATTGGTATTATCGTTGTTTTTGTTATATTCAAAAACAAAGAAAAATGTAAAGATTCCAAGCGGAAAATTCGTCAAACACGTAACAAAGAAACTACTAACACTTTACTTATGTATGAAAATGCTTCTCATATACCCAGTACTAAAACATCAGCAGACAGCAATAAAAGTTGCAGCTACAGTGGAGAATTGTACGATGATGAAAAAGATGATACACACGAAAATGATACAACACCAACAGACTGCGCTGCAAGTAGCAGTAAAGGGGATAATTTTTACGAAGAAATGTAAAAGAAACGATACTGCTGGTGAATCAGACGCTTTAGGAAAATAGTAAAATTAACGTAAATAAACTTCTACTAGTATTATCTTTATTGTAATTGCTGTTTGCAATTACTTACAAACTAGAGAAACAACCTTACGTTATTTGTTTTTCGTTTTGTATTTGTAATTAAATTTAGGATGTTAGTTGTTTGATAATTTTTACATTTGCCATTTCGGGACTTTCATAGGTTACTCAGTGGTATGGCTCCCTATTGTAACTTTAGCCCCTAGCTTACGTTATTTGGCATCTAATGGAGCGAGATCTTATTGACAATCGTACAACAAAAAAGAAGATGTCAGGTTTACTTTAGTGTAACAGCAACACAATGTCATAAAACTTAAGAGATAACACACGGTCTTTAAAAAAACCGACAGGTGTTTTATATGCAATGCAACAAGCTCTACCTTTTACCAACTTTACCAACGTTATCAAAACATTAACAAGGGATTATTGAAGATCTGTCATAAACAGTTAAACTAAAATACCCCCCCCCCCCCGATAGTATAACGATTTAAAATTTCAACTTCCCTTTTTACATTTCAATAAGATGACGCACAAAAGTTTCAAGACCAAATAAAGAAATAATATGAGAATAGGAAAGTCTTTTTGATGCATAATAACGTTATTATATAAAATATATCCGGAATGCTTTATATTGTTTACTTTATTTGAGTATTTAACCTTATTTAGTCATATCTAATGAAAATTTTCTGGTAAACAGGAAACAATCTTATTTGTATCATATTCAAAGCTATGAAAGGTTCAGTACTAAAGAATGTTCATGATTTTTCAATTTTCACCTATAAAAGCTTATAAATAATGAAACCGTGAACACTTGGCGTAGGATCCCTATTTTCATATTAAAGTCCTGCAAATGAAATAGTAGTTTAACAAGAATTATGTGTTTGAACAATTAATATAAAAAGTGATCATAAATCAAATCAAAGATGTGACTGGAAACACAACAATATCGAAACTTGTGTGACAGTTGTATTTGTCACAGTGTGGCCAACAGAACTCCACAAATGTAACAGTAGAAAACGTAAATAGATTGCATTCAATATTTTGGTATTTTAAGGAAAACTCTGATTATGGTCATAAATGAACATAGGTTATTATTAACGTTATGGGATAATGTGAAGTTCAGCTGAGGTAGCTGAATTTCTATGTTTAGAAAAATACGGATTGTTGAAAGAGAATGTTCGGTATAAAATCTATTTTTGTGTTTCAAAATATCAATCAAATATTGTCTGTTTGATCTTTATAAAATTCATGTAAAAATCGAATTAAAACAGTTTGAAAACAAAATCAATTGCAGAAATCAAAGCCAATAAACAGAAAATGCCTAAAATAACTGCCAAACAGGGCTTATGTGAAAGGATCAGGAATCAGACAATCACTATGAGATATTGAAGTTCTCGCCGGGATGTAAATTAGTTAGCGCTAGAACATAACTATCTTTAATACGACCAATTATGTTATCGAACAAATAAAAGACATATATCCAATTGAAATTCAAAGGTAGAAACTGAACTCATGATTTTAATCGGTGAAATACGAATTAGTTAACAAATTTGAAATCGTTACTCGTGTTAAAATGAACATCACAAAAAAATCGTCACTTTTTTGGAGCATTGATACATTATTGTGACACATAGTTTATAGTTTTATTGCTGTGTCATGTCGCAGATTCATGAGAGGTGTCCATTGTTATTCTGTGGTTTACACGATAAAATGCACCATTTTGTTCGTAAAATGTCTTGTACTAAGTCAGAAATACGTAATTTGTTATCTAATGGTCCATGTTTATGAAAGTTGTATGTTGTTTTGTTACAGTTCAGAGTTTCTGTTGTTCCGTTATTTTCTTTTTATAGTTGATGTGCTTCCCTCAGTTTTATTGTGACCCAGAATTGTATCCGCTTTATCAATTTGTAAATAGTTTACAGCGGTATACTACTAATTAGATATAGAAAGATGTGGTGTGAGTGCCAGTGAGATAACTCGCCATCCAAATAACAATTAAAAAAAATATGATGCTTATATTTAGACTTGTTGGCCAATTAATAAAGGCAACAGTAGTATATCGCTGTTCAAAACTCACAAATCCATGGACAAAAACAAAATCTGGGTAACAAACTAAAACTGAGGTAAATGCATTAAATATAAGAGGAGAACAACGACACACCATTAAAATGTAACACACAGAAACAGACTAAGCATTAGACAAAGTTCTCTGAAAATAATAAATATAACATCAAAACAAGTGTAATGCAGCTAAATAGTAAATGAGAGGCTAAAGGTACCAAAGGATATTCAAACTCGAAGTCGAAAAACAAACTGACAACGTCATGACTAAAATGAATTATTGAAGCGGACAGTGTATATATTTACCCTTCCGGAAGATATTAGATTATTTAAATAGTTTGTAGGGTTGCTGTTGTTCGTTTAAACAATGTTGGTATATTTTGTATTTTTGTCGTTTTTCGTTTTTGCCATGGCGTTGTCAGTTTCTCTTCGAATTGTGAATTTTAAATCATCCATTAATCAATTCGGGATTATTATCAAATTCCGATTTTAGGTTCCTGGATAGTAGAATACTAACCAAATAACGTAAATTATTTCCCGAGGACCACAACCAGATCAATATAGAAATATATGTCTATGTGCAAGGTTACGTACACATGAATCTTTGAAATTTTAAGTTAGAAACAAAACAGACTGATAGTATAATTTAGGGAATTATGATAAATTTAGATATTTGTTGGAATCCAGGCGTAATTTTAAATATAAGTGGCAACACTCCATATCGATGGCTTCTTGCTTGAAGCCAGAACAATAGCGTGTTAATTTCAAAATGTTCTTTTAATTAAAAGTAAAATCACAAAAATACTGACCTCCGAGAAAAATTAAAAACGGAAAGATCAGAAATCAAATGGCAAAATCAAAAGCTCAAAAATAACAAACAAATGGACAACAACTTTCATATTCCTGACTTTGTACAGACATTCGGTAAAAAAAACGGTAGAATAAACCTTGTTTTAAAGCCAGCTGAACATCTCACCTGTATGACAGTCGTATTCAAATTTAACTATAAAGACAACGATGTGTGGACAAAACAAACGGATATATTAGTAAAAAAATCAAATATTTGGGTACAGCAGTCAACATTGTGTTATCATCTTTAGACACGAAGAACAACAAAACTCAAGAACAGCTGAAAGGCCGATATGGGGAATATCGGCCTTTCAGCTGTTCTTGCGTTTTGTTGTTCCCAAAAAAAGGTACGACATTACCGAATAAACATTTTACATTTTACATTTTAAATAATTTTTATTTCACATTTAATTTTTATTGATTGATTTGCGTTTGCTTTACGCCACCTCGATACCGAACAACTTTAAAGTAAAGTAACAAGAATAACTTACTGCATAGGAGAAAATATGTACGGATAAACCTTGATAAAATGGTAAAATCGAAAACCCAATCATATCTTAAGATTCGGAAACAACTATCATATTCCCGATTCGATTATTGACTATAGTTGTATAACCAATATTTCAGCCAATACTTACATATCATATACCGCATAGCGGATAACCCGCGTGCTGTAAATTTTCGCTTATTTTCGTGGATAGATCAAAATCGCCAAAATAAATCCCGCCAATTTAAAACTACACATGCAAAGGTATTGATATATATTTTGAAACCGCCAAAATATTTAGTATACCTTATTCAATTTAAATCGCGAAATTTTACACCCTATAATAATTCTCTATACGGTATCTCGCTGAACTTGAAATTATGGTTAATTCTGATACTAGAAAGACTGGTTCATACATTGATCTTTTCCTCAAAATTGACAAAACGAATGACTGCACACAAAAATCTATGTGTTTTTGTCCATACTGACTAAGAGCATTTTTATCATGTCTTAGCTTGTGGTTTACCATTACATCTGAGCTTTTAAGTACCAAACGCGAATTTTGCACGTGTTTGGCTGTTTTGCTGAGAGTGAATAAGCACTGCTATTAGACGTGTCACGGCATTTTGCTATACAAAATTCATGTTTTGATATTTAATTTGTTATTGTTAAATGTCTTTTCGTTTTTAGTTGTAATTCTTACGTTTTTCTGTTCGTTTTGTGCGAAAGTAACGATAATTTATCGTCCAGTTCATTTATAAGATTTAAGTTGGGGTACACTAAACTTACACTATGCATTTGGTTTTCAGTTTGATTTAGAAAAAATACCGATATAGCTAGATAATGTAATCAATTATTTCATTACTAACACAGTTTTATATTGATAAGTATTGTAATTTTCATTATTATAATACATGTAATATCATTACTACAAACCTAATCTTGGTTTTTTTAACACTTTTTTTGGTTTATGTTTTAGAATTTTACTTGTGACGTCACTTTTGTGCGTCGATCTATTCGGCTGAATATATATAAAGCCTTTTCGGTTGTGCTCTTGTTATGTGCTGATATAGGTTGTTTTACGTATTCGTTTATATTCTGTAGTTAGTCACCCATTCGGTATAAACATGTATATCAATTGTCTGGACATTTTCATAAATTAACTGTGTGCATAATATGAATTATTCTAAATACTAGGGATTTTGTTATCCCCGCAGATAACCTTAGTCGTATTTGGCACATTTCTAGAAATTTTGGGTCATCATTGCTCATCATTTTTGTTTTTGGTCTTTCTTTGCTATTTTGACATGAGCGTCACTTATGAGTCTTATTGCGCCTGGTGTTTTAAATTATAAGCCTGGTACCTTAAATCAAGATTAGCGGTTCTCTGTTTTGTGTGTTCTTCCATTTATTTGTATTGTAGTCCTGTCATGTAATATTGTCATTCTAGGGTTATATTAAACAATGTTATTGAAGCAGAAAGTTTGGCTAGCCACAAAATCAGGTTCAACCCCCCATTTTTCTTTCTTTAAATGTCCTATACCAAGTCAGGAAAATGACTATTGTTATATTATAGTTCGTTTCTGTGTGTGTTGCATTTTAGTGTTCCTGTTGTGTCGTTGTACTCTTATATTTGATGTTTCTTTGACGGTTTGGTTCTAACCCGGATTTGTTTTTTTTCTCTCAGTCGATTTATGAATTTCAAACAGCGGTATACAACTGTTGTCTTTATTTTGTACAGGCATTTGATAATATAGAAAAATGACGGAATCATCCTTGTTTTATAGCTAGCAAAACAATTTTGTATGACAGTTGCATTGAATTCAATTATATTGACAACAACATAAGAGCAACTTTTTGTTGTTGAACAAACAGACATATATTGAAAATGAACTATTCAATCAAATAATATTTAAACATCAAAGTTATATCAAATGATAACTAATATTCATATTTTCATATATTTCTAATATTTTTTAAAGTATGTACTAATGCATATTCAAAAGACAACATTACATTACATTAAAACAATCCAAATTTGAAAAGTAGAAACAACAAAAAAGTTAACCAAAATACATAGAAGGATTCTTTCCTACTTAATAATCGACCATGTGATATTTTGTATTCTATTATGAATATTACAATACACAGGACGTCTGGTATAACAAGTGCAAGACTTCGCATTCTTTTAAATGGTTTTCCATCCATTAACACCAAATGGTCAAAGAACTGGTCTAAACCCCCTACAGCAATGTGCACCAAGTTAATAGATAATACTCCAATCAAGTGATTTATCGCAATATCATTTCCATATGAGCACATGCGCACAATTATCATCAAGGATATCAGCTCTGTCACTGTGAAAAACATTTGATGGACGAACTGTTTGTAGAAATCATCATTAAGGTAGTTTAGATATACCCACCAAGAAAAGTACTGTGGATAAATACTCAGTATAATTAAAAAAAGCATTGAATATCTCAAATTTCTTTCCACGTATAACCGCAATAAGTGTTTCACTAACTCATAAAATGCCAAAACAGCAGCCATTGTTATTGTCCACATAATGAATGTTTGTTTAGTAGCATTAAAGTACATGTGTTTGTATCCAATTTTTTTCTGGTTTTCATATGAACCTAAAAATAAAAATCGGAAAATACCATTGACCTTAACGAATTTCTATCATCGGTATAAGTACATCATTCATAAATTTAAATTAAGGTGCCGACTTATGATACGTTCAGTTATTTCACAGCCAATCTTTTATAGTGATTTTCTATAAAAGAGCAAACATATCGTCATTTATCTCAAAATCTAACCTAACTTTTAAGGGCAAACGATACAGTTCCAGGGAAGGAAAAGAGGCTACTAACGTAAACTGTTTTTTTTCTTCACGACGTTAAACTGTGACACATCTGAGAATGCACTTATTCGAGAGTTATTTTTAATAATTATCTTGAAAAACGAGCACACGGGCCCCTCTTTTTAGAATGACATTTGATTTGATAGTCTATATAAATTATTTGTGCCAAATTGAATTTATCATCTTTGATACTTTTATAAAGTATATTATTAACCTTTATAAAAAAACTAATTTGAATATTTTCTTAATTACACATCTGTAATGAACACTTATGGTTTACTATACGACAAAGGTTTTGCTTATTGTTGAAGGGTGCATGGTGATCTGTTACTGCATCTTTTTTCTTCGGTCTTTATATATTTTTGACTAGTATGTAATAGAATAAGTTGGAAAGGGCTGGCCTCACCAGATCGGTACTACACATTAAGATTTTTTTTTACAAAAGATACAAATTACCGATAGGAGAGTACTCGCAGTAACTATTTATGGTCCCATTTCTAACTTACAAATAAACCATGACTCCTTGACCAAGATATCATTTATTACACCACTAGCGGTCTTGTTGAAATGTAACTAAACAATAATACAAACCTTTAAAAACCGTGTCCCAGCAACTACAAGTACAGTTATTATAGGAGACAGGTGTCTTGTTTGGAACCCACATTTTTGCATTAATTATTCCTAGATTAAAAAATAACAATAAAAGCATAAAAAACCAATGAACACTTCCTCTACTTTGATATGTGTTATAAAGAAAACCAAATAGTATTCGTTCAATAATTTACAGAAACAATGTAAATTGAATGTAAGATCTAAAACGCAAAATTGTATGTCAAAGAAAATGATTCAAACTAAACTTGTGATTCTGTTTATATATAATTTTTTTAAATTATTTGAATGACGGTACGTGCAATATTTTGGCGGTTTGCATTACCATAAGAATTAGGGACACACTTTTTTCTTGCGATATTCCTTTTTCATTTTTGATTAAATAAAACAAAGTGGAAACTGTTATTGCTTGAAAACCTTACATCCACTTCATTTGAACTACATGATGAGAAGTTTACATACATACAATGTAGTAGGAACTTTCATTGTATTTGGTTCTGCTTGTATATACTTGTATAAACTGTCAATTAGAATATAAAGTACTTTGTATACTTGTATAAGGTATATGCAATTAATAGTGTGTCATAGATAGTAATTTAAAGCTCAGTGACATGTCTATTTTTGATCCCTATGTGAACTGTCTGTATTTCACTGAAAGTATAATATTTATAATTTTTTCTTCGTTCTAGTGCTTTTGTTATAATTATGTTTAACAGTCATACCACATCTTCCTATATCTATGTATAATTGATCAGTGATTTTCCTTCACTTATGTTTATTGTTCGGTTAATTAACTTGTGTATCCTAGCCATTCTTTTACGAGCCTTTTCCAACGTTACTAAACTCGACAATAAAATTGAGAATGAAAATGGGGAATGTGTAAAAGAGAAAACAACCCAACCATGGAACAGACAACAGACAACAGCCGAATGCAACATATGGGTCTTCAATGCAGCAAGAAACTCGCGCACACTGAGGAATCCTTCTGCCGGCTCCAAAACAAATATGTTACTAGTTTAGTGATAAGGAACGTCATACTAAACTCCGAAGATTAACAAATGCGAGAGGCTCCTAACTTTGGACAGGCGCAAAAATGAAACAAAACTAAACATAATTCATACCTACCGCACGTATCTGACGTAAAATCCGTGTGTTTTTGACGATGGAGCATGATTTCAAAGGGTTATCAAACCAGCTATTTGTGTTGAATGAATATCGCATATTTATCTGCATGCATATACAAGATAGGTAGGACTATTTAGTAAATTTAAGCTCCCTTGTAAATGTCAACGTCTTTTTATATAATGTTTTGTCATCTGCAAAAGTTGAAGTTGATAAAAACTCGCTTCAAGTTAAAAGGCGTGAGTATAATTTTTCACAACTTTATAGACTAGAATTGACACTACTCTTTCGATAATGACTCGATACTAGGCTTGTTTGGTATCGATATTGAAACTATTTGAAGGGTCTTTCTCTCTTACCTATATGAATATACGGCAGTGCGACTAACAAGAAGAATCCTACCAAACAACTTGCAAAACGCGCTCCAAACAACATCCTTTCAGTCTAAATGTCTATAACGAAAATATATTTTGTAATATGCCACCGGATATAAATATGAAAATGATTAGTATCTATATTAACAACGAAACTTATAATTACCAAGAAATTAACAAGGAAGATATATGTTTGTGTTTTACTGAACAATTGTTTATGGAGCGAGTCGACATAATACACTACGATAATACAGTTGATTTAAAATGTCAGCTGAATTATTGTATATTTTTTTTATTGTCTTTTAATGGTTTATAATCACGGCTTCACTGCATAAATACAATGCATGTGTAACACTAGAACAACCTATACAATGAATGTAATTTATATTAATAATCCATATAGAATTTTCAAAAAAGTAATTGTCTTTGAAAAATATTAAAATTGGGCGAACGATTCCAAGGGGACGTTCCAATATTAGTTGAGAGAAACTAACACTATGGCAAAATATAACCGAAAAAGATGACAACCAGACAAACATAATACAATAAGGATTAATGGTTTGATTGCCTACGAGATTACTATTGTATAACGTTCAAATGATTAGGATTTAGACAATAAAGGTCACTGTCCAAAATGATAAGAATCTAAGCAATAATAGGACACCGATCAAATGACGTGGGTAAGAGCAACTATATGACAAAACAATAACTACAACAGATATGATAGACATCAACATAAATAAACCCACTGCATTTAGGTTCTGACATTCAGAATGTGGCGAAGTTGAACACGTGTTTAAGGGCCAAACACCCTAACTTGGGACTATGGTGAAACAGCACAACGATGATACCATCTTTAACCGTCAATTGGAAACGAATTGACACATAAGATGAACACAAAGCATAGAAGCAAATAATATATAGTCACAAGAAACAAATTACCGATATATTAGTACTCACAGTAACTGAGAGCTTTTTTAAAGTAAGAAATACATAATGCTCTCACGGACTATCAGTACATATTAAACGGATTTAGTGTAAAACGTCATAACAGTCAATAAAAGACATGACCTTGTTTAATGCCGAAATACGAATATCGGATTTATGTGAATGTGAATCAATACATATTTAGTGATGGTTCAATTTATAAAAAACAAAGTCAACTTTAGAACCAATAAAAATACTATTTAAACTTCTCAAAAGCTCAGAAAACACTATAACGAAAACGAGAACAAAACTAAACCCATCTAAAACTTGGGGTGAGCTCAGGTGCTCCGGAAGGCTATGTAAATCCTGATCTTCTTTTGGCACCCTTTATGTTAAACATGGTCAGTACATTTTCGGCAGCGAGTCTCGATCTGCGATGTCACACTCGAGAAAACGAGGACGGCAATGTATTTACGACAATGGAACTATATACGTGGTCATCTGTGACAAATACATTCTATAACCGTCAAATAACTCATGATTACGTCCTTAAAACTTTGTAACTTTACAACGTGGAACCCTTGGATCATTAGTTTCAAAGTAAATAGCAACCCTCTACAAATGACATCATGGAATGCAACTTGGGGTGATCTCAGGTGCTCCGGATGGCTTGGTAAATCCTGGTCTACTATTTGCACCCCTTATGTTAAACATAGTTAGGACATATTCGTCCGTAAGTCTCAATCTGCGATGTCACATTCAAGAAATGAGTAAGGGGATGTATTTACGACAATGGAACTATATCCATGGTTATCTGTGGCACAGATATTCGATAACGGTCAATTAACTTGCAATGGCGTCCTTAAAACTTTGAAAGGGACGACTGCAAGTTTACAACGTGTAACCGTTGGATCATTAGTTGCAATGTAAAGACCTGGACTGGGTTGCACAAAGGTCTTACAGTACTTAAAATTAGAATTCCCAATTAGTTGAAGAAGACTTTAAAAACCGTTGCACAAAGCGTAATTAGTCCCACGTTTAACTAAATGTAAATTAAAATGATAATTCGTACTTAAACCATGTTTAATTTCCAATTTCCCAACATTCATTCCTTCACGTGCATTTTAGCGGCTATTATCAAGAACTAAATGGCCGAGTTTCCAGACGACGCTGATAAGAAAATAAGATCTTCAAACTGGGATTCAGCGGAGATAACCATGCAGCAACAGTTGGTCAATGACAATATTACTGTTTTACGGAGCAAATTGACTAATTCAATTACTATTTCCAAGAAAAACGGCATTTGGAAAGACATTTCGTCCAAAATAAATGCTCTTGGTTTGCATTCTCGTTCAGATAAAAAAGTCAAATCAAAATGGCAAAACTTACAAACAAAAGCAAAATAGGAGTATGCGGAAAGTATGAAATATAGAGCCCAAACTGGCGGTGGCCCTGCTCCCAAAGCCTTGACAAGTGAGACCGATACTATTGTGGAAATGAAGGATTGTTCAAGCAATTTATCTCTTGTCAAGGACACAAGTCAGTAGTCTTTAACCCATTTGTCAACTTGGTCAAAGATTATTTTGACCAGGTCTCACTGACTGCCGATTACAACACGGATTATTTTCAAAAGAACACAAATCTACGAAAGCCTATTAGGGTCACAAAAAAAATATTTATCTAATTACGAGATAAATAAATATCTCTCATAATTACGATAAAACTATCGCGTAATTACGAGAAAACTATCGCGTAATTATCTCGTAATTACGAGAAAACTGTCGCGTAATTACGAGATACAAATATGATTATACATTATACCGTTATGTAATATCATCATGTGATTTGAAATATGATACTCTATTTTTTAAAATATAAAATTCAGGTTAAAATATAAGAAGGCCGAACGTAGTTTCGCTGATATTTAAATTCTTTTATTGAAAAACAAACTTTAACAAAATAACCGGTTTTCATTCAGATATGGTTTAATATTGATCTAATCAGACACAAAATAAATGTACCGGCAAAGTGTATATGATGCATTCATCAAGGTCTATGTACATTTAAGGTTTACATACAAAAAGTTATTAAAATATAGAAATATATCATTTTACATCATAACTAAGCCGATTTGAAACCTCGAAAAACGACTATTTTACAAAAAATTGCAAAGTGGTAAAATAAAGAAAAACAGATAAATTTGCCTAATAAAAATAAAAAAATTAGATGATTTAGGGTTCAGCGGAACCCTGTGTCCTATACACCTGCTATTGCAGATGTACGAGTAAAATTAAATAAATGTTGACTGGAAAAAATAATTGAAAAATACTAAAATTTGAAAAAAATATTACTAATAGTTTCAAAACTTTGCTTCTATATAAGAATTCTAAACATTTTTGACAATATTATTGATGTCTATAAAACCATGGAAGTATTATGAAACTTTCAAAGCTAGAATGAACCTACATGTTGACGATTACGCCGAAATTTATGATCTTTATGTCTCACTTCCACGACAAAATGTCACAATCTCGACAGATATTTCCATTATTTTTGTAAACATTGCTATTTCACGAAAAGTGAACAAAAATACATGAATTGTTTTTTCTTGTAAACAACAGTGAATATAAAGGACATGCAAGGTGCTGACTTGTCATGGTATTTTTGTAAAATTTTTGTGTCATTTTTGAAATGTTGTCAAATTGGTAGGGACGATTAGTTAACCTGACCTACCTAAATTTCAACTCAATTTCGAGAAGAAAATACGCAAGGTCTGTAAATAAATAAAAACGGACTAAAAATTAAGTAAAGCCTAAATTCCCTTGAAAGGTAAGTTTTTCATGTGTGTGAAATTAATTATAATAACAAAAAATAATAAACTTACCGTACGAAAACCAAATGCGTCGTAAAATTATTCAGTCCTCGATTCAAGTATTCTTTTTAAATATTCATTTCGGTTCACATGAACGAGTGTGTTTATTAAGTAAGACCGTTTATGGATTAGTGCAACTTGATGCAGTCACTAATACCCCGTTCGTGTTTGCCCCCCGATGTGAAGGGAAGTTTCTCAATGAATTTATATATGAAATAAGCAACCGTAAAAAGAAAGTTAAAAAATTACGTTATGTGGCAAAAAAAATCTCGATATTAATAAAAATGAAGGCTGATATGCATCAAATTACTTATTAGTTCCGAACAGACGTTTTTTTTTTAATATCCATCAATAAAAGTGGAACGAAATATCTCAGAGGGACAGTCAAACTCATAGATAGAAAATAAACTGAAAACGTCATGGCTTCAAATGAAAAAGACAAACAGACAAACTTTAAAAGAATTAGCAACACGAACCCCACCAAAAACTAGGGGTGATCTCAGGTGCTCCGGAAGGGGAAGCAGGTTCTGCTCCACATGTGACACATTGGATACCTTAACTTGAGTGGTTTTAAGCATTACAGCCCAGAAGAATACTATCAATACGAAACAAATTCGAATAAAACTGACACTTAAATTATTTTGCTCTGCATACTTGTATAGACTAGTCTTATTCTGGTAAAGTTTACCGATGTTCAAAGTTTATAAATAGATTAAGAAGATACAATGAATAACCAATGCAATTTTGAAAGAACACAATGACTTAGGAAATAGCGTGAACTCCGGAAGTGATAAGACCGGGTGTGTCGGCAGGGTTAGCATACCATGATGTGATGCATTTACCGCATCCTCGAATACACAATCAGTCAATCAGTCAAAATGTTTCAGTCGGGGATAGGACACAATCAGTTACATCTAATTTTTAACCTTTTTCAGCTGGACTAAATCACTACTTTACTTTAAAATTCATGAGAAAAAAAATTGGCAATCTGTTAAAATATAATTCTGACATAATTACGTGATTTTTGTAAGAAATTAGCTATCATATAATAAATACATCTTCTCATAAATTTAGAAAAAAGGAAAATAACGCTATCTTTAAAGTCAGGATTGTCAATATAATTATATATATTTGGTCTTTTGGAAAATGTTGTTTGTGCTGTTTTTAGACCCTTCTACAACGAAATTTGTTTGACATGCACACGTATAAAAATTGCGGTTTTTATCCAACGCAGTCATAGGTTTGAACGTAGTTTTCAATTTAGACTCGTTTATATTTTTTGTTTGGGCATGTATCATATTTTCTCTCCGGTTTATATGATCCGTTCATCCTATATATTGACTCTTAAAATTCAAGAGTTAATCTAAAAATGAGGGTACTTTCCCTAAAACTGAGGGTACTTTTAATATGGCCTTCCAAATACTGAACATTTCGATCCCTAACATCACTGAAGAGACATTTATTGTCGAAAT
Source organism: Mytilus trossulus (assembly GCF_036588685.1). NCBI lineage: Eukaryota > Metazoa > Mollusca > Bivalvia > Mytilida > Mytilidae > Mytilus > Mytilus trossulus. The sequence continues at coordinate 18,946,560 of NC_086374.1, read as the reverse complement.
CCGAATATGGTGTACTAAAGAAATATTGACACCAAATGTTTGTGGCACAACATCCTGTCCACAAGTTAACATTTTTTTTCTTTCTGTGACGTATTAAATTTATATTAAGATCCATTTTGTTACATCTTGTGATCAATTTTATTTGGCAATCGCCAATGGCAGTCAGCAGGGTTAAAGAACATCAGTTGTTCGACCTGTTAGTCAAATGCGTTTTGTTTAAATATACTTTTTCACTCTTTTGGTCTTTTGGAAAATGTTGTTTGTGCTGTTTTTAGACCCTTCTACAACGAAATTTGTTTGACATGCACACGTATAAAAATTGCGGTTTTTATCCAACGCAGTCATAGGCTTGAACGTAGTTTTCAATTTAGACTCGTATATATAATTTAGCTGATCTGTAACAATAACATCTTCATGCCTTATATATCATGTACTGTAGTACGCCGCTAGATTAAAACTGACGTGGAAAGGTAACATATGGCTACCGAAAGCTCTTTTTTGAGAGCCCAGGTGGTCGTGTGGTCTAGCGGGACGGCTGCAGTGCAGGCGATTTGGTGTCACGATATCACAGTAGCATTGGTTCGAATCCCGGCGAGGGAAGAACCAAAAATTTGCGAAAGCAAATTTACAGTTGTCACTGACTCAGACATACTTATGAATATAATTATTTTCTGTGACTGTATCTTACATTAATTTGTAGGATCCTTTACTATAGATAATTTAGCTGATCTGTAACAATAACATCTTCATGCCTTATATATCATGTACTGTAGTACGCCGCTAGATTAAAACTGACGTGGAAAGGTAACATATGGCCACCGAGAGCTCTTTTTTTGAGAGCCCAGGTGGTCGTGTGGTCTAGCGGGACGGCTGCAGTGCAGGCGATTTGGTGTCACGATATCACAGTAGCATTGGTTCGAATCCCGGCGAGGGAAGAACCAAAAATTTGCGAAAGCAAATTTACAGATCTTACATTGTTGGGTTGATGTTTAGACGAGTTGTATATATATATATAGAGAGCCCAGGTGGTCGTGTGGTCTAGCGGGACGGCTGCAGTGCAGGCGATTTGGTGTCACGATATCACAGAAGCATGGGTTCGAATCCCGGCGAGGGAAGAACCAAAAATTTGCGAAAGCAAATTTACAGATCTAACATTGTTGGGTTAATGTTTAGACGAGTTGTATATATATATATATATATATAAGTACGCCTGAGTCAGTGACAACCCTACAACAGATGTATCCATCGGATCGCCATCAATGATGGTGATACATGGCTGTGTACATAATGTATATACAACTCGTCTAAACATCAACCCAACAATGTTAGATCTGTTTGCTTTCGCAAATTTTTGGTTCTTCCCTCGCCGGGATTCGAACCCATGCTACTGTGATATCGTGACACCAAATCGCCTGCACTGCAGCCGTCCCGCTAGACCACACGACCACCTGGGCTCTCAAAAAAGAGCTTTCGGTAGCCATATGTTACCTTTCCACGTCAGTTTTTATCTAGCGGCGTACTACAGTACATGATATATAAGGCATGAAGATGTTATTGTTACAGATCAGCTGAATTATCTATAGTAAAGGATCCTACAAATTAATGTAAGATACAGTCACAGAAAATAATTATATTCATAAGTAGAGCTTGGTCACAACGAACCCACGACAAATTTGAAGTTTGGTCAAATCGCGGATCATCTGTGATTGTCATACGACAATCGCGGGACAATTGCGCCAAATTTTGAGCATCGTGGCCCTGTCGTGTATCGTTGGACGAAAATTGGACATGCACCTTTTTTGCTCTACGATTTTTTGTCGTGTCACTGTCTTGTGGCCGTCGTGAGAGTTTCTTACCACATTTGTGCGACTGTTGTCCGATAAACACATTATCTTGGGTACCAACAAAACCCTTTTAATAAAACAATCGTCGCACGGCTGTCATGCGACAATCTCACGGCTGTCGTAACCATGCCTAAAGATGATTAGATATTTCATTTAGTTATTACCCCCTGCCTCCCTTTAAACACAACACTTCCTATTTCAAGAACTATAGCTATGCTTACTCCCTCACATAGTAATTATACTCCTTACTTTTTATGCCCCACCTACGATAGTAAAGCGGCATTATATTTTCTGATCTGTGCGTCCGTTCGTCTGTTCGTTCGTCCTTCTGTACGTCCGTTCGTCCGTTCGTCCCGCTTCAGGTTAAATTTTTTGGTCAAGGTAGTTTTTGATGAAGCTGAAGTCCAACCAACTTGAAACTTAGTACACATGTTACTTATGATATGATCTTTCTGACATTAGAGCCAAATTATACTTTTGACCCCAATGTCACGGTCCACTGAACATAGAAAATGAAAGTGCGAGTTTTAGGTTAAAGTTTTTGGTCAAGGTAGTTTTTGATGAAGTTGAAGTTCAATCAACTTGAATTTAAGTACACATGTTCCCTATGTTATGATCTTTCTAATTTAAATACCAAATTAGATTTGTTACCCAATTTTACGGTCCATTGAACATGAAAAATGATAGTGCGATTGGGGTATCCGTGTACTTTGGACACATTCTAGTTTTAAACTGCTTTTCAAAACTATATATGGTATATATAAAACATGTTGAAAAAGATGTTTTGACCATTTTACTGAGCCATGGTATATTGACCCCTATCCCTGTTTTACCAATGAAAATTCAACTCCATTTATATGCAATTGATTTCGAATAATCAAAGGAATTAAGCTACATGGTCGATGCTTCAGTTGATATTCTGAATGAAAGTATGTTGGTAAAAACTTCAGAGCACTAATACCAAGGCAAGTATCTTCTATAGAAAATATAGCTTCCCTTTTTGTATGTCTGATTTTCAATCTTCAATAAAATTTAAAATAATGTATAATGTTCTAAAATTATCCAAAAACACGGCAGCTATAAAACTTCTTTTTTGTTTCGTTATTTTCGAGAAATTTTCGTAAAACACATATAAGAAGCATACAATTTGCTGCAAATTTTTATCTGGTGACACTTAAAGAAGGATCATAATATTTCCATAAAGTATGATAACAACAAAACATAATGCACACTCCACCAATTAATAAGGTAAGCCAAGAGGGTTCATGAAGCATATTAAAATAGTTGCAAAATAAAATTAATATTAACTAGAGGCTCTAAAGAGCCTGTGTCGCTCACCTTGGTCTATGTAAATACTTAACAAAGGACATTGATGAATTCATAACAAAATTGTGTTTTTGTGATGGTGATGTGTTTATAGATCTTACTTTTTTGAACATTCTTGCTGCTTGCAATTTTCTCTATAATGAACTTGGCCCAGTAGTTACAGTAGATAATGTTAGTGAAAATTTACAAATTTTAAATTGTTAAAAAATGACTATTAAGGGCAAGAACTACTTAAGGGGTCAATTGAACATTTGGTCATGATGACTTATTTAGGTTTTACTTTGCTGTATATTATTACTGTTTATAGTTTATCTCTATCTATAATAATATTCAAAATAACCAAAAACAGTGAAATTTCCTTAAAATTACCAATTCAGGGGCAGCAACCCAACAACAGGTTGTCCGATTTTAGCCCTATGTTCTATTTTAAGCCATGGTGGCCATCTTGGTTGGTTGGTTGGTTGGTCGGGTCACCGGACACAATTTTTCAACTTAATACCCCAATGATGATTGTGGCAAAGTTTGGAATAATTTGGCCCAGTAGTTTCAGAGGAGAAGATTTTTGTAAACGATAACAAAGATTTACGGAAAATTGTTAAAAATTGACTATAAAGGGCAATGACTCCTAAAGGGGTCAACTGACCCTTTCGGTCATTGTTGACTTATTTGTAAATCTTACTTTGCTGAACATTTTTGCTGTTTACAGTTGATCTCTATTTTTTTAGGGGCAGCAACCCAACAACAGGTTGTACGATTCATCTGAAAATTTCAGGGCAGATAGATCTTGACCTGATAAACAATTTAACCCCGTGTCAGATTTGCTCTAAATGTTTTGGTTTTTGAGTTATAAGCCAAAAACTGCATTTTAGCCATATGTTCTATTTTTAGCCATCGCGGCCATCTTGGTTGGTGGGCCGGGTCACCGGACACATTTTTTAAACTATATACCTTAATGACGATTGTGGCCAAGTTTGGTTCAATTTGGGCCAGTAGTTTCAGAGGAGAAGATTTTTGTAAAAGTTAACGACGACGGACGACGACGGACGCCGGACCCAAAGTGATGGGAAAGTCATTATATCAGAAACAAATAAATTGATTCGTAGAAAAACATCTAAGAGGAACCCCGTATTGTATCAGTAAGTGTCAATTATGACTGTTAACAGTCAAAAGAAGACAAACAAGGACAGTTTTCAAAATCAAAGGATTACTTTCATCAATCCCAACAACAGTTTTAAGTGTGTAGTAATGTTATCAAAGTGTAACGTCTACAGTGTAAGCGTGTCTATTTCTATTTAGAATGAGCTCGTTACCAGTTTGATACTGGATCCAAAATATTCTATTTACAAAATATATAACAAATTATCGTTATCCATATTCTACTTAAATTATATTAACTGGTACAAATTTGTACTCTTACAAATTTGTCCTGGGTCAGGAACAAACTTGTCTTCCTGATACAGTTACATACCCTACAAATTAACCAATACGTCAATGGATCTCTTGGTACAAATATGTACCTTACAAATTGGTCACACAGATCCATACTGGTCCCATACATGTTGGTACCCTTCAAGCTAAGACTTTTCTTAACGGTACATTGTGGTGCCCTACAAGTAAACACACTTGTCTTGTACGGTAAACTTCATACTTGACAAAATACAAGTTGCACAAGTCTAAAGAACAGGATTCAAACTTATCCTTTGTTGCATTCCAATCATAAATGCAATTCTATATTAGAGATTAACAGGCACCAATCTGTTCTTTATTACACTTAGTAATAGAAACTATGAAAGAGACAACGATCTCAAATATCTATTCTCTAATTATCACATACCGTACGTATCATTGCCATCGTCTTCGTAGCATCAGACGAATGGCAAAGAGCTAGGATTCTCTCCTGCTTATATACCCCAATGAAAGCCGTACCATTCTTGAATGAGCGATGTTCTACCAAAGTGCCTCCTAACTCGTATTACAGTTTCCTTTGGAACATCCCTTCACTTTGACCTGACTCAAGGTTTATCTGCGAAACATCTTTTTCCTGTCTATGTTTTATCAAAGTATATACAAATACATAAAATAAGACTTCTGTAACTAAGGTAAACAATATAACCGAAGGTACACAATCACCACAAAAGCAAAAGTACATTAAAAAAATGACTTTTATATATCTCGCGGCCAACGATCCACCAAAGAATGATATCGGGTTTTTTAATTGAACGATGTGTTATGCACCAATTCCAATAATTATTTAAGAAAAAGCAAGTGAAAATCTGACAATCAAAGTCTCACAATTTAATCAATCCCAACAATAATAAATGGTATTGAGGAAATCTTTCCAGACATACTGGGGTCACGGAGTGATATGTGAAAAATTGCCCTAATTCATTCTGTTAAAGTAACGTAAAGTAACTTTTCTCCAACTGTTGTTTTAAAAAAAACATAAGGAGTAGATAATACTTATTTTAGTGATAGTCCTGTGCGTACGGACGGACGGACTGACGGGCGAACATTGGTTTACCATAATACAAAATGCGTAGACCTCATCTTCGACTAACTTATAAAAACAAACAACTTTTGGAAGTTTACCAGCTTAACAGGTAGCACGTGCCTCATACTAATTTATGGGAAAAACTAAATTTCTCTAATTTTATGGCAATTTCACCCTTTCCGAACCCAGTGTATATTTTTTTATAATCGGTGTTTTCGGTGTTCTCAGAAAATAATTGGATGAGTTTAAGGGGCATAATCTTTATCAGCTCACTGGATGACGCAAAATATGCTAACAGGTGTTAATGAAATTGACAAGCAGGTAGGCACTCGAAAAGGAATTTTCGTTCAGCAAAAAAGGAAGAATGATTGTTTGATCAAAAGGGAAACAAACTCGTACTCGTAGAGTATCGGTTTTATCGAATTTTCCGAGGCTATGACTTTAAAATTGATTACTTAACTTTCTCGATTGGATACATCGGACGATTTACTGGTAGCAATGTAAGCTCATAAACTGAAAAAACATATCTATTGAAATATATCTGACATTCTATTTATTTGTCACAAAAAAAATAAAGCATTTGGTCTAAACCTGATAAGTAGATACGAAAATAATAAAGTTCTAGATAGTACGAGTATACGTATTAATTTTAAACCACACTGTACATGCTGTAGTTCATACCAGGAAAATAAGCATAAGGACTTGAAAATTGCTTGTTTTGAAAATTTGAAATACCTTGAATTAAAATTCCAAACGGCACATGTTCAATATGATGAACTATGTGCCACCCGGTTGTAACATTGACCGAGAAAATCTGGTATACATGGGTATCTAATTTAATTGTCATTTTCTGGTTAAACCCGTCATATTCTATTATATTATTATTTAGCCGAATACCTTGTAAATAACCTAACTTGACGATAAACGTTGCAATGTTTTTCATTGTGCCTTCTGGAATAATAAACTGATATTCAGGTAAATATTGTGTATCACTTGGAACATTAACATCAATAGTACCTGTATGAGGACTGTAAATCTTAAGGAATAACAATATATCTTTGTCGGCCGTTATTGCCGTAGTGTTCTTATGATTTGTGTTATGGTAATTGTTTGCATCTATTACTGAAGTAGAAACTACATTATTATCATCCTTTAAATCCAGTTTAGTTCTTGTATGTGCATATATTCTTAGCCCCATAGTCTTTATTTCAGCATGAAGTTTTGGTACTATGAATTGACAACCAAATTCCTTATAAGGTAGGACCGGAACTACCTCAGTAATGGAAGATTTAAACATCACAGCAACTGGATAAGATGATGTAATATTCGTTCCGGTAAGATAACACTCTTCGCAACTTATATAATTGTATACGTATGGATCTGTTGTAAACGACAATAACTGGCTCTTATGGTAAATGCTCTGACGAAACGTAATGTTACTCAGGATCCACCGTGCTGATGTAAAACTAACATTGATTTGTGTATCCTCTTCGATTGCTATTATTCCAAGTGCATCAAACTTCTTCTGAGTTTTATACTGTGGTACAACATATTGTGTAGATAACAATGCAGAGGGTATCACAATGTATGACTCCCAAATTGAGCCATAACTATCTCTGACGAAATGAAATAAAGTAATGAGGACGTCACAGAAAATACGAACATGGAAATCACTGTTTTCTGAATGGTTAGCAAAATAATGTTTATTCGACAGATCAAATGTTACATATTTTTCTTCCAATGTCAGCGTTTTGGTTTGTTCAAAAGACGGGTAAATGATATCACAATGTCCATGCTTCCGGGATGACAGGTAAAGAGTAGATTCCCTCTGTCTCGGATTAAACACTACGAAGAACTGGTAACCTGAAGGACCTAAAATATAATTTGACTCGTGAAATACGCAATAGTACAAACTTGAATAAAGTTCCCGATATCGTAATGTACCTGTTTGATATGTCTAATAAATAAGACATAATAATAAGACATAACAGTTAAGTAAAACTAGTCAATATCTAATTATTAAGGCCGATTTGATAAATAAAAAGTGTTGCACAGAAAGCACATATGTAAAATAGAGATTAATACATGGCCTTTTCCATATCAGCCTGGTATCAGCCCGAGACCCCCATATCAGCCCGAGACGGAGTCGATGCGCTGATATGGGTCGAGGACGAGGGATGATACCCAGGCTGATATGGAAAAGGCCATGTATTAATCGCTTTATCATATACTTCCGACAAAGTTTTATGTAATGCAAATAAACAAATGCAACAACTAAAACAGTCAAAAACTGTATAAAGAAGTTGAGTTATGAATCAAATATACTATAATTGTCCACCAAAAGCATCACTGCCTCCATATATATGTATGGTAACATTTCCTATAGAGGCATTTTGAAACATTGAACATTTGGAAGAGTTTTATTATCATTATTACTCCATGTTTGTTTTACTATGAAATGATTCATAATTACCAATGGCATTTGTTAGCAAGAACTAAACTATCCCCACAAAAGTTCCCGTAAATTTTAACGTCGTCATAAAACATATCTGACGTCACAATGGAAAAGTAAACAACCGACACCGGAAAAACTGGAAGTAACTCGCAAGATAAGCACTGTTATGGGTTTTTGCACGAGACGCCCCTGATATGGGTTATCAGCCCGGGCTGATATGAGTTATCAGCCTGGGTGGGAAATTATGGCTTGTGTCCTTCCGTTCGTTACACATATGCAAAAGCTATCATATTAATGCTAAGTATATAATAAATATAAATAGAGGACATAGTTTCGGGACAGTAACTATACAGAAATGAGTAAAATCGTGCATAAATATTTCCTTCAAATTTGAAACCGAAACCTGCACTCAATTTCTGCCTGCATAAGCTTATGCCAGGTCATTATGATCATCAAAATGTTCATTACCAGTTTGGACCATTTTCTTTTAAACAATAGATATAGGAAGATGTGGTGTGAGTGCCAACGAGACAACTCTCCATCCAAATAACAATTTAAAAAAGAAATATTTTTGTTGTTCAGTCTAGTTTTGTATGTTGTGTTTTGTGTACTGTTTTGGTTTTGTGTTTTGATCTGTTTTCTTTATTTGATATGGCTTTATTAGTTTGATTTCCACTTATGAGTTTGAATCCTTCTTTGGTATATTTCGTCGCTCTTTGGATAGTTTTTACCTAGAAAAGATTATGACAGTTCTGCTTAATTGAAAACATTTACGAAAGTTTTAACTCTACGGAACCATGGATAATAGTGCAGTTAGCTGAAATTGATGGAGAGTGTTTTAAGAAGAAGACACATACTATTTATTCATTAAATACCTCTATATTCACAATTCTTTCCGAGAAATCCATCTGTACATATACAATATGAAGAATTGTCTGTAGTAATACACGTTCCTTCATGATGACATGGTATTGATGAAATACATTCATCTAAATATAGTATTGGTTAATCATAATATCACTGAAAGGTGGTAAAATATTAAAAAAAAAATAACAACAACAAAAAAAGAACTCCGAAGAAAATTCCAAACGGAAAGTCCGTTACCCAAAGACATTGAGCTCAAACACATCAAACGAATATTCCTAACTTGGAACAGACAGTTTTTAAACTATCTTAAAAACAAAATATATATTTTCTGACAATTAATTCCAATAGCATTTCAATTTTTTAGTTTTGAGCAAGCACCGTGGATAAAATTGAAAAAAAAGACTGATTAATTTAATCATGATGTACATGTACTACCATGCTCTTTTTTGGTCGGGTTGTTATATCTTTGACACGTTTCAATTCTTCCTATCACATTGGCAACCGTAATTGTATACCGCCGTACCTAGTAACACTTAAACAGGAAAACTGAGAGTCGAGTGCACTCGAAAACATGCATTTGATCAACGATAAATATTTTTACTGTCCTCACCTTGAATTTGACAGGAAGTGCCGAGGAAACCTTCTGGACAAATACAAAAGTTGGAACCATTGAAGATTATACAGTGACCATTGTTCATACATGGGGAATATTCACATTTCTCTGAAGAAAGTACACAAACACTGTATCAAAATTTAACCATGCACAAATACAATTTTACCAAAAAAGTTGATGTCATGCCATATTTATGTTGGTTTTTTTTTTTGTTTTTTTTTAAAGATTTAAACATTTAAATTATATGATTTTTTTGGTTTTTTAATGCTATTTCCTTATACATGTAGTAGGCAAAGTAGAAACCATCTTCCTCATCAATAGCTCTGATAGCTTGCCTTGGTTTGGCATTACTTTTGGTCCTTTTGGTTTTTTCCCCAGCTTTTTCTGCTTCTTTATTTATTAAACTTTTGAAAATAATTTGGCCCCGAGCATCTCTAAAGAGGCATTAATTGTGAAATGCGCATCTGATACAAAACGAATGGCATCGGTAATATTATGCTAAACACAATTTACTTTTAGATTTTCTAAATGTCGTAAAGATATTTTGAATTTGCAGTCTTAAATTGCAATTTCAATGATAAAGAAGTAAGTAATAAATATATTACCTTCGTTTTGAACACTTTGTCTTGATGATGGACTGTAAGCAACGAGCAAAGGAGCAATAATACATGCCGAAGTCACACACCCTATGGTAAAAAACATGAAGTACTGATTTCTGTCAGATCTCTTCTGAATTCGTGGCATATCAAAGCCAAAGTACATCCTGCTTGATATCCCATTTATATTCCTCCGTGGACTTTCAACTATTTCCAAATATTCATTGTCTTGTTGTTCCAAGATTGGCTCTTCATACGATAGTGCTTCGTTCTCCATTTTCTGACCAGTCTAACCAGGTTACACAATTCTGGTTAGATGTATTTATCGTGTTACAAATATAATTTTTCCAATTATGGAATATTCAATAAAGAAGTTCAAGAAATTTAAAATTTCAAAAAAACATATTGAAAGTACGTGATTAATAAATTTATACAAATGTAGTTATAATAACACGTGCTATACCAGTCGTGATTTAATAAATCCTGACTCATTTCTAATTGCGCATGTTTATACAATTGAATGTTCATTATCTGTATCTAATTTGAAGTATGCTACATACGTTCTTTCAATTCATTATGTAAATATTCTAAATAGTATGTTACAAAAGCAGGGAAATACTAATTTTCATATAACTCATGTTTTATTTAAATTCAAAGTACTGAAACATAATAAGAATATAGTCTGAAATAGTACTTGACAATGAACACACGTTTTCAATTTTCTTAGGTAGAAAATCAACTGGTAGTGTTGATTTCTACTGTTTGGGGAAACAATACTTAAACAAAAGACACAAGTGTATCGCCGTAAGAAAAAGGAGAATTGCAATAGGAAACACGTTTTAAAAATTCGTTATTTTATTTTGATATTCAAATCTAGAAAAGGACAACACTGGTTATTATTGATAAAATTATATTTGAGATAAGTTCGCTAAGATGAATTTCCGCATTATAATAAGGGAGTTTTTGATTGTTTAGGAGAAAGAAAATAGCAATTTATAAGTGTTTACCAATGAAATAAAAGTTAGACGCATCTTTACTTAACTTAACCAACACCTTTAATAGTTCATTCAAGTACAGTAATGAGTCTGCTATTAAAGGAACGGAATTTGTAACAATTAGATAACAATCATAATCGGGGCCTTTTATAGCTGACTATATGCGGTATGGGCTTGGCTCATTGTTGTAGGCCGTACGTACCTATAATTGTTAATGTTTGTGTCATTTTGGTCTTTTGTGGATAGTTGTCTCATTGGTAATCATACCACATCTTCTTTCTTTATATCATATGGATAATCTCTGTTGCCAAACATACCTAAATATTGTCAGTGAAAAAATCTTCATATTTAACATTCTCATAGAAGTCCAAGTTGGTATGTCTAAAATCTAGAATCTGCAATGAGGTGGTGACATTATTGTTACCTATTTGACTCTGTAAGTGCAAACCCTTAAGTGTGAAAGAATTTTATATATTTTTTTTAGAACGTTCGTCTTGTATTTGCATCAAATATTGCATCAACACTTGCTACTCTGTTGGTTAATGTAAATGATTTTCCTAACATATTTTACTGCACTTGCTTTTTATGTGATTCCAGTTTTCAGTAAGTTCAAGTCGGGTTAATCGTCAGTTACTTTTATAGGTTTTTAATTCTTGTGTTTTGTTTTTGTATCTTGTAAATGGAGGTTTTGAATTGCTACAAAATTTATGAAAACCTGAACTAAATAGTATATTCATAGTATAGCCATTGAATATTTAAGATGACCTTTAAACCGGCAAATTTACACCTAGAAAATGACAATGAGGGTTGGTTGAAATCAAAATTTTACGACAAAAGAGATGATTTCAGCTTTCCAATTGTGAATTTTCCATTTCTAAGTAGCAACATTCCAGCAGCACATGCATACGGAGTATTTATCCCCCAACTGATACGATATTCCAGTGCTTGCATTTCCTATTAAGATTTTCGTGATAGAGTGTTGCTGCTCACAAGGCAGCTATTAAACCAAGAGTTCCAAATGGTGAAGTTGAAATCATCCATTCGTAAATTTTACGGACTCCATCACGAGTTGGTTGACAGTAATGGAACAACCGTTTCACAAATGATATAGGATATGTTCCTTCAATCCCTACCCTTTCATGAATGTGACCTACCGAATTAGACTATTCACTGGATTTGTTATAACATGAGCAACACGACGGATACCCCATGTGGAGCAGGATCTGCTTACCCTTCCGGAGCACCTGAGGTCACCTCTAGGTTTTGGTGCGGTTCGTGTTGCTTATTCTTTAGTTTTTATGTTGTGTCATGGGAACTATTGTTTGTCTGTTTGTCTTTTTCATTTTTAACCATGGCGTTGTCAGTTTATTTTCGATTTATGAGTTTGACTGTCGCCCTGGTATCTTTCGTCCCTCTCTTAGGTCAGTTTAGTTTGATAGCAATTAAAATATTTTCTTCAGTTTTATAGAGGACAATGAACATTGCAAATGTACAAAATGTATTGCCTACATAACAAAAAAATGTTGGAGAATATTCATTGTTATCCTGAAATAATTGAAGTAAATTACGGGTTATTACCACAATCGAAAGCGTGACACATGACACGTTTTTGTAATGTTATTATGTTAACTTCGTGGTAGTAATTACAGCATGACTATCAATATAGGACATTATCTGTACTTATTTCTGAGCTTTTTTTGTATACCACAGATAATAATAAAATTGAGAACGGAAATGGGGAATGTGTCAAAGAGACTACAACCCGACCATATTAAAACAACAGCAGAAGGTCACCAACAGGTCTTCAATGTAGCGAGATATTCCCTCAGTCCTTCAGCTGGCCCCTAAATAAATATTTACTAGTTCAGTGATAATGAACGTCATACTAATTTCCAAATTGTACACAAGAAACTGAAATTAAAATAAACATTTCTAGTATTACATTAATTCAAACAAACGTATGAGCATCCCCAGAAAAAAATTGTTTATTCCACACGTTTCAGATTTATACGTTCAAAACCTATCTCGGAATTGGCTTTATTTCCTTTTTGAATAGCAATACACCCCTGTTTCGACAATACTAGTGACAAACATAATAAAAACGATATGTGTAATGAGTACACAACGAAAAACTAATATTCCATTTAAAAAAATGTAAACAAATAGTTATCTGAAATAATCCCAGAACAACAAAAGAAGAAGAAACAACATTGGCGTGAGGTTTATAGATTTTAATTATTTGAAAGAAAAAAGAACAAAACTATGAAAGTTTTTTTGTATATACAACGGAACATTTCTTCGGTATCTCAATTATTTCTATTAGTGGCAACTGTTAAATTTCTTCCAGCAAAATACAGATAAGGACTAGAAATTCTTTTATCCTGATAATTCGAAATCCCTTGGATCAAAAGTCCAAACTTCACATAGTTTTCATGTTTAGCAATATGCCATCCTTCTTTGATCGATATTAAGAAAATAGAGTATACTGTATCAAATACGCGAACATTTATTATACTAGTTTGTGAAAGTTCGAACTGACGGTTGTTTAAACGAATACCAGGTACCTCTTCTGACGGAAGTATGAAAGTGGCAAAATTTTCACCAGTATTTCCAGGAACAACAAACTCATAGTATGGTAGATACTGATTTACACCAGGTACAACATTATCAATTGTTCCTGTGTGGGGACTATACGCCTTCATAAACAGAATAATCTCTTCTTTCGACGATACAACCGTTGTATGTTTGTGATTAGTTGTCAGGTAGTTGTTCACATCTAATATTGAAGTGGATATTGTATCATTAGTGTCTTTAAACTCTACCTTTGTCTTGTACTTAGAGAATATTCTGAGTCCTTGGTTTTTAATTAGGCTTGACAACTGCGGCACAATAAACACTTTACTGAAATCGTCTAAAGGTAGCACAGGAATGACCTCTGGAATGTACGTTTTGAAAAACAATGCAAATGGTCTAGTGCCGTTCACAAATGTTCCTGTGAGATGACATTGTTCACAGCTTATATAACTGTATTCATATTGAGCTGCATTAAATGTCAATTTATTGTCGTCAAAAATACTTTCATTGAATGTTATATTACTCAACACCCATCTCGCCGTCTTAAAATTAACAGTCACTGTCGTATTTTCTTCAAAGGCAACGACGCTAAGTGCGTCAAACTTTTGATGAGGTTTAAACTGTGGAATCACATATTCATTTGACAATCCTTTAGATGGAATACCATGGAATGACTTCCAGATTGCACCATATTCATCTGTTAGAAAATAGAATAGGTAAATAAATACTTCACACACAACTCGTATATGTGCATCACCGTTTATTTTCCCAATGCCAAGATTGTCATACTTTGATAAATCAAAGGATGTATAATTTCCTCTTAATGTTATAGTTTTATATCGTTTTACAGACGGTAAGATAAGGTCACAACGTCCACTTTTCTGAGACGACATATGAAGAGTAATATTTCTGTACTTTGGATTGAAAGCGACGAAAAACTGGTAACCCTGTAAACCTGCAAAAATAGATTATATCGTTAAATTCCCATTAGTATAAGACTATACATAGCATTATGATGTACAGCAACAAGTATGCACATGCCATATTTATTTTTTGTTATTTTTTTTTCTTTATTCATAAGACAATAATTTGCGCTTTGGCATTTTAGAATAGCAATTTGTGCGTCCCTCTATTTAGAAAATAAAAACCATTGCCTTATGCCGAGAGAGTGTATATCAGTCACACCTTTGTAAAATACACCTGCTACTGTTAGCACAATCACAATAATATGATATATAATTAAATTTGCTTGATTAGCTATTTACTTATTTGAAGTACAGCTTTTAACGTTATAGTGTGATGACATGCATGGGTTTTTAAAGTATGTTCCAGTTCTGTAAGCTGTAAAACTAGTATGCTTTGGTAGTAACTCTTGTTATCTTTTATGACCTTGTCTTGTTGGCATATTGCTTTTTTTGTCTTATCTAATATAAAATCGTCAGAGATACTTGGATTACAATTTTATATTTGCGTCAGACGCCAGACGTACGTTTCGTCTACAAGAATATTTTAACACTTTACTATTCCCAATACTACCTAACATACCTCTATATTTACAATTCTTTCCAAGAAATCCCTCAGCACATATACAGTAAGATGAGTGTCTTGTAGTTATACACGTACCCTCATTATGACAATTACCAGATATTATACATAGGTCTACAATGATAGAAGAATATATCTTATAAATGATTAAGAATGTAAAATGTAAATATCACATAATAACATTCATTTGCTTTTAAAACAAATCAAGTAATCGTATCCTTTTTAGCCAGAAAATTTGGATCTTGTACAGAACATAAATTCATTAGACATAACAAACTTGACTATTGCCATGACATTAACACTATACATAGATCGACTTTAATAAGACAACGACGAATTTCAAAACAAAAATTGAAATTGGAACGACTTAGTTTCGCCAATTCTCTTAATTATACAAACATGGACACAGTCAAATATTTGATGTGCAAATTATATAAAAATTATAATCATATTTGTGTTTAAAGGAGGAAGGATTTTTAAAAAGTTTTCAAAAATTGAAATCAATCCATTACAGTTGAAGAGCAAATATGACTTAACAGAACATTAAAAAGCAAAAATATCTCTAGTGACAACTTTGAGAGAGGGAGTTAAAACCTTAGTTTTTTTAATAATTTCATATAAATATCTCCGTTTATTTTTTACATATCACTTTCAATGTCCCTTTTGTATTCTTCGCCTCCCTATCTTGTAACATGTACTGCGATTTTCGGTTTGCTTTCTAATTTAAAAAATACGCAAAGATGCATTTGCATGTTTTTGCATATTAATATGATACTTGTTGTCTATCGTTAAAATTAAGTTACCTTTAATTTCACATTGATTTCCAATATATCCTGCTGGACAAATACACAATACGGTGTTGTTGTACGTCACACAATGTCCGTTGTTGATGCAGGGTGTTTCTGTTGTACATTTATCTGTAAAAGGAAAAGTTATTTAAAGGTACAAACATATATTATGATTACGTTTTTTTTTTATAATTTTCAATGTGTATGTTTCGTGTTTGACTCGTGTTTGATATAGTCTTTTACGCAGTGTATGCACATATATATTCATATATAGCGATATAACAAATCCTAACAATTATAGATGAATCACAGTGACTAGTGTCATTGGAAATGTATTAAATAGTATACTAAGTAGTAGGTTTGATGATTATTTTTTTTTATTTAAACACATTTTAATCATGAATGCCAATTAGGTTTTACAAAAAAAAAGCTAGAACTTCAGATCACATGTTTATTATTAAATCTATTTTTAATAAATATTATAATTCAAAGGATGGAAAGGTTTATGCCTGCTTTTTGGATATTCAGAAAGCTTTCGACACAGTCATTCATACTGGTATTTAGTTGAAATTACTATCTGCCGGCGTGGGTACTTTATTTTATAATGTTATTAAACACATGTATGAATCAAGTAAATCTTGTGTTAAGATTCAATCCACAGTAACAGATTTTTTCCAGATAAAACTTGTAGTAAGACAAGGGGACAAGTTTAGTTCCAATCTTTTCAAGTTATTTATAAATGACTTGCCAGAGTATTTACAAGAAAGTGAAACCCTCTTATACTTAATGAAAGAACAGTTTATTGCTTAGTATATGCATATGATTTGGTCCTTTTATCAACATCTGCTAAAGGATTGCAAACAAGACTAAACATACTGGTAAAATCTTATAAAGATTGCTGTTTAAGTGTAAATCCCACCAAAACAAAGGTTCTGATATTCAACAAAGCAGGCAGACACATTTGTGAAAAAAATATCCATGAAAATATGTTGATTGGTAGTGTTGATAATTATGAATATAAGAAATTAACATTTGTGTACCATTTTCCTTTTCAGTTAATGTTGTAGACTGTCGAAATACTATTATAAGAGGGACTACTAGTATTGCCGAGGTAACACAACCAAGCATAAAACAGAGGAACAGTTTCTTTGATTTATTCTTCTTTTCAGGAGAAGTCGAAGTGCCATACATCCTCGTTGATATTTGAGGGGTACGTGCATTTCTGTTACCCCACTCAACAATCTCTAAATACTCGTGCAAATCATTGTGAGTTGGAGACGGTTCCTCGTAATCGTGTGACGCCATTGTATAAGAAAGGCATGGGAACGAATTCTGAAATATAAAAAAAAGTATTTATGGTCGGGTTGTTGTCCCCTTGACACATCTCCTATTTCCATTCTTAATTGTATTGTAAATATACTTTTTGTGATTACAAAACAAAATAGAACACATTTATGTTAGCAGTTTTCTTTTAGAATCTTGAGCAAGTGTGTATTTAAATCCAATGTTTGACTTGATATGCTCATATAAACATACTTATTGATGCTGAAGGTGTATCGATATTTAATCATATAAAACATTAGGCGTGTTTAATCGTGCCATTTAAAATGCGAATATTGTGTTGCTGGTGTATTGTTCATATTAACGAGTACTTTTTTTATAAGTTTCTTTCAATACTGCTTAAACTAGAGACCATTAACAATATACCGATCCAATATTATTAGTAACCATGGATTCATAGAGTAAACCTGTAAACCAAAAGCAGCTTCACATCGTGTAGGGCGGCGGATATTTTTACAATATATATACGAAAAAAACCCGATTATCTGTTTATCGTTCAATTACTCGCGTTTCCCACTCTCTACGACAGTTTAACGCTTCTCGGAAGAAAGCTTGATAATGTCTTCTAGCACATTGTGACGTCGCTTTGTTTAGTTGTTAACTATGTCTGCTGATTTTTTATGCCATTTATGGACATTATGTTTTCTTGTCTGTGCGCCCGTCTGTTCATTCGTTCAGGTTAAAGTTTTTGGTCGAGGTTATTTTTGATGAAGTTGAAGTTCAATCGACTTGAAACGTAGTACACATGTTCACTATGACATGATCTTTCTAATGTTAATGCCAAATTTTAGGGTCAACTAAACATAGAAAATGATATTGCGGATGAGGAATCCGTGTACTAGGGACACATTCTTGTTCAGTTTAATAAAACAAAACCAAATAACTGAAAGAATATGAAAGTAATCAAAGATTTTTTTTTATGATAAGTTGTTTTTATTTGCATAGAGGAATTATATAGTATTTTCGCAATATATTATATGACAATTCTAGTTTCACTTAATTATACACACAATCAAATGTGGAAATTTACTGACCAATCACTGAAATGAATTGCAACTCTTGTAAATTATATCTATCCTTTTTTTTCTTTTCTTTTTTTTCAAAACTATTGGCACTTAAGAATATATAGTTTTATTTGCAGGTAGATCAAATTTGCATCATTCACCATAACAGATTTTGTATCCGTAAAATAAGAATATTTTGTTATAGTAAATGGAACACTTATAAAACTAGACAAAAACCAAGAATATTATTTTTTCAATTCCAAAATAAATGTTCAGTTGTTTGTGCTTATTATTGGCAATAAATTGTACAAAGAAAATTACTATTTTGTCTTCGACAACAATCTGCAGTGCCGACTTACGTTCTAGTTGAACAAATATTAATAATTTTGTTTGAATTTTATGTATACTCGTTATTCGATTACCAATAATGTGTGTGTTTTTTTTTTACAGTTTCAAACGGGAAAATCAACGGTCTAATCTATAAAAACAAAACGAGAAACGAGAAACACGTATATATTACATAAACAAACGACAACTACTGTACATTAGATTCCTGACTTAGGACAGTTGCAAACATTTGCAGCGGGATTAAACGTTTTAATGGATCCAAAGCTTCTCTCTTTTTCTGAAACAGTACAGTTTGATTCCACACCGTTGTCATTTCTCAGACGTTCCCTTTTGTTAGTTTATTGTTAGACGTGGCGATCTTTCTGCAAAAACTTGTTTTAAACCTTTTGATGTCACATTATAACTTTCACGGTGATGTTGTTTATAGAATCCGTACGTTCGTATCCGACCAATATTAACGTACTGATTCTTTGAAAAGACCTATTCGTATAATTAATCACAAAGATGAAATAAAATATTTGAATAGTGTTTTATCGGTACTAATATTGATATGGAAATAATGAATTAAAACACAGCTAAAAATGTTATACACTTAACAACACTAACGATTCTTAATCATGTCGATGTTTATATTGTGGCATTGCATAAGGTGAAAGTTCTTCTATTGTTTATGACGTCTTTACATTAAATCTATTGGTTGTAAACTGACTGATATTTTAATAAGAAAACATCATTAATTAATAAGTTTTAATTGACTTTGAACTAGCTTTAAGTAGCTACTCGTAATCTTAATTCGGTACTTTGCGTTTTTGTTAGTTGTTACAATCTGATTAAATAGTCCTGTTTTGACATATATATAATTATTTCCCCGAGGGTATCACAATCCCAGTAGTCAGCACTTTTTGTGCTGACATGAATTATCATTGATATGGTTATCAAATGTTTACAAATTTTGATTTTTTTTAAATACTTAGGCTTTTCGACCTCAGGCATAGATTACCTTAGCTGTATTTAGCTAAACTTTAAGGAATTTTGGTCCTTAATGCTCTTTAACTTCGTACGTTATTTAGCCTTTTTAACTATTTGGAATCGAACGTCACTGATGAATCTTTTGTAGACGAAACGCGCGTCTTGTGTATATACATAATTTAGTCCTGGCATCTATGATGAGTATTTTTACAACTGTTTTTATTCGCAACCTTCAATGATTGGAGATGCGGTAAAGAACCCACAAAAAATATCTAATGACATTATCAATTTTTTAATTTATGCATTTAGAACATATTCCGAGCGATACTCGATTATTACAGTATTAAGTACATCCCTTAAAAATAACACAATAAATGAAGTGAGATATAAACCCACAAAAACTAAATAGATTTACAGAGCATACATTTACCAACAAATTTTATATTGTAAATTTTACGTAGTACTTACATTACTTGATTATATCCATAGACAATACCTTACAAACAGCTGTCTATTCATCATGAATACATAAGCAAACGTTAACTGTCAGTTCACCACTGTTTATCAAGCAATTATTTCATTTCATTATAAAACTCTTTATGAAAATTCTAATATTGATTTTAGCTGACATTTACGACATTTACAAAAAACAATGTTCGTGAATTTTAATAGGTACAATACTCTGAAGAGCATATGTTTTCTTCATGGCTAAGACACAAGTGTTAAAGAAAAGAATGGCTTTCCTTTACAACTTCATGTTCCTGACTTTGTACAGGCATTTTCTCATAAAACCCTTTATGTATTTTATGTCCTTAATGCTCTTCAATATCGAAATATTTTGGCCTTTTTAACTTTTTAACGAGCGTCACTTATGAGTCTTTGGTAGACGAAATGTGCGTATGGCGCAAATACAAAATTTCAATCCTGGTATCTATGATGAGTTAAATTAAACCTACCTAAAACAGTCGTATTAAATTCCATTATATTGACAAAGATATGTGAATAAAACAAACAGGCATAATATGTAAACATGTCAAAAATAGGAGAAAAGCAGGCAACATTATGTTTTTATTGATCACTTTAAAAACAAACATATATGTTAACAAACATTTTACCATGGCATAAGAGGCAAACGATATTCAAACTCACAAATCGAAAATAAACTAACGATGCAATGACGAAAAAAAAGGAAAGACTAAAAAAGAAACAACAGTTGACATCGCTCTGTTCAAAAACATCCCGTATTTGTGTTATTGTTCTTTGATAATATTTGTATTCTTGTCTGTCAATTTTGCTGATATGTTTCGTCTAAATGCCTTTTTGTGTTTCTTGTTACATATAGCATGGCTCTGTATTTGTTGGCAAAGTGTTGTGCCACGGTAAATGTTTCGGTACACATTTATTTGTTTTTATAATGTCTAAGATAAAAAAAAAAAAAAAACGTTCACTGCATGTTGTGCCCCTTCTTTTGACATTTTTGCCTGTTATGTGAGTGTTGTTCACACCTCGTTGTTAATGTGGTGGAATTTTATGCGAGTTTCATACAAGCAAGAGGTTTAGCTAGCTATAAAACATGGTATATCAATCACAATTTTCTATCTAAGAAAATGTCTGTTCCAAGCCAGGAATATAATCTGTTGTTGTCGATCCGTGTGACGTGTTTAAGCTTTTGAATTTCCCTTTTGATTAGGGAATTTGCGTTTTGGATTTTCTCAGAGTTCAGTTTATGTTATTTGACTTTTTACAAAACACAACAAATAAAACTAAAGACTGAGCAAAACAAAACCCACATAAAAAACACAGTGTGATTGCAGGTACTCCGAAGGCGAAGCAGATCCTGCTACATAAAGGGCACCCGTGTAATTGCTCATGTAAATAGAAACCATTCTTTGAATGTATGTGGCGAATATAATATTTTAAATGTTTTCATTTGTTTTTTACAATAAAGCATTTTAACAGAAATATTTTATAAACTGTTTATAATATAATTTAATGACATCAAGGAGGAATATTTTATTCTTGATTCTAATTGGTTTTCAGATCAATCTTCCCAAAATTTGAAATGTTAATTTATGCGTCACTGTATCAATTTTCCTCCAATTTTACAATGACTGTTGCTGTGCTAATTTTCAGTAAAAATAGCTGTTGTTTATAAGTAAACTATCGTTGTCTGGTTTCGTGATGATATCAAATTATATCATTACCCTAAATTTTGACTATTTATCCTGTCAGGTTTCGGCTCCACCTCCCGAATAATTTACTTATTTACAATGAATAAATTTTATTGCTCTATGTTACGGTTATTGATGTCCCGAAGTGAATAGGGTAAACTTACAGAAAGACAAGGGTAAACTTAAATTTACCATTCGTTTACCGACTGGGATATGGTTGCCTATAAAAACTCATAAAAATTACCTGGCTCATAATTTGTACGACGGACGTCGACATGAGACTCATCAAAGATCACGGAATTAAAACAGTTGAAATGGGACAATCATATACGTATACGAAGTTGAAGACAATACTAATCGAACATTTCTAAATCTATGTCAAATAAATTGCCAATGAATCTTTACCTGATGGTAGAGACATCCTGGTTTTTTTTTAAATGTTCAAATATTAAATGAACGGTGAATTCACATATACTTTATATTCTCACTTTCACAAATGTGCTGACTTTTGAGGAAGTTATATCCTCGGGAATAACACGTCCAGGAGCAATGGTATAGAGGTAGTGGTCGATAAAATCATTGAAGGAAACTGAATTATAATTTGGTGCGACAGAGACGCGTTTCTTTTTCATGAGACTAATAAGTGACTATCAAATCAGCCGAAAGGCCAACCAAATAAGAAATGAAGTACATTAAATAAAAGTGATTCCAAAGGCTATTCCAAATGAAGATTTCGCAATTTAGAACTCGGTGTAGAAATAAATTTAGTGATTTTTGTTAATAAGAAAATAATCCTCTAGACCAAATGATGCAGATGTAAGCAAGTAACAGTTATTGTTAGAATAAGGAGATGTGAAATGATTGGCAATGGGACACCTATCCACTAGAATTCACAAGAAGTGGAAATTATCAAATTATAACATAGCATTTTTCAATTCGCATGTATTATCAGCCCTAGGTTCAATATCAGTCCAATAGCCGCATGGCTCGAGGGCTGATATTGACCGAGGGCTGATAATACATGTGATATGAAAAATTACATGTTCTGATCTTTTTATTCTGATTACCAGGATTATTATTTAATACGTCAGACGCGCGTTTCGTCTACTAAAGTATATAAAAAAAGATGTGGTATGATTGCCAATAAGACAACTGTCCACAAGAGACTAAAATGACACAGACATTAACAATTAAAGGTCACCGTACGGCCTTCAACAATAAGCAAAGCTCATACTGCATTGTCAGCTATAAAAGGTTCTGATAAGGCAATGTAAAACAATTCAAACGAGAAAACTAACGGCCTTATTTATATAAAAAAGTGAACAAAAAACAAATATGTAACACATTAACAAACGACAACCACTGAATTACAGGCTCCTGACCTGGGACAGACACAAACATAAATAATGTGGCATGGTTACATGTTAGCGGGACCCCAACTCATCAGTGACGCTAGAATAAAAAAAAAGTACGAAGTTGAAGAACTTTGAGCCTTGAGGACCAAACATTCCTCAAAATGAAAGGTGTTGCCAAATACAGCTAAGGTAATCTATTCCTGAGGAAGAAAAGCCTTACCATTTCAAAATGTCAAAGTTAATTTGCCTAATTGTTTACAAATGTAAGAGATTTAAGTGAGAATACGAAAGTACAGTTGAATTTTTATGATATAAATATGTTTGTTAATATAATATAGTTTCACTATATAATCTTGATATGTAACAACATAATAGTGTAAAAAAAGATATGACTTTGACATCTTTCAGGAAAGAGACTAATACACTCATTTTTGTGTCTTACGTTGTGTGTTTTGTTGATGTCAGGTTTTTTTGTTATCCCGACATGTCTCTTTCATTTATCACATACGTAGGTGTTCAGTAATAATGTTGTGCAATTTTCTCAATCCCATTACATGCATTAACAGCAAGTATCTTTGATTTATTGTTTTGTAATCATCAAGGGAAATCACGTGACGTTTTGTACACAACTTTAATGTAATGAGAATATACATAAAGGATAAGAAAATAATTGAATTTCTTTCATCTTCGTACAACATACAGTTAAAAAGAAAGGAAGAAATTGACGCTGATAAAGCCATTAAATTTAACATATTTTCAAGACTATATCAATAAAATGTCATCTTCACAGTAAAAAAATTGATATGCCACCCTTTATGACACCAAATTTTTAAAGCATTAATGAGAACGATTTTTTTTATCTTAATCTTGTGTCATGTTAACTATAGATATTGTATGACTATTTCGATGGCAATCTTACTTTATTTGATATGTTTTGGTGACCCAACAGTTAACATATAATAGAACTTTATAATAGGTTTCATGGCAGCAGTAGATAACAGCACTTACTAAATAAAATGCACATAAACTCATACGAAGTGTCTTCAAATGAGAAAACTTTTCACACTTCTAATGACACTGATTTAAGCACATCTTCCATTAAACGAAAACATAAATACAGTAACTGTTCATGAATCAACATGGACCAGCACGACTCTTACTTAATACATAAATATTTTTTTAAGTCTTTTTTAACTTGTTCTAGTGAAATCACAGATTTTTTTTTTAATTACCCCCATATCAAGTGGCAAAATAGTTAGTGCATGACAAACCGTTCGTCACACAATGCGTTGTGTTTTGAAAATAATAAGCTGTAGTAGAGCATCGAAATTTATAAATTATAAAAGGAAAAGGTAAAAGTGAAATTCTTTTAAAAGAGGGATTAAAGATACCAAAAGGGACAGTCAAACTCAAAAATCGAAAATAAACTGACAACGCTATGGCTAAAAATGAAAAAAAAACCAGACTAACAATAGTACACATGACACAACATAGAAAACTAAAGAATAAACACAAACCCCACCAAAAACTAGGGGTGATATCTTGTGCTCCGTAAGGGTAAGCAGATCCTGCTCCACATGTGGCACTCGTCATAAAATTCATTATGCATGTTGAAGATGTGCGTTATAAGAACATATTTGTGGAAAAGTACGTAAACAAAATTGAAACAACACCAGTTTTTCTTTTAGTGTATATCACAAAGGACGGCACTTATTTTATTAAGGGCATACGATACAGTTTTTATTCCATAATGACATTTTGATAAAAATGTGTATAGAGGATATGTTTGACCGTAATCAATCAAATATGTAATATAAAATATACTTTCACGTACTACTTTTTAAGTAAATTGATGTCGAAATTTTATATATTTGCTCAAAAGTTTGTGGACAATTTTTTTCTTTCGACAGAAATACATAACTTTTACTTAAAGAATTTCTGCACTTCATTTTAACAAATTACTCATATTTATCACATGTTCATGAATGTAAAAAAAATCTTTGCTGTATATTTATCAAATTAAAAAAAAATGCATTATTGACTTTTTTATGAAAATTGATACATATTTTCTTCATACGTTATCATACGTTATCAAACCAAATGTCATTTTAAAAAAAGAGGGGGCCAAGAATTCGTTTTCAAGATAAATCAGTTTAAATGATAACAACTGTCGAAAAATGCATTAGTCCTTGTAAGTCACAGTTTGACGTCCCGAAAATAACAATACACGTTAGAAACGTCATTACCTCCCCTGTATCTGTATCGTATGCCCTCAATATGAATGACACTAAAAGATTTGTAATTCAATTTTCTAATTATTAAGATGCTAATGTTTTTGTTGCTTTGAAGGAGTTGTGATCGTTTCTATGTTATTTGGAAGCGCATTTCTATCTTTTGTTTCATTAATGGAAACAAAAGTGTAAATTCCACTCTTTTATTTTTAGAACAACACAATTAATTTGTTTGAAGTTATATCCAAGGTTTTTCAATATTATATAATTGTCTTGTGATGAGCGAGATTTTGTTACTTGTGCGCATTTTTGTGTTCTTTTTCATATTGTCAAACCACAATTACTAAATATATATTGCTTTATTTGCAATGTTAAAAATGACAACACTTAAAAGGTATGGCTAACAGACACTAGATACTAGTTGTTTTTATTTTATAAATTATACAATTTTGTCAATCTCACGTTGATTTGTGATTAGCATGTCATACTTCGGCATACCACGAGGAACAGAATAATTTGAAAAATTGGTATTAGATAAGAGTCGATGCAAGAGTTTATCGATTACAGTTGATTTTCAATTAGTTGACAAAGATCAGTATCTACAGTTTATAGTTTTCGTCTTTATGTCCTATCTAGAGAGGCATTATGTTTTCTGGTCTGTGCGTCCGTGTGTTCGTTCGGTCGTTCGTTTGTTCGTCTGTCCTTCCGTCTGTCCCGCTTCAGGTTTAAGTTTTTGGTCGAGGTAGTTTTTGATGAAGCTGAAGTCAAATCAACTTGAAACTTGAAACTTATTGCTAAAAGAGGGACAATAAT
Source organism: Mytilus trossulus (assembly GCF_036588685.1). Taxonomy (NCBI): domain Eukaryota; kingdom Metazoa; phylum Mollusca; class Bivalvia; order Mytilida; family Mytilidae; genus Mytilus; species Mytilus trossulus. Next base: position 18,920,234 of record NC_086374.1, on the reverse strand, counting down.
ACGATCTTTCTAGTTTTAAAGCAAAACTAGACTTTTGACTCCAATTTCACACTCCACTGAACATAGAAAATGAAAGTGCGAGTTTTAGGTTAAAGTTTTTGGTCAAGGTAGAAGTTTTTGATGAAGTTGAAATACAATCAACTTGAAATTTAGTACAGATGTTCCCTATGGTATGATCTTTCTAATTATTAAGCCAAATTATATTTTTTACCCAATTTCAGGGTCCATTGATCATGGAAAATGGTAGTGCAAGTGTGACATCCGTGTACCTATATTGAGTTTATTTACACATATTATATTGTTATAAAACTATACATGTACGTTCAAGCCCAATTTGAAAGCAAAACACGAAACAAATATTGATAAATATTTCTGTAAAAATAGTTGTAATGAATATATCCCCCCTTCATATGGCATATTATACATCTACTATCTTGATGTGAATTATATCAATCTTTTTTTAAAAGATGATAAGGAATGAGTTTTTCTAGTAATGCATATAAAACTTGCTATACACATATATGTCTTGTCTGCTATATATTTCTAGGAATTGGATTGATTAAAATCAACATCGTGGAGACCGTGCATATTTCATATGAGGTTCTTACTAGCCGTAATAGCAATCAATTTGTTCTTGTTGTTCTTGTAACATCAACAAAAAGAACTCAATTTCCCGGAAGAATAATGTCTTTACTGTGTTTAAAGATGGGATGATTCGATTCATTCATTATTGAATCAATATGCGATGTTACATTTCTTAACCTGATGTTCTCCTAGCGAAATGGATTATGTTTAATTAGTATTTAATCAGTTTTTGTCATCTGAACCAACATACAAATGTATATTCTTCTTGATTTGAGATGTATTTTTTCGTTTTAGTCTTATTACGTAAAACATAAAAGGCTATATTCGATACATAATTATTCATTTAAGCCCACTAGTTGATAAGATCGATCTTTTACCACGCGTTTTGAAATTTTATTTTTTAAAGTTCCACAACTTCGTTATTGATAAGACCTTTCAATCATTTCATTTGAAGCATGACACTGAAGTAATATATGTAGACAACATTAGCAATTTGTGCCCTTCATTGAAAATTGCAATGAAAGACTCGTATCGTTGATGAGATTTTTCGTATATACATGGACACAAGTAAATAGTTCCGCGAATAAACAATCATGTTTCATTTTGTCAGTAATCATTAACTTTAATCAAAACTACGTTCCACAACACTGGAGAAACTAAATTGCTATGAAAACTAAAAAAAACTAAAATACAAAATAGGCAATAACCACATCAATGTGATAAAGATGGACTGACAACAACGTGGCCAAAAGAAGTGTTATAATTCTATCGAATGTCATCAAACCGGGATTTCCCATATTATAGTCTGTTAGATTTGAGAATGTTTGTACTTTATCTTTAGAACTTAATTGTAGTATTTACGTCATTCATAGACAATATTATCTACTTATCTTAACTTGTATAAACAAACAACACACTTCGAATGTATTTAATTTGATTCTATGTCTTGATATCGAGAATTTCATAACGATGTAAAGCCTGTAAAAAGTTTTTTTTTACAACTTAATTCAGCACTGCTTTTACGTAATTGTAGGCAATACAAACCATTGATTTTGTCCTACCCTGCACTGAAATCAAATCGGTATAATATTATTATTTTAATTGCGGTGGTATGTGTCTGTTTGGCTGTCAGTCTCAATGTGGTTCATTCATAAAGCTATTGATTCGGTACGGGTAATAATATACTTTTTTTTTTATAATTTAATCATGTACACTTACAAAAATAAAGGTTAAAACATCCTAAGAAATTTCTTACATATTTAACTTATATATTTAGACCTTTTTCGTTTTTATTTTCAAAACTCTATGTACTAGAATTTCATATTGCATGATTCTCAATAATCTAACTGTTTTAGCAATAACCAATTCAGCGATTTGTACATTTTACTCAGGACATTCATCTCTTTTCAAAGACTCACATGAAAAACCCAATACTTAATAGGATCAGTCTTTCTTAAAAGCACTCAAAAATGTAAATAATATATCAGCAAATAATCTCAAACCTTTTTGAACCATTTATACAACTTTCTTCTTTTTAAGTAATTTCATGCAGAACTGGGCAATGGAAACAATTGGATAAGATTATACGGAACAAAAAAATAGCCAGTGCTGTTTTAAATTTTTTGACATTTAGCCACTTGAAAGGTCATTTGGAGGTCGGAAACAACTGAAATAAAAGTCATTGTTTTTTTTAACTTTAAGATAGGTATATTTATTGTTTTTGCATATGTTAGAGTCGAGCGCATTGACGACACATTGGTATCCTATCTAATATACTACACCAGCACGAAATGAACGATATTTATTTCCTTTAGTTCAATCTTGGCGTTAGAATTCTTGGCAGTTTTAATCGAGTTGATATAAGCATGTAAGAATGTTGTAAGTATATGAGCCTTGCTAGCATACATCTTTTAGCCTTTAGTAGTTATCAAAGATACCAGGATTATAATTTAGTACGCCAGACGCGCGTTTCGTCTACATAAGACTCATCAGTAGCGCTCAAATGAAAGTATTTATGAAACCAAACAAGTACAAAATTGAAGAGCACTGAGGATCCAAAATTCAAAAAAGTTCTGCCAAATACGGCTAAGGTAATCTATGCCTGGGATAAGAAAATCCTTAATTTTTCGAAAAATTCTAAGTTTTGTAAACAGGAAATTTATAAAAATTACCACATTATTGATATTCATGTGATAACTGAAGTGTTGACTACTGGGCTGGTGATACCCTCGGTGACGAATCGTCCACCAGCAGTGGCATCGACCAAGTGGTGTTAATAGTTATCAAAGGTACCAGGATTATAATTTAGTACGCCAGACGCGCGTTTCGTCTAAATAAGACTCATCAGTGACGCTCAAATGAAAATATTTATAAAACCAAACAAGTACAAAGTTTAAGACACTGTAAAAAAAATCAACTGATTAACAATCCTAAAAGCAGCTAAAAAATGTTTGAATTTCAAATAAGTGACAGGTCTTGGTCAAAATAAGAGCAGTTAAAAATTATTATAGTAGCACACCAGGTGTTACAAAAGACAATTTAGCATTTCTCGTTGGTTGTAAGCATTTTATAAAAGACAAAAAATGCGTCAAAATAGACATCGCAATGATATCTTACTATAGCATTACTACAGTGGCTGTAATAGCAATCTCGAAATAACAAGAAGAATCTTTAAAGTGTTTACACTTACGATCAAGTATACATTAAGATGCACCCGAACCATCCGCAAATGTCGACTATTAACACGTTGCACGAATTGCAGCGTTGAACCATTTTCATGCATGCTATTTTCACCTTCATGCACATTCAAATAGTGGGGTATTTTGTAGGTTCTATTTTGTACCATGTAATTAGAAGATTGCGATATCAATACTCGACTATTCTATATGTTTGAGTAATGACTTACGTTATAATACAGTTAAAACATCGTAAATATATTAAAACATAGCAATCTGAATAATGAGTACACCACATCAAAGTGTAAAGAACTCTGAACAAGGTTTAGGAAACATTTTGCAATTACTTATAGTCTAAACCTATATTTGTAGTTAATGAACAAGTTTGAAGGTCTGAATAATATTTCCCATCAGTACCATTCAAAACATATTTTATTATATGCTTTTTCTCTGTTAAGTGTTATCAACAAGGTCACTTTATTTGCTAATGATGTAAAATATTATTGTCAGAACATGTGGATATAGATATTAATTTGTTCTTGTTATCGGATTCAATGGGGAGATATGAAATTGCATGAAAACTTCAAGAAATATCAAATGCAGTGATAATTGATTGATTTTTCACTTGTCTTTATAAGTGTAGAGCATTGACGTAATAATTATTATCATCGACTTGAAATCAAATATCTTTCCTTAAGGTAGCACAATACAAAGATTTTATAACTCCAATTAACAAATTTTGGAATGCTGTAACTTTCTTAATAATGCTTGAAAATTTATAAAAGTGGTAGTTTTGGATAGCTAACAGATTACTCTTTCAAATTAATGCAATATTAGTATTATGCAACAATTATGTAACCAATTATAATGTTAACTGTGTCTAAAATATTTTCCACCAAATTTCAACTTTCAAATGAAATTAGCTTCTGCATAGGTATCCCCAGAGGGTTGATTTTATTATATGTTGTTCCTATAGCCATTATCTACAAAAGGGTGTCTCAGATTTCAGATAAAATGTATAGAACAAATTTTACACCTACTTAAACATTATCTTCTTTTATGTGGTTAGGATGTTTACGCTAATTAGAGATTTATGAGAGAATGGAACACCATAGAGACAATCTGAGATACCCTTTTGAAGCCAATGATGTGTTGATTAAGATTTTGTTAAAAATTTCGGTATAGTTAAAGAGATGATAGAGCTAAATTCATTCGAGTGAACTTACCCAGATTTTACCGCTAATTACAAAATAATTGATTACATAATGATTGCATAATAAAAATATTGCATTCATTTAAAAGATTAATCTTTTATCTATCTATATATACCTCTTTTATTATTTTCTATGCATTCATAAGAAAGTTACAGCATTTCAAAAGTTGGTGATTGGAAGTAAAAAAATCTTTGTATTGTGCTACCTTAAGGGCAAACAATACAGTTTTGATCCCGTATTTACAGTTTAATGAAAATTTCCATATAGTTTTTTTTTGCCTGATTAAATCAAATATGGAATAGAAAATATACCTTCATGTGCTACAATTTGAGTAAAATGAGGTCGACATTTTGTATGTTTGCTCAAAATTAGGATTTGTGCCCATATTTTTCTTTCAAAAGAAAGCCATAACTTGTTTTCATACAGCCTATTTAACCGACATCTAATTTTTCTAATAGCTCATTAATCTAGCAACCCGTTACTTTGACTTGGATAATTAAGGTAAAACACCACAACCATCGAGTCATTTTTAACTTTTTCTGCCCAATAAACCACACGATTTTCTAATACAAAGTAATCCGATTGTAAGATGAACCATCTTGCGTGGATTAAACGTAGTAAGTTGTATATGTACTTTGCGTTGTGTTTACTTTGTGTGTTATATCTAAAATGGCAAGGCCTATAGAAGGTGAAAGTTACGTTATAAACATGTGAACGTACATTATGGAAACGTAACGTTATTACTTCGTACTTTCTCAACACTGGAAGCACTTTGACGATCGTGGATAAATGTCTCATTGCAAACATACTGTATGTACCTTTTTTGATTTTTATTTGTTTTTATATCATTTTTGGAGTATATGCACACCTGTCGGCTGATGTCAGCAGAATTAAAGATACACACTTTCTTAAGTTTCAACTTATTGTTGTTTTTTTTTGTCATACAAGAGTTTTATTTGTTCATCCATACATGTATATACTATAATGTAAATGGTTATAAATTAGATATCAGATATAAAGTTTAAAATAGAATGTGAAATATGAGAGAATTACAAAAGATTGATTTTTGAAAATATACATATCTTGTAATAAAAATAGATTTGGTACAGACAAAAAATTGAAGGAGATACATAATTAAATGGTGACCTATAGTACTTAACAATATGAAGTTCACTGAATGGATGATTCATTTCATATATTTCTATTAGATGAACAAGTGACAAAATATGCATATTATAGCTGAAGGTTTATATTTGTCTAGTTACTGTATACCTAAATATTAAACTTCTTAATATAGTTTTACCAACAAAAAATCGGTTGAGAGACTAAAATCTGTGTTTACTTCCTGTGTATATGCTGCTTTAAAGGTTACATCGACTGTGAGAATAATTTGCTCAAAGTCAGCTGTGAGCACCTTCCAAACTATATTATATTTAATCTCATTACCGTTCGAAGTTGACTTATGGATTCCCGTTACATGAATGCCCTAAACATTTTTTTTACTTTTCATATATATGTTTACAAAGACAAATAAAAGAACACTATAACACGTAATCAATATGCTAAATAACGTCAGGACCTAGAATACATGTTTATAACCATTAATGTATCATTTATGTTGAATAGTGTATTGAATATTTAAGAACAAAATATTGGTATCTTCAGATAAATAACGGCAACAGAAGTATACCACACGCTGTTCAAATGGAACTTGTAAAGAAAACTGACGAGACGTTCTTTAACAAAACCTTAGTTCATCAACGTTCTGCTTAGACACTAGTAACATTTATAAAATTCTTGAACAACGAATGAGATGGGAAATTCTGATGAAACTTCTGAAGACGGTTCGTCCAGCGCAAATACAAGCCTGGTATCTATGATGAGTTTAATTACATATACTTGGGAGAAATTGATAATTTGAAAATTTAAATAGTCTCGTTTGTCTTAGATGATGATACTGAGATGACCGCTTATGTATAATTCGTGGTATACGTCTAACAGCATTGTAAGTTTGTTTCTTAAACTTTAAGTTCTGTAGGATATACAACAATAGGGAAGCTTACTTTTTTTTATGTTTTTGTGCTTTAGTATTCTTTATTTGAGAGTAAAGCGTTGTTTTGTTCGATTTTGTTTACGTTCTTTTAGAAAACATAAGTTAATTCTCTGATCGGGCTTTGATGTTTCAGAGAGAGTGACATTGAACGTTTGATATTTATATTTTTTCAAATAACTGATATACATTGATTAAAAGAATTTCAGTCAGGTCAATAAAATCCTTCAACCCTATAGAAACTGTCATAGGGAATAAACATACATCAAACTACTTTTATAAAACATGTGTTGTATGACCAATAAAAGTTTAACAAGTATTCTGTATGACCATTTTATTATTCTGTTAAACTTTAAGTACATCAATTGTTTTCCTTTTTAAATTCATACTGTTAATTCAAAGATAAATAGCGAAACCTGCAATCACTAATTCAATTTCTATACACATTGTTTTATGGTAATTTTGAATTGTGCAATTCATGTATGATTTAAAAAGGGAATATTGTTCAATTTGTAATGACATTCATTTGAACGATTAACTACGTAGTGAAAAATATATTCAAATCGATGATCAGATACAAAGCAGGTATGATACTGATATAGCCGCTTATGTACAAATAAAGGTATGCGTCTAACAACCTGGTAAGTTTTTTTTCTTAAACTTCAAATTCTGTAGGATATACAACAATAAGGAAGCTTACATTTTTGTTAAATTTAATGGTATAAATGAAAAACAACTATATTAAATTAATTGAACGGCTAAACATTTTCATACTTGAAGGTTTTTGTTGTGTTAAAGAAGAGGTAAACATTACCCTAGCTTGTTTTTCCGGTTGTATTATCTATGCGCAAAATTATAAGGACTATTAACATTGCGTTCAATCCTCTTATAACTCTATCACGAAAGACAGCTCTGCGCATAGAAAATTGCGAGTGTTATACGTCAACCGATTTAAACTGGCTGTCCGTAGATAACCTTTGTTGATATTCCCTCTGGAAACAGTTGTACCAATACAATGTGTTTTCTGAAATCAAATGTAGTATATGCCATTTGAACATTGACGCAAGAAGCAGTAAAATGAATGAAGCAATAAAATAAGTACAATTGTAGATCAAATTGATTCAATCAACATTATAACCAATTTTAAATCTCGTCGTTATTATCCCAATAGTGAAGAAAAACTCTCGTCTGACAATTTGTTCAAATAATTAGCCACATTTCAAACAAAAGTAAATAGACTATCACACAGTTATGCGCAAATTAAAATGTTGCGTTGAGTAATTAATATGTTTAATCTGTAATTGAAGGTCATGTTAATAAATATTTACACAGCGAAATAGAACAAATATAATAACCAGAAAAAAATACTTTTAATGTTTACAATAAAACTTGTTACAGTAATATAGATCATCATTAGTCCTTATATATCTTTATAAATTACACAAAGATTTTATTACCGTATTTCTGTATGCTTAACTGCAAACATAAGCTCACAGGAACCGAAACTCAACGATAATAGAATAAACCGCCATTATCTGCAGGAAAACACGTTGTCTGCTTCAACTAGAGCTATGACATCTTTTAGGTAATTGATTCGTTTGCTCCATATATTCTATATAGTTGTAGGATTTCAATGATCAAGAATTAAAATAAAATTAAAGTAAATGATTTTTCGTTCATTTCTTGATCCTACCAAACACTGGGTTGGCATCCGAAAAACTACAAAAAGAGAAATCTCTTCATTTATGCCATCAGAATCAAGCGGGTCTGCTCTACCAATGATATTGAGAAAAGAAATTACCACTGCCACTATTTGTTCTATGGGTTTGTTATTTATTTTTTATATGTTTATAGATAGATTTTTTTTAAATTGAAAAGATCAATACCCTAAGTGCGTAATTTTCCTATCCGTATAATATTAAACTAAATGCAGGATTTCGTTTAAGGGTAATTAAATGGTACCAACTAGTGGTCTTTCTTTTGGAATTGTTTTTTTTGTGTCCATAACTTACTTGTCCTTACAACACATAACATATGTTTGGATTAAACCAATCAAATATTCAGTTTTCAGAATCAATTTTTACTTTTTAATATTATAAAGCTATACAATAAAATGGTTATTGCATGAATATTGGGGAATACTCGAAAGCTCGTGCAATATAAAATTCTACTCGGGACAATATTCCCCAATATTCAAGCAATAACCCTATAATATATTAATATAGTATACGCTAATACAATACCCCTTTAATCCACTCTGTTACCAACGTCGAATACAATCAGGTAACTTGCAAACTTGAACAACTAAACATTTATTTCGAAAATGATGAGATATATGTTTTTTTTCTTAAAGTTCAATTATAAGATATGTTTTTATTTAACTTTTTAATATTTTACACATTTTAACAAAAGACTTTTGATGAATGTGTTAATAAATAACCTCTTATGCTCCGTGTTGTTGATTTTCAATCAGAATATTTCTAAAGCGAGGTTTCAGGTGACAAGGGAAATCAAAGAATGGTGTTAATCTACCAAAAGGTGTAATTGATAGATGAAGGTCTAATGAACGAGAACCTAAATATTTGATTATCCTTTATGGTAGGTTAAACGGAAGGCTAAGCAAATAGAAGTAGTGACAAGACAATATTTTTGTCCTTTTGAAATATTTTATTATAAATTAAATCAACATTTCAAAATCCCGTCCAATACAAAAGTGCAAATTTTATTATCCACAAATTCTATTCGTTTAACTCGTTGATTTATTCTATTAAGGAATTTTGCTTTGTTTGACATCGAATGCATTGCATATTACGAGAACGTACTTTTCGGCATTATTTTTCAACAATATGAAGATGTCTTGGAATATGATATTGAGTCTGCAATAAAACTTTAACATACATTTTATATAACCAAGTGCATGATTAGGACAGTTGTAATGTACAAAGCCATGTAATACGACTTATGTAATGTCATCAATTACTCTTAGACTGGTAACTACTACTTGTACTAACTGTCGTTGAATAAACACAAAATCTCAGATGATGATGTACTATAGATAAAGGAATCGTTAAAAAATACGTCCCTATATAATTTCGACTGAGATTCAACTTCATTGTTTGAATCCAGATGTTTGAATCGGATGTGTTTTTACCCCACGCATGACCGATCCATATTAATGTACTGTAACTAATATCAAACAACAATTATTATGATCAAGTGCAAAACTTTGTTATTTCTTTGGTTATAAGGGAAGTGAAAATACATATCTGAAACACGGATGTTTAATAGATGACAGATTTTTATGTATGACAAGGAAAAAATAAACAACAATACCCCATCAACAGTAAAGGTGAGTACTTTATCTTTAAACTAACATTTTTAACTTAATATTAACTATCTAGGTCAGTAATATATTATGTATGGTATACATGATAAAAGATATATTATGTATGGTATACATGATAAAAGATATATTTTGATTCCCTGACTATTTCATATTAAAGATTTATATACGGCCACTTGTTTCCTCAATGAATGTCATTATAAAATATTATATTATCCTACGCACATCCGATTGCAATTAATGCAGTGTTGCTATAAATGATGTGTAAGCTGAATAGAATATTCATGATTTTAAGCGATCTTACTAATATTAAGGTATCCTCAGTTGTAAATCTTACACGTGGAAACAGTGGCACATCTTTAAGATGTAAGACTTAGTCTTAGATCTATTAACATTTCCCTGCTTAAAATAGATTTTAGAAAAAAAAACGCAGAACGTGTCAACAAGAAACAAAGCTAACACATCAATATGTTTTTAACATGGCTCACCCGGATTCTGGCTCAGGTAGCCCCTTAACAATAATGTAAACTGATTCAGCAAAATTGACATATCACTAAACACACAGCAATACGCAGAGTAAAACTTGGTTTAAAAGAAGTCTGGATCTGATTTTCGAAAAGGTTACAGAAAAAACTAAGCAAAATGACAAAGATTAACATGGTTTAATAATGAACAACTAGCATTTAATGACATGCCAGCAATAGACCACAATTAAAGTGATCTAAAATGTATGTCTTCCTCATATAAAAAAAATCAAGCACAAGTCCTCCTGTTAGGTGTTTAGTTTCATATCATCATAAATTAAACAAACAGAATACAACCTGTTTAATGCCAACAGCTGGTTATAGAATAACTGTGTTTATTTCTGAGTGAATCAATATTAAAATTGGTTTACAGGTTTAGTTAGCTTTTGAGGTGATTGGCGACAAGTTTTATGCTTTGAACAGAATGCTACCGCAAATTTGTGGGATTGATATACAGATTTTTCTTAAGGAATATGTCTAGTTTATAACCGACAGAAATGCTTATAATCAAAACTTTTTTTTAAAGAACTTTGTTTCAACGGATTTGACCTTACACTATTGACTTTAAGACATTTTCATGAATCTTGTATTCGTCACGACGTTGTTTAATTATCTCTATAATGAATACTTTAAATATAATAATGCATTTCACAATTTAGTACGAATCAGGAACACTTCGTTTCTTCTCGATACACTTACTGATTTATTTCAAATTATGAAAAATACACAAAAATGCGGATCACCAGCCCAGTAGTCAGAAAATCTGTGTTGACTTGAGTTATCATTGATATGTTCATAATCACAAATTAAGTGTTAACAAAACTTTGAATTTTTTACAAACTAAGGCTTTTCTACCTCAGGAATAGATTACCTTAGCTGTATTTGGCTAAACTTTGTAAGAACTTTTGGTCCTCAATGCTCTTTAACCTCGTACTTTGTTTTTGCCTTTCAATCACTTTTTGATTCGAGCGTCACTGATGAGTCTTTTGTAGACGAAACGCGCGTCTGGCGTTTATATAAAATTTTAATCCTGGTATCTATGATGAGTTTATATGCACTGAAAGACAAACGTCTTTTTAATTTTGGTTTTTGATATGCACTTGAACAAATAAAGATTTCTGCATGCGAATTTGATTTTCCATTCGAAAATAAAAGTTAACTTAGTATGGATATTTAATTAAAAATAAGAAACAACTTCTTCATCCATACAAAAAAACAATTAGTCTTTTCTCTCCTTTGTTTTTATATGAAAATTTGAGAAGCAATTTTTCACATTTCATACTTAATTTGAAAAGCGAAATAAATGCTGATTTTGAGCCATTTTAAATCAAAACGCATATTGACTCACGCTTTTTTCATTTGTTATTTCTAGGAAGAAAAACAATCCATGTTTTTTTTCTTCAAATTATTAACTTAATAATACAAAAATATGTTGAATCCTTTTTGTCCTTGCTGGATAAAAAAGAATGCATATGCATTTATTGATACGGAAATATTATAAACAAAAAAAATTTAAACAGAGACTTTTCTGTGTAATGTTAATGATTTTATGGTATATAATATGTTATTATATACAGTCACTACAATCAGAGTGTCGAACTACTTGATTTCAACAGGTGTAATAAAACTAGCTTGCTATTATTATTACTATTTGATAACCATTGCATTTTTAGTATTTATGTTTTTGTTCCTTAGTATTTGGTAATTTAGCATAACGCTAGTTTGTTTACGTTCATTTATAAAACTTTGATAAACACATGTATTAACATGCATCAAACACCTTTTTTAAAACATGTATTTCCAATAAAAGTTTAATAAGTATTCTGTATTATCATTTAATTATTCTGTTATACATCGATTTCTTTCCTTTTTTCAATTCATATAGTTAATTCAAAGATAAATAGCAAAATCTGTAATCACTAACTCCATTTCTAGACACATTGTTTTATTGTAATTTTGAATAGTGCAATTCATGTATGATTAAAAAAGGGAATAGTGTTCAATTGGAAATGACATTCATTTGAACGATTAACTACGTAGTGATAACTATATAAAAATCGATGGTCAGGTACAAAGCAATTACTTTGCATTTGATCTTTTATCTGGGACGGAAAATGTATCCCTTAAATATTTTGCATTATTTTCGAAATTTCTAATTTTATGACTGTAGATTTGGATGAGTTTTCCATTAAGATGATAATAATCGTTTGGTCTCTTTGGAGATATCCATGCAAGCTTAAATATTCAACCACTTTGAAATGCTGACAAGCAAAACATTCTATTGTTATAAAAAAAACAGATTAGGCATATTAGGTATTATACAATAACATTCTCTCAGAATTACGACTGCTCTTGATATCTGACAAATTGTTTAGACATACTTTCTGCTTGGAATCGTTCAATGACAGTATTCTGAATTTTTATTCTCCCCTCATAACTGTATGACACTCGGCTTAAAATTTGAGTATCTTATATACTATTTTAACGATTAACAAGAGAACCTTGTACTTGCACATGCATATGTTTCATGTTCGATGAGGTGAATTATGAAAGTTCAAACAGAATTATTACATAATCTTATCAATTGCACACACACATAAACAAATGTAACGCATTATATTTTTTTTCATAGATAGCAGGATTTTATGATTATATGTTACAGTATATGTTCATATACCTTTTAGGTAGGTTTCAGCATAATTTGAAGGTTGTTATAACTAATATAAATACAACGGTTTTTTTTTATCTCAGATTCAGTTTTTTTTTTATTTTAGTATATGACAAAAAGTGCATACAACATATAATCAAACGAGTTGTGGCTATTGTTTAAAAGATACTACGAATTGTAGTGATTTCTTGATTTGTTGAAACAAATTTTGTAGAAACTTGGTTCTTGCAAGAGTATTTATTCACCTCTTCTGATTTTAATTTGAAAACTGATTGTATGAACTTCCTAAACCGTCGGACTATACATAATTCATCATAAATTAAAATCATAAAATGCTTACCTCCGAGGAAAATTTAAAACGGAAAATCTCTTATCAAATGGCCAATTTAAAAGCTAAAGCATATCAAACAAATGGATGCCAACCGTCATATTCCAGTCTTAGTTCAGGCATCTTCTAATATAAAAAAAACGGTGGATTGAACCTGGTTTAATAGCTAGCAAAACCTCTCAGTTGTATGGCATTCGAAAAGTTCCTTTATATTGACAACGAACAAACCAACAGACATACTAGTAATAGGAAAAAATGTCAAACCCTTAATCCATAGCAAACGTATGAGTATAGCATTTTTAATTCATTGTGTAATACCTGTAACAAATGGACCGCAAATAAGCGTAAAATAATTTAAATAATTGAGAAATCGTACATAGAAGTCCTAATTTGAGCGTCTGAGGCTCAGAAGAATTTGCAGTCATATTTGGACCAAATTTGTATTTAAAATATACATATACATCAGAGACCTTCTGATTTTCGTAAAAGATGTATCAGTTCGTCTTTAGATATCTTAAGTTTATAATTTTTTACAGGATTTTTGCTCTTTTATGTTAAAATAAAATTAGACTGATTTTACTCTATAGTTAAGATAGTGATTTCCTTGAAAAAAAATTTATACACTAGCTTATGTTCCTTATCTAAAGCGACTTTTTAGTATGCATATACTTATCTCTACTTAGTCAACTATTTTACAGAAAACAAACAAATGCATTATCCCATTTCCTATTAGTGGTAAAACATTCGGCATTCTTTTCCTGTCGAAATGCACTTGATCGAGTTTTAGCCATACATGTGTGTACCGCCTTTATTATGTATTCATTATGTTGGAATTGTATTTTTTCCTTAGTTTCCGTGTGATGTTTATTTGCATTCTAATCTACGAAAGTCCGTATTATGATTTTTTTTTAAATATTATCGGAAATAAAATACAATCTTAAAATAGGATTGATTCACTGACATTTCAAAAGGCTCATCCCATGTCAACTGGTCTTTATATTGATATGAATTTATATGTAAATATTTATTAACATTGAATTCAGGGGATATGTAAATAAAACACTCAAATTATATGTCAGATAGTAAATTTTTCAATAACAATACAGATAGAAACATTCATTATTATACATTGAGATAAAATACTGTAACAAAAAGGAGGTTAATAACGGAAATTTAATTTTGCAAAAGTCATTTTCATGTTGAGGAATGTCAACACTTTGTTAATTGTAAAATGAGAACACAATTTTACTTTTGTTCAATCTTGAATGCGTATTTTTTCATTAAAATAACTGTTTCCATTCAAAGGGAAAGAAACCTATATACGATTTAATAGTAAGAACAACATTCACGAAATACTCATTCAATTGAGACACACTAGTTGTAGTGTAAAAGTTCTTCAAACCAAATAGTCAAGAACATGACACAGCATTAGTCGTAGTGTAAAAATTTCTCCAACAAAAAATCAGAACAAATAGCAAAAATAGCTTCTTATGAGATACAATATAAACTCATTTAACGTCCGGTCTTGAAGTATTACCAGTAACGCATGCAGAATATTTATATTTTGAACACACCCAAGGCTACCTTACCTTTTTTTGCGGTGAATAGTATTGTCTTAGGATTACTGGTCAGCTTAACTATACATGAGTTTTACGAATGCCATTACCAGTTGGTTGACCGGCATTGAATATACGCTTCACAGATGAGAACGGATATGTTCCTAATTTTGTAACTAAAATCCCGTCCTCTTTTCCCTAATGCGACCTACAGAATTAAATTCATAACCGGGTTTGAACTCAAATACGCAACACGACTGATGCCATATTTGGAACAGAATGTGTGTACTCTTTCAGAGCACCGGAGACAAGCCCGGGTTTTCGATGCGGTTCGTGTTGCTCAGAATTAAGTTTTCTATATTATGTTTTTGTGTATTATTTTTTATTTATTTGTTGGTCTTTTTCTTCTTAAGCCATTGTGTTGTCGGTTTGTTTCCGATTTGTGGGTTATGATGTCCCTCTGGTATCTTTCGCCTCTCATTTAAAATGATGGTAATGTAATTTTTATGAAGAAATCTTTAACATATAACAAAGGATGCACGTATATCTTGAAATGTATATGCCGAGTATACTAATATATACAAATCAAAACAGTTTTTTCTTTTTTGAAACATTTCAGAAAATATGATGAATGAAAATTATTTTTAGTACCCATACAAGATTTGTAAGACAATGTAAGTGAAACGTATATATAATGTAGTAAATATATGATAAACTTCAACAGTTCACGTGAAGTAGTTCCTGGTTGTTCTTCCTTTTTAATTGAAGTTGCTTTAAATATCAATACCAGATATGCATGTAGTGTGGATAGACCTTCTTCAAGGATATATATTGTCAGTCATTTAAGTTCAATTCTGCGTTCAAGATTTTTAATCTGATTTTATCATGATTATAAAACAAAATGCACTGAGAAGGGAAAATGAACACAACATAAAAGATCTAATATTCTGCTTGATGCTCTTTAATTCTGATAATGATATTTCGGCAAATAAACAAATTTCCCTTTTGTTTTTTTTTCTCTGTAATTTTTCTGATCAAAACAAAAGAAGGTAGGAAGACGAGATGAAACATTTTTTTTAGGAAACTATTTGGACCCTGTACATTCTCAATTGTTATTCATGAACCAGAAACATCGCCAGTAGTTATGTCATATTTTAATGATTATATGGAATGGTACAAACTATTTAGACTTGATACATCATGTAGACATTAACATATTTTTAAGAGATTATGTTTCCATATAGATGGTTTTTTTTTCTTCATTTGCTTGCTGTTTTATTAACGTTAACACCATCTCCTTTTATATTGCCAGGTCTTTTAAAGTTTAATAAACTCACAGAATAATTTGTGCTTAGGATATATTACACTATTAAAGTTTATGTACATTGTTCATATATCACCTCCCTAATGTGAAATGAAATATCTTGTTTGCATTGGGCATGTAAAATGAAACGGATGTGTCGGAATTTCATAAGTATTTTTTCGTATATTCTATATTCATAAAAAGTTAATTAACACAATAAAAATACCTGCAACAGCTAAACCGTTAATATTTGAATTATGAAATTTCAAAATACATAACTAATTTTAAGGTTACAGAAAACAAACATATATATTGAACAGATATATCATGCGATATAAGGCGATGGAAATTCATTTTCAAGACTGGTTTTTTTTTGCAAATACTCCTCAATAACATGCTATATCTATTTAATTGCAATACTCATATATGAAGACCCTATTTCAATACTGAACGAATAACAATGAGATGAAAAACAACGATCCAGAGTTGTTGACGTATTTTCTAAACATATTAAAACTTAATCAAGAGTTGTCTCCCTTTTTCTGTTGTGAATTATAATTCACAAATACCAAATACTAACTAAAGACTTTCTGTATATTATACTCATTTGTGTAGAGGTTCCATCCTCTGTAATTCATATACAACTTATACAAAAACAATCCTTTGAATTAAACATACATTTTATTACACCAACTTGTATTTACATTTTCATGACTAGAATATACATTTTTTACTTTTTGGCAATACTTTGGCTACAGAGTATTCTATGATATTTTGTTGAGGCGCCAGGGTGACTACTGATTACCTACACACAATGGCTATCAGCTGACCTATGTTGACATAGTGTCATAAAACCCCTGGTAGTTAAACACGGTTACACCACCACCTACCATGGGGAGTGACCGGGGAAAACACTCGTATTACCAATGCTCCAGTTAGCGCCCCACCTGTTGGCAGGTGTAGGCCTCCCCTCTATGAGATGAGGTGGAGGAGGTCCCAGAGTCACCCATCTGTAGACCACACCGTTACCACTAACCACATTTTCCAAACCTGCAAATTTTATAACTTGTCAGGCCCAGAGCAAGGGCCGAGTGAAATAATCCCCCAATCACTACCAGTCTCCCTGGACCTCCCCCCATTCAAAATTGACTCTGCGCCTTAGGATAAAAGAAGATAATTGATTTTTTTAAAATGTCATGTTTTTGTTCCAATTAATATAATTGTTAATTAATAAAAACTAAAATTAATGCTGGATGCTCAAATCACAATAGTCCATAATATGTTAATAAAGTGCTTAATAACGGAAATGTCCAATTCATAGAAACGCAAGTTTATTCGAAATTATCCTGTATTGGTCCAATACTATGAAGGTTCTGCTTGGATACTGGTAACCATAATATGCCAATCAAATACAGCAAACAGATGCCTGAAAATATAAAACAAAAACAGCAGCAACTATTCTCATAGGGAGGGCGGGCGGGTTTTAAAAGTTTAACTAATTTGTGTAACACCTGCTTTCTAGTCGACAGCAAATTAACAAGTGCCCGATTCGGGAATTCCAAAATTCTAATTCAAGCTGATACGGGAATTCCAAAATTCTGATTCAAGCTGCGAGCGCCCTCTATGGCCATGCCGAATATGGCAATAAGCTACAGGCTGCAACACCCACACACCCACACAAATATTTGATTGAATTAAACCAGATTATTGAAAATATGAAATTTTTATAATCTCTATTAATTGCAATACTCATATATGAAGACCCTATTTCAATACTGAACGAATAACAATGAGATGAAAAACAACGATCCAGAGTTGTTGACGTATTTTCTAAACATATTAAAACTTAATCAAGAGTTGTCTCCCTTTTTCTGTTGTGAATTATAATTCACAAATACCAAATACTAACTAAAGACTTTCTGTATATTATACTCATTTGTGTAGAGGTTTCATCCTCTGTAATTCATATACAATTTTATTGAACAGATATATCATGCGATATAAGGCGATGGAAATTCATTTTCAAGACTGGTTTTTTTTTGCAAATACTCCTCAATAACATGCTATATCTATTTAATTAAACCGAATGTTAACGTTAAAAAAAGCAGTGATGATCGTGACGTTACAAGCGTCCAGTCGAATATGGTAGTTTTTGACGAATACCATGGCAGAGAGGGTAAAAAATGCATATCATTTTTGCACATACCCCAGCAGCGTTAAAACATGAACGATATTTTTTTGGTAACAGTGAATTGGTGAAAAATACACTGGCTACCAACCAATGAAAACCTCGGATTCCTACATAAGGTGTAATTAAATGTAATATAATTTGCCAATTATGTCAAGACGTTCAATCGAATTGAAATGTTTGCAAACTTGTTCAGTATGAACGACACATAGATACTAGTATTCGAATGATATAAGATCATTTGAGTCCTTGATAAAACAAGGTAAGTTTTGAGTACTTGTAATTACTTCAAAGAAACAATAAGAGACAGTTAATAGTTATACTTTCAAAAGATAAGCATTACTCTTGTTTTCTCTTTTTCAACATTTCTATCTGTACAATTTTGAAAAATAAAAACGTTTATACCACGACTTTCAAATCACATAACTCCACAATTTGTTGTAACAGATTGGCTGGATAATGTTATTATGTGCGCAGTTCGTCCTAAGAATATGTCATTATTTTAAAGAATGACATAAACTATTTAATTATAAATAGAAACATAAACGTTTGTAGTCTTACAATTTAATTTTATATCAATGCTAATTTTTAGAAATTTTAGAAGATTACAAATCATCGTGAATTTGCTATTGGTGTGGTATTTATCATGTGACTTGGGTAAACGCATTAAAAACTTCTCCTCGAGCGAAGCTAGCTATATTCACTAACGTGAATTACGATTGTTCTTATCTGTTAATCGACGCATGCGTCTCGGACATCATTCTAATATTGCTGCTTTAATATAGCCGAACATACGAAACTGAGTGTTCTTGCCTCCTGATAACTTCTTCAATGCAATTTGTCACATGAGCATTCATTTAACACTACCAATAACGCTTATGTAGTTCCATTTATTGACCTACTGATAAGAATGTTAATAAAAAGCAAATCAACAT
This sequence comes from Mytilus trossulus, assembly GCF_036588685.1. NCBI lineage: Eukaryota > Metazoa > Mollusca > Bivalvia > Mytilida > Mytilidae > Mytilus > Mytilus trossulus. The sequence goes on along the minus strand of NC_086374.1, from coordinate 18,900,865 downwards.
TACAATATGAAATATTTGTCACTTAGACAGTTTCAGAGTTAGTTTCCTCCGGGTGCGTATTCTGAGTACCATTTTAATCTCATGTTATTAATTCTCTAAGCGTTGCGATGCAGATATCCGGCTAAAATGACTTATTCTTTATAATTTAATTAAAAAAGACCGATAAAATTGAAGACTGGAAGATAGCAGGAAGCATTTTCTGTTGGATAAGAACATGCATAATTTTTTCTTAGACTTTGTAGAGTAGTTCTCAGCAAATCATTTTTCTTTGATTCAGCTGTTTTGCTTTACATTTGTGGTATTTGGTTTTTGTACATGTACGGGTTTCTACATATTAACACTTAGTCTGTGAACTAAACTGCTGCCGTAAAAGCGATGTAAACGTAGGTTTTTGTGCCTTGTTGATTGTTTTACTTTGTCTGGAGATAAATGTAAATGTATTGAACGTTACTTTTTTTTATGGTAAAAAATCAATAAATAGGCTACATATTTCAGAGATTTGGGTGAAATTTTGAATACAATTAACGTTATTATTATTTGGGTGAAATTACGAATACAATTCAACTAAATTAACAAAAAATCACTTTTATTTTCTTAAAAAACAAACTAATATTTCTACAGAATCCGACCTATGAATGTATAGTTTGTTCTGTTGCAATGGTGAAATTTTGAGTGTTGGTTCGTATAACGTGTGATTAATATATATATAGGGAACGTTTACCCTTTCGATGCATTTTATGAGCTTTGAACCTCGGTAAACTATAGTTGTCTTGTATATTTCTTTTTCTCAATTGAGAACGTTCCATTTCTATGTAGCTCCATTCCAGCAGCGTATTTATCTCGTTATTTTGTTTCTATATTCAAGCATTAAAACACACTTGTTTCCTTCAAAATTCAGAAAGCTTGGGGATTTTCGCACGTTAACTAATGTACATGTGTTTAATGAAATACATAACACGTATTTGAAAAGTAGATGTTTATCAGCTCTGTATATTTACTTGAAAGTTGTCTTTAAGTTAAAAAAATCTCTTTAAAAACCTAAAATGTAAGTTTTATTTTAATCTCATTACTCCAAGGGGTAAACATTTACCTATATGTTATAGTTACGTTGTACCTAATTATATTCTTAAAAGTTGGGTATCCAAAAAATCCTTCATAGACAATATAGTTCAAAATGTGTCAATGATTTTCACAAATTGTAACACTATATATATGTGACGTAAAATCGAATAATCAAAATCGAAATCATTAAAGAAAGCGCCGATCAAATATTTGTGTTTAGGTTGTTGAAAGAAATTTTCAGCGACGTATAAAAACATTTTATTTTTTAAAAAGGTTGCGAACTTGTAAGTACAAATTATTTCTAACTTTGTTATTTTGTATTTAAGCAAACAATAGATGAAAGGAATATTGATCTGAAATTAAATTACGAAATGTTTTTACTTAATATTTTGTTATATTTTTTATTTAATGGAGCAGTTGACTTAAATCAACCGGTATACATTGTACTTAAAAACATACTATAAAAAACGACAAATAACCAAAAAAAATTAATAAGCAGATACTCAAGGACAAATAAAAAGAGTGTTGATATCAGGGAATAAAGTATATATGACATTGAATTTACACGTTTAAATCTTGGAATTAATTCAGTACAAATACGTGAATATCAGAATACAGTTTAAACGTTTTTATTTACTGCACTTAATGACTTTATTTTAGAATTTAAAGCATCGAGGTGCGATCTTAGTTTTACTGATCAATTATCGAGCTCTTCATATAACTTAATATCTGTTTCACACTTATTAAATAAAAAACTCAGTGGTAAATTTCAATTGAGAATGTAGCAACTAAGTTATACATAACATCATTAGCAAGACTGTAAGTACTGGTATCGATCAAAATAATAAAGTGTCGCAATATGCAAACGAAGCCAATTGGTTAATAGTATTCATTTCCAAGTTGTATCAGTCATCTAAATAACGTGTCAATTATTTTTAATTCCAGAATGTAACAAAAGTGTTTGCCAGAGCAATGAGGAAGATTGTCGTCATTCCTGGAAAGGACTTTATATTACGTTTGGTTATTCTGTGATAAATATTCAAATTATAAGTGATAACTGAACAACTGACCATGCTGAACTTATCGTTGATGATGGTATTATTTTTGGAAATTATTGGAACATCATTCAGCAAGACTTGTCATGAGCGAAAAGTAAGTATGCTTTCGTTTACTCTATTCTGTATTTCACATTTTTAGAGCAAATAAAAAAGGCTACCATTTTGGTCTAAATTAAATTTTCGATTAAAATTAGAAAGACATATTTGTAGTCAGTACACATATGATGGGTCTAATATAAAAATACAGTTGGAAGAGTATATCAATATATAACTCAACTATTCATATTTTTAAATTGATATCCAAACTGTCATGATTAGCAATATCAACAAAACATCTTCTAGCCTGTTCTCCCTCCCCTATCAATCCAACTAATATACCTCTGATCCAAGATAAAAATATTGTTTTAAATCTTACATATTACACAGTTACAGATGAAGCTTTGATTAAAAAGCAAAGTCATGTTACCTTTAATTTTCAGACAAATATAGTGTTAACAGCTGTCTTACAAATTCATTTACTCGAATTGATGTTGGACACTATCTATCCATCATATATCAAGCCATAATTTTATTACTTTAAGCTGTTTAATAATTGTAATTGTTTGGCTATAAATTTAATTGCAATGATTAACGATCTGACATCCACATGGACAAAAAATAAAACATTACGTTTTAAAATTTAAAGGTGATCGAAGTGCTTTTAAGGAACACTAAAAGTCAAAATTTTGAAAGTCGACTATAATTAAATAAAGGCAGCAGTATTATATCGATGTTCGAAATTCAGAAATCGATAGAGAAGAAAAAAAAACAAATCCGTGTTAAAACTAACAATGAAAGAAACAAATCAAATACAAGAGGAAGTACCAGACAAGAATTATAGGACCTAATCTAAGATTTGGGTAAACCTTAATTCAGACTGACCCCTTTTGTTATTTTTATTATAAACGGTCAATTTCGGAAAGATGTGTTATAAATCAAGAAAGTTCAAAGCTCTCTTTTATAAGCAGATGTTAACTCTCGTGTTCTCCATATCAAACATGGAGGAACATTAACATGATTATTTACGGAACAGAAAATAGTGAATCAGCCTTTTTCTATTTCTCTACACGATGATTAAAGTCTATAACCCATTTTGATTTTTTACTACCGTCCAAATGTAAACGGTTCAATTTGATAATTCAAAGCCATTAAACAAATATTCTGAAAAGTATATTTTACTGATGAGGTTGAAGTAATGGACGAAAACACGAGTAAGTTGCCCTTTTAGTAATATCTGTTTCACAGAATATATATGTTCTAATTTTTGTAATCCCACACTCATCGTCTCTTCCTCAAATAAGACATTACGAAATTAAATTTATCACCTTGTGTATACTTACATGAACACTACGAAGGATGAAATAGTTATCAAAGATAAGAGGATTATAATTTAATACGCCAGACGCGCGTTTCGTCTACATAAGACTCGTCAGTGACGCTCAGATCGAAACAGTTGAAAAGCCAAACAAATACAAAGTTGAAGAGCATTGATGACCCAAAATTCAAAAATGTTGTGCCAAATTAGGCTAAGGTAATCTACTCCTGGGGGTAAGAAAATCCTTAGTTTTTAGAAAAATTCAAAGTTTTGTAAACAGAAAAAGTGGAACAGTTTCTGCTTACACTTCAAGCGTACCTGCAACCACCCTTGGCTTTTAGGTGGGTCCGTGTTGCAAAGTCGTCAGTTGTCCAGGTTGAAATTGTATACAGTTTGTCTTTTTTCCGATTTTTAACAAAGGCGTTTTTAGTTTCAATGTCCTCAACTCGTGAGTATGAAAATCCTTTCGGTATCTTAAGCCTTTCTTTTATATTTTATTAAGTAATATTAATTGAATGGTTGTGTTGCGTGAAGGAGAATAACAAATAACAAAGTTCATACTAAGCCAAATTGATGTGATCTCCTAATGCATTATCAAGCAAGAATAGTAAAATCGACCATATCAACCATTTTAATCAGTTATATTATTCCTAATATCTTCCTTTGTTCAGGCTAATACCTGATAAAATAGATCATTTTGACATGATTAATGTTCTTTTCTTGCTCACGCAATGCTTTCGTTTTTATTTACACTCGGTATTTTATGCTGCAAGTAAAAGTATATAAAAACGAAAGAAGATATGAAATAATCCATGTGTATACAACAAAGCTAAACGTGCAAGGTATATCAAATCATAAACATAACTAAATTCACAAATTTTACAAAAGGTTTTGTTATCATGAATATAATAAAGAGCATTGATTCATTTAGTTATGCAAATAAAATAATTGAAATTCTAACGTCTTATTAATTCACACGTTTTTTTAATTTTCAAATCTATTCTTGATGTCAGTCAAATAAAGTTTTTTAATATCTTCTGTCTTTGATCTGTGTGTTAGTTTATAATTAAATTATATCTTTAATTCATCAAATATTGATAAAAGAAAAGAGGGGGTTAACAATTGCAAACTTCTAATTAAGTTATTCCTAAGTTCACTTACAACAACCAAAAGAAATATTTGTAAGATCTGTTCAGCAAGTAATTGCGATTTTTGAAGTTTTACACTTTATTGTTGGGTGATTTTTTCTGTAAAATGAAACTTTCTTTTTAACTGTTCATTTAGTCAATACTTTTCGGTTTGTGGATTGCTAATGTTTCTTATTGCTCCGCGGGTACATTATAACGTTCTGATTGGTTTACCGCGGTCTCTCGGTTATCGTTTGGGGTTAGTAAATTTTAATTCATGCCGGAATGTCTTCTGTTAATAGTGACGTTATCTATTGATCTTGTTGTATTTCATTGCCTATATTTCTACAAAATGCATTAAGGAAGAAAGAAGGTGAGTAAAATCCATAGGCCTCCATGGACTTTACCCTCTATGAATCCTTAGGGGTCAGTAGCAAACCGTATATATTATTATATTGTTGTTTTTCTGCTTCTTGCAGTTTGTTCTAACTTGACACTGACCTACGTATAGAATTTTATTGCCGGGGAAATATTCATACATTACAACAGACGACACGTTTGATTATACAGCAAAAACAACAACAATGATAATACTGATAAAATCAATAAAAAAAACAAGACTTACAACATTGTAAAATATGTTTTGTTAACATACCAGTAGTTCTAAAATTAAAACAGCGGGAATGTCAATACAGTTATTATAAATATGTTGCATTACTGTTGGTTTTATATTTCTTGAGAGTTGTCCTTTTTTTGGAATTCAAATATAGGGAAATTGTTTTAAACAATTAAACGCTTCAGTGAAATGTGAAATGTGGCATATTGTCTTTCACGCTTAAAACAATTTCTCCTAATTAGCTTGCTTGTTTTATTGACACTCCACGTAATGTATTTCATTTAATGTAGTGGAATAAATGGATGTTTTTCATTTTCATGTCACTTTAATCGAGTATTAATTTATCAACATTGATGAAGAAAAATTAACTGACGTTTAATATGAATTATACGCTTAGAACAAAGGTAAAATTGATTAAAATTTCTTCATGCATCAACCCATTTCTATCTACAATAGATAAGGTACTACGGCTTACATAGCCCGTGAAATAATGGATAGTTATAGAAAGGAAAATAATAACTAATTATTAAACCATTATAATTACGCACACAACAAATATTCATTTAGCACTTGTTTTCGACCAGATTGTGAATTTAGCGTCATTTTTTATGCTTCTTGCTTCAAGTAAAAAAACAAAACATGAACTGTGAAACCCGCATATAGTAAACATTTTTATTACGGTCAACCAGGTGAAAAGTAAATATGTGCTTTCACTCGGTCTCTACTGGTTTTGATTTGTTGATGAAGTCTGAAACATGTTTTCCTTCATACATATCATGGTGTCTTGAAGTGTTGCAATTCATATTTTATTACAAAATCATATATTGATTAGATATTTCAGGAAAATCTCAAGTGACTAACAAAACATGATAAGATAAATTAAACAGGAAGTACCTTGCAAATGACCAATATTCAAGATAGCTAGATTCTCAGAAAAGTTAAATCATTACGGAAATCTTAAAGAATAGACTAAAATCATACTGCAGCGATTGTAATAGACGTCATGTGCTTATATTATCTCACGCAAACATACAGAACCAAATATAAACGATTTTTAGTAATAATAATATAAACGTAGTAATTTCTTCGTATTTGTTTTAACGCTGTTTTGTTTTTGTCAACGTTTTATATTTGGGAGGTTTTATGGTTTTTATTTGTATTTGCATCAATCAATGGTGGCTTTTAGTGAGTGTTGTGTTTTTATCATGAAAAATATTTTAAAAACCATTTCAACACCTTTGGTATGAATAAACACGCAAACTGCATATAGTGTCGCAGCTTTCATAATTAAGATTCTGTTTGCATAATTTTGCTCATCATCAAGTGTTTCCTCTAGTCTAGTTTTCTCGCTATTTCTATCCAAATAGTAGAAATTCATTTGTCACGATTTTGATTTGGTTTCTTATTTACAGGACATCCTTAATTTGTAAATTATATTTTGAGTTGAAACTATACTGAGTGCAAATGAAAACGCAACACTTTTGTTTTTCAAAAAAATCTCATAATTTTTATTTAATTTACTAGTATATTAGAACTTTGTATAGTTGGTTGAAAATGGCTTTAAAGACAATAGTCGACAAATTTACGGTTGAGTGATTTTAAGAACAAATGCGAAGTAGGGGTTATTTTGAACGTACATAAGCCAAATTCACCGCTTTTCAACATACGCACCATTTTCACGATTTTGTCATTTACAGCTTGGCTAATGTCATGAACTTTCCCGACCTTATTGTTAAGAAACTTCAATAAACATCTGAGTAAATGCCAGGACTTTCTGACAACCAGCGACATGCAGTTTTGAGCATGATCCAATGAAGTCTTACACAGCATACATTAACGAGAAAACTGAAGTTGTAGCCTTTACAATAACCCAAATCATCCACAAATGCAACCAAATTGGATCATTAAATGATAAGCGACATCCCGGGGTACAAAAAGCAAGAAACACTCAGAAAGACTGATACGTTTGGTCTTTGATATATCCGATATCGACTCTGATGGCTGTCAAAAGGTCACAAGAGTTCAATGGTGGTCACGGTAAAACCTTTGGAACAATTTCAGTAAAGCACCATTTTCGCAGAAATGGTTAAGGAGCACCACAGTCTTTCCTTAGTGACTTCAAAACGGCCGTCTGGCGTAAACATCGAATTCTGTAGACCATAGATCATTCATTATGTACCAAAAACCATCAGTGGTGGTTACATAGACATTTAGCACACGCCTTGGCCAAAAGTCATGCTTTTCGGCGGATTTTGGTCCGATCGAGCAAATTTTACTTCAAATTTGACATGATTTAGACGATGAAAGCCACCACTAATATCATAAAGTTAGCTTGCGTTTTCTTTGTGGGACAAGTGGAATAACATTTCTCGGGATCACATTAAACGCCCGGGATGATCAATTCCACGTCGCTGTCAAGATTGCGCTGCACCACGGGGTTGTAACATTTTTTGTAAGGACTGTGAGTTGATAATTCGACATTGGATGTTTCGTTTATATTTAACATTGCCATTAAAGTGCGAGGTTTGGCATGCCACAAAACCAGGTTCAACACACCATTTTGTCCTTAAAAATGTCCTGTACCAAGTCAGGAAGATGGCCATTGTAATATCATTGTTCGTTTCTATGTGTGTTACATTTTAACGTTGCGTCGTTTGTTTTCTCTTATTTTTGAGTGTAAATTCACATTGCAATAAGACGTGGCACGGTACTTGTCTATTTCAAATTCATGTATTTGGTTTTGATGTTATATTCGTTACTCTCTTGTGATTTTGTCTGATGCTTAGTCCGTTTCTGTGTGTGCTACATTTCAGTGTTGTCTCGTTGTTTTCCTATATTTAATGCGTTTCCCTCGGTTTTAGTTTGTTACCCCGATTTTGTTTTTTGTCCATGGATTTATGAGTTTTGAACAGCGGTATACTACTGTTGCATTTAGTTACCTATTGCGCCCAAAAGATGACAATGAAACATTTTTGTTTGATATCGATCTATTGTTAAAATTGTTAATTTTCAAGAACAATTTATTTTGAAAAATTATCATTTCTAATATAAATTTTATTTAAAAAAAAAAAACCCAAGTGTTGGGTTTTCATTGGCACTCTGTATATATGGCATTCCTATCTTCATTAACTTTTTATCAAACACTATTAGCTAACAATAGGTCAGTTTGGTTTGACTTTTGCTATTAACTAAGACAAAATAAAACTCATACCACTTGAGTATGTCTAAAATATTACAATTCTACATACACACAAACAACTTTATTTTAGAATTCTTCAATCACCGTCAGTTTTTGTCTTTTTTACGCGAAATGGTCTTTTGATAATTCATGTAAATTTTTTTTTCAGACGCAAATTTTGTCAAAACATCAACAACAAGCCTTGATTGAACAAGAACTGGTGCGATGTTTTACCAATATTCAAAACCAAAATGATAAAAACTGTAAGTATAAGAAGGTTTGAAATATACAGGAAGAGACAAAAATCATGCACAACATCACTTCAAATTTGCGTTACTCAAATGCGTAATAACCTTATAAAAAATTTATTTGAAATATTTAGAAATGTTGCAGGATCAAATTGAAGTTGTGAGGTAAGATCGACTTTACTATTAATATCTTAAACTGTGATATATTGCAGCCAGCCAATGTGGACAAGTATGGGACGGGGTTATGTGTTGGCCACCGGTCGAACATGGAACCACAAGCGTTCAGCAATGCCCAAGATATATCCATAAGTTTAAACCAGATGGTAAGATTGCTGTTTTTAATTCATACGATTTTCGAACAGTCTTTTCGTTTAAAAAAAGATATGTGACTTAAGGCAATACACATAGAGTTATTCAAACTTCCTTACAAAAATTAATTTAATTATAAAATTGAAAAACCAACACTATGTGTAAATGTCTGCATCAGGTTTCAAAACCGGAAGTCAAATATACTTTGGCTTACAGTGTTTTTAGCCTTCATGTGCAGTTTTAACTAAGTATTTTATATATATGAATACATTTGGGTCTATAAGGAATTAAATGAGGGGCCGTAAGAACGACTGTGTTTACTGTACACTACTATGGAGAATAACTATATTTAAATGCTTACAGAAAAGCCAGGAAAAATATGCATTAGTGCCTATATATCCCCCATTAAGTTGAGGTCATCTCATCATGTTGTACAGAAACCATTATGTCAAAGTTGACCATAACGAATACTTGTATCACAGATTACAAAGAGACTTACAATATGCTCCCTATGTCGAAGCCGACACTCCATTCTCTAATCTCTGTTGCACTCAACCAAGCTTGGAAATTTCGATGCATAGATAACGCTTGTGAAATTCTTTATTTGAACACAGTTTTATAACTTAGATAGAAAAGTGAACTAATGACAGTCAAAGGCCCAATGAGCTTTAAGTCATTTATTACTCACCAGTTATATGTTTTGAATTTCCAAATAGATGTGCCTCTGGCATCACTAAAGAGATATCAAGTGTCGAAATATGCATTTGGTGTAATACAAATAGTACCTTTAGTATTATTTAGTGTTCCGTATGCGTGAAATCGTCAAAACACAATCCATTTTACAAAAGTTGAATTGTTTTGTAGACGTATAAATCGCCAGATTATAATCAGATGATGTTAAAACAAGAAGCAAATAATTTGGTACTGACATTAAAATACGAATATTGTTTTAATTTACTTTTAAATTAATTTTCAATTTAGGAATGCATCTCGCTCCTACATATCAGTGATTCAGTCCTCGGGATTGGCTTTACGTTTCAGTCGTATTTGGTTTCATAATCTCTCAACAATTGTATCAGGTTTTCACTTAAAACGTCAATAAAGAGACATAAATGTCGAAATGTGCATTTAGTCTGAAAACGTGAACCGTTAATACTATTTCACTTATACCACCTTGATTTTCCTCTATTGCACTTTCAAAATATGCGCAGAATTTAGCTTTTATTTCAAATGAAGAAATACTTGGCATGAGTAAGGTTTGTATACTTTCCAGTACTATAGAATATATGTCACATAATGTTTCAGTTCATATAAGAAAATAACCATCGCTGGAAGTTAATCAATCACATTTTCACCCTTTTCTTCCTGTGTACAGCTATATCAACCATCTAATCGCAAGTTTCAAAACTATTCTATAGAAACACAAAATAAAAAATAATGAAATATTTGGAACTGCAATGAAATGTAGGATAATTTTCCTACAACTGTTTATATCAAGGGAATATCTTGATGTGACGTACCCTGATTTGTGGTGTTACACCTATATAAAGTTAGTGCTGTTTTGAACTAGTTAATTTACCATTAGTGATTTTACTGGTTGTAATGAAAAGAGGTTTGTTGATCATGAATGCTAAAAGAACTTATTATATGCGTCATATATCGAATATTTGGTCCCAATTTTATTCTAATGTTTCTCGTCCTTTAAGAATGCATGTGTTGATTACAGATTTGACAGTTGATTTTGTACTTAGCGCGATTAAAAACTTGACATTTGTCGAGCTAAAACCCGAATGTTGTTCCTGTGGTTTAATTTTGTTATTATTTTGTTTTCACACTTTCCTATCACGACACCCTCATGAATTATATCAAATTATCTTAGTAAAATATTTTTACATTTGTTAGAAAAATGATACATGTTTTACAAAAATGTTTAGTGTAGGTGTTGTCCTCTAGAAAATGTGTTATTAAATCAACTGAAAACAGAACATTTTGGCTGGAATCTGTATGTACATTTGTGTTGTTTATGTCTTTTTTGTATACTTTAATCACCTAAATAATAATAAAGCCTTTCAAAACTTGGAGATAAACATTTTTTTTAAATGCTAACTATGTCACATTACAAAACAAACTTTAAATGATAAGAAACCTTTCTAAAACTTAATCAATAAATAAACCCATTTTATTGACGGTTCCAATTAAAGAGTTATCATCAAATTTCCAATGGCAATATTAAGGACTGATTTCTTGCATAGAATAGTGTTTACTTCAATGTACGAACGTCAACTTATCTAATTGTTCAACCAGTAATAGTTGGAATATCTCTAAGGAATACCCTCATATAATTGGTTCTCTCCAATTACAGTGATTTTATTATTGATCATTTAATACAATGACTTGTGTAAGAGCAGTAAACGCTGAAGGCAATCACCAAGGTTAATAGGTAGACAACAGTAGCAACAGTATATAGAAGGCTTCTGTGATGCACCACAAATTATATCACAATACTTAAAAGTCATATCAAAAAGAAATGTATGTCTATTAAGTGTTCAGACATTTTGTGTATGTTTTTAAACTCTGAAATAATGAAAATGTGTTACCTTTATCAAAAATAAGTTTATGACTCTATTTTTGGAACAAATATAAGGGAAAATGGGCCAAACCTATTTAACATGACTTACAACAATATTTTTGTTTTTACAATTTGAAGTGTGATAAGCATTTTATCATTTTTATGTGGTTTCTTTTACTTTGTTCTTCCCTTGAAATTGTATTTTTGTTTTAATTCACATCTATTTGTATCGTTTGAAACAGGTGGTTTAAGTGGACCTACACAATTATGAATCCGTCTTTATCAATTTTATCCAACTAATCATAAAATGAATAAGAAAACTTTTTCAAAAGTCCTTACACATGCATCCACAGTTTAAAATAATTTTATCATTTGTGTGTTTGGGATACACAGAGCCACATCTGTTTAATATCATAAGCAGTTTGTAACTGGATGTATTTTTTTACCACACGTATAAGTTTTGTCTTTATTCGAATTTTTCTTTCTAGTATTGACATCGATGATGATACAATCGTGAATCAGCAGACATATTAATCAATGTACATCTATAAAATAGAGAGTAAATGGCAATTGAACGGAAATAGTTTAATGTGTCTGTCCAATCAATTACAAAATAATGTGTTATAAAAATAAACGTCATGGGTCTAAAGAAAAAAGACAGTTCCTGTCTGTATTTTAATCATTGTGTGAGAATTTTGTAGATTTCTGGATGTTAAATATGCAACAACAAAAAAATAAAAAAATAAAAAATAAAAAACGAAATAGAAAGAAAGTAAAGAAAGCTTTATCAATACGGGAATAAAAAATGCCTTTCCAAAATGAGAAAACCCACAATGTTGCGTGTATACTTATTTACAAGACAGGAGTATTAAATGGTGAACAAATGAAACTAATGTATATTGGAAACCTATAGTAACATCTATAAGTATTAACTTTATATCTTGCTTCGTAATGTCTTTTGACAAAAGACAAGCATTAAGTAAGATTAGTAGAGATCGGAATCGATAAAAGAACACAGAACCTTTCAGGAAATTCATTTGCAATCATTTGTGACTAAACGACCGAAATGTATGGTTTATGTGCGGTTAATTTAAGTTCAGTTGGACGGAGCAATCTATTTTACAATAGTTCAGCTCACCTAAGGAACTCAAGACTAGTATATTAAAAAGTGATAAGTTGACCATACATACATATCATATACCGGTATGCTGCCCGTTTGACGTCCTCAAATGATTTTAAATAAATGTCATGCTGTATTAGAAGTTTTCTCACTTATTCGTTTTGTTATGAATACTAAATCATTGTCTGCATAAGACGAACCAGTAGCTGATCTCTATAACGAGAGGTAGTTAGAGGACCAACTAAAATAAAAAGTTGACTAGTATAAAACAATCCACGCAACGAAAAGAACTGCAAAAACCACGACTGAAAAATTATGCTTGACTGCAGTATCGCATTGGTGTTAATTGCGTCTTTACATTAGTTTCTTCCTTACTAATTCTTTTAACAGAATAAATATAGCAATGATTTGAAATGTCAACGCATAAGTGCCGACTATTGGGAAGGAAAAATTCACCAGCAATGTCATCGATCTAGGCTTAGAGTTTATTATACCACATGTGTTAGTTATTGGAATTACAATTTTGATATTATTTCTGATATTCTATTTGAATACGTTTTCAAAGTTTGTCGAATACTCTGATATTTTTTGGTTTGATTTGCAGTGTTGGCCTTGACATCTTTGTATAAATCGTAGATCGTATATTTATGTTTGATACTTAATAGCGCCATTATAAAGGCAACCATATGTTTATTTTTCAAAGTTACTTCTATTTACAATGAGTCTTAGGCTATTATAATAAATTATACGCGGCAATAAATATGTATGAACTCTGAATGTTGTATATGCATTTAATTTGTATGAGTATAAAATTATTTCAATTTTAAAAGGCTTTGCAACGCGGATATGTTTGGAAAACGGCGACTGGTTTGTTCATCCCGATTTAAACAAAACATGGACAAACTATTCCGGATGTGTTGGAAACATTACAGATAACCAATCACTAGTGCCCGATGTCATTCAGGTATTACATAGTAAATGTGTTACTTCAAAGTACGACGGAATTTTATCTGGACTAATTTAAGTACTCGGGAATAAAAAAAAACACCAATCGGCAGTTGTACAAATCAGCTGACTTCAATTTATATATCTATTTATCTATAATCAATTACATATTTAAGTACTTACATTTCTATGTGATGAAAATATGGAGCTTGACAAATTTTTAATTAATGAAAATTTTCTACATATTCCTGTCATGCTGTATATATGATATTTGTATGAAATTATATAAATAACGGATGAGAAGTAATAGCTTTTCTACCTGTTAGCAAAATTGAAGATTTAATAAAATAAACATCATGATAACAGAGGTTTTTATATTTTTCTGAGTCGAAATCTACAGTGGACGCAAACATGTATTGCCTCAACTACTTAACGTCTAAGATAATGCTATGCATCTTTGCATGCAACAGGTTTATTATAAATTAGGGTCCGTAGGTGGCCTGTTGTAAGGCAAAATTTCTGTCCCTATCCAATATACCCTCCTTTTCAGGTGGCAGTCTAAATTTCTCCGACCATCGTCCAAGATGGCCTCTTTTGTATCAACCTACCTATTGTATTTATTGTGAACTTGTTCTCGTCCTGAATATGCATGAAATATTTGCCACTGGACGTTAAGCAATCAACAATCAATCAATATTATAAATTATAACGTCCAACGCGTGGTTCGTCAACATTAGACTGATCATAAAGAAACGATTAATATAAGTGTTCATTTTGCTCTGATATTACTATTTTTAAATACAGAAAAAATGAATGTAGTTTATCATCCGACTTCACGAAATGGTTGTGTCAAAATAATTAATGCTTAAAGTCTAATCAAATTTGTCATGTGGTAGATACTATGACTAGCCACCATACTACCATTATGGTACATAAATTGACTGTTGCAGCAGCTCAGGAATTCTGTACAATTTTTATACAATATGGAAAAATGTAGTTAACAAAGAGTGTACAAGAAAAATAATGTGAAACGATTGCCAATGAGACGAATCTCCAAAAGATAGCATATAACACAGAAATGAGCAGTTATAGGCCATCATAAGGGATACAGTAATGAGCAAAGCCTATAGGAAACTAAAATATAAATGATTGTTTTCATTTAATATTACCATTTTTATATTAAAAAAAAAATACTCTAAGTTTCATTGAATTATCCGTGTCGGAGATATTTGGACTAGCCACCCTTCTATCATAGATTAGGACAATGCCAGCTACTGGTACGGAATTCTGTTCATATTTCTATACAATATAACATGTGTCCATTATTTGTGTTTAATGAAAAGTACTGTAAGCGATAATTGTATGACTGCTCTAATCATCATGTATACTCTGATCTTTTGATGGATAAATAAGTTTGAAAAAGTCGTTTAAATTCGTAAAGAATTAGAAAAAGATAAAATCAACAAAAATACATAATTTGTTTATTCTTAATAAAATATTTTTAATGTGTACAGCTCAAAAAGAATATAATGATATACAATTTTATAATAACTATTTTGTTTTAAACAATGCTTGCCATGGCACCAATCAATTTTCAAAAATCCGAATTCATCTTTAATTCAAATAACTATTTCCGGTATTTGATATGTAATGTATTTTTTATTAAAGGAACATATGCCTAGGATCCAGATATTCTACAACATTGGTTATAGTATTTCGCTGGTTTCCCTCCTTGTTGCAGTAATACTGATGATTTATTTTAGGTATAGTCATTTTTATTATATATCTTCAATACTGTAGCCCCATGTGGCTTTTGATCACATAATAAAAATGCCTATGACTATGACATTTTGAATATGTTTACTTGATTGCACTATATTAGTGTAATTCAATTAAAAATAGCACTTAATTCAGCGTCCAACGTTAAAATATTTATATCCTGTTATATTTTGTATTCATCTTAAAACAAAACAAACGTTGCTAGCATAATGATGACCATTAACTTATTTGAGTTGATCGACTAGCAGTTATAATAATTAGATTTACATTAAGCCAATATTTTATTCCTCGAACCTAAGGCATCACATTTCCTTTAACAAAAATCAGACCAAGAAAAAAGTATTGAAAGATTAAGAGACCAGTATACTGTGTTTTACTGATTGCAAGTATAACGAATCATTAATCAATCTCCAATTTAATAGAAAGTATACACTTCAAAACATCAAAGATCTGACGCCAAAAGATCAGTCCGAAAGAGAATAAATACAAATACGTCCACAGGATATGCTATCTTCTGGACGCATGAGATCATCGCCAGTTTTTGGTGATGCTCGTGTTGCTTAGTCTTTAGTTTTCAATGTTTTGTCCTGTGTAATATTTTTTGTCTGTTAGTCTTTTTCTTTTTTTAGCCATGGCTTTGTCAGGTTTTTTTTATCTCTAAGTTTGACTGTCCCGCTAGTATCTTTTGCACCTTTTTTCCAAATAACTCATAAAACTACAAAAAGGAATTCTGATTTATATCTTTTTAGGGAGACAGTCGCATTAACACTGTCGTCATATTTAACTAGATTTTGATAAGGTTTTGGATTATATAGTTTGGTTTTTACATCCATTTTTTCGATTTTCAACATTTAAAGTTAATATGACATACATGCATGATTGCCTTAGAAATATAAAAGAGCAACTGACTATTGGCTAATAATGGTTCTTAGAACGCAATTATATTTTTGTTAAGATAAAAACTATTCTTAAATTTTCTTGATTAACAAATGTTAAGATAAAAATTAAAAGGATAAAACATTAATTTAGGGGCCTTTTATAGCTGACTGAGCTCATTGTTGAAAGTCGTATAGTGATCTAAATGTCAATTTCGGTTTCATTTTAAGGTTAAATAGTTGATTAAACTTTGTTTAATGGCTAGCCATACTTCCCGCTAAAATAGCAATATCAAAATTACCGCTATGACATCTTTACATGAAATGAACGCAGAACAAATATATGCAGATGCACTCAGGTCAAAGAAATGCATGAACGAATAATATATAATAGTACATGTAAAGCACAGACAAACAACGGACACATTAGCACGCAAGAACACGACAATATGATTATAAAATGTGCGTCACACGAGTTTATCAAAGTACTTTTTGTGACGTTTATTTTATCACGGGTAAATTTCGAAAAAAACAGAATATAAAGTTAGGATTGAGCTTCTAGTAATGTTATTTCATATATTTTCTTACCGTGATAAGAATATAATAATTAAACTATGTTTGTTATGGGGTAATTGTTTGTATTTTCTAACGAATCATCCTTTACAAAAGAGGGTCAAAAGAACATAAAGGCAGCCCAAGAAATACAAAATATACTCTTTTTTTATGATCAGATAAATAAATATGTGAATAAAGATATTTTTTTTTATTTCAGAAAGCTTCATTGCCAGAGAAATACTGTTCATATCAACATGTTTATTTCATTTATATTACGATCTATAATTTGTTTCATCAAGGACATAGACATAACACCTGAGGTATATTACTCTTCCACTATAGAAGGAGAAACATCATTTGGTCAGGTAAACACATCATTTTAACTTTTTTTTGTAGTTAATTGCTTAATCTGATAATGCATTGGGAAGGACTGTGAATAAACAAGTATGCAAAAATAATCAAAAGAAAGTTAATAGTAGCAATATGGTCAATATAGATACCAAATTAAAGGCAAATATAATGCAAGAGGAGCTTCTTATATCAAATATGACTAGCAAAGCATACCTTGGCAAACAACCACTTAATCACTGAAAAGGAAATCAAGTATCAAAATCACCAAAATTAGATTTTTACAAAGTCATTTTATTTGTTTGCTTTTTTGAAAAAACATAGAAAATTCAAAATCATGCAAGGCTCTGATATATTTTCAATTTAATTGTTTTTAAAGATAACGAAATAAAGTGCAAAAACCACGCGACATAACACATTCACACTAAATAAATAATTCCCTTATAACAAATCTGGTGTTCCATCGGTAATTATAGTATTGTTTTCTACAAATAAATATCAATACTAATGCAATACGGAAGCTTCACATTATTTGCTAAGATTGAGAGGCTACATTTAGGGTGGATACCGAAAATGAAACGTAAAAATGATAGAAACAACTCTTATATGTATGATTAAATGTAAACAGTTATTATTTTTTGGTCTAGAGTAAATTCATACGAAATTGATTAGACTTGCGTTTTTAGTTGTATTAACTTATTGACCACTTAC
This sequence comes from Mytilus trossulus, assembly GCF_036588685.1. Classification (NCBI taxonomy): domain Eukaryota; kingdom Metazoa; phylum Mollusca; class Bivalvia; order Mytilida; family Mytilidae; genus Mytilus; species Mytilus trossulus. The sequence goes on along the minus strand of NC_086374.1, from coordinate 18,883,011 downwards.
AATGAACTGTTGCTTCATCATCACGCAATTGAAATGTATTTAAAGTCCGTGAATCTGCAATAACAAGCGTGACATGACAGCAATGTTTTTATACTTTCAATATTTAAGTTTTCGATAACACGGAAAACTTACCCTTATTACAGTGTTCTGTTAAGTGAATGAAGGTCAGAGAAATGCTTCATGATCTATACTCAAAAAGGATATTTGACAACATATTTACGTTTTTGCGTTTTAAATCAGAAGATATCAAAAGAGTCTTTAAAATTTTATTTTGCTGATTAATTCTTTTCCCAATTTGGACATTTTGATTCGTTGTAAAAGAGGTGCGAAAGGTATTAGAGAGATATTCAAACTCATAGATAGAAAATAAACTGACAACGCCATGGTTGAAAAAGAAAAAGACAAACAGAGAAATAATAGAACAATAACACTACCAAGAAAAATATAGACTTCGCAACACGAACCCCACCTAAACCTGGAGGTGATTTCATGCGCCCTAGAAGGGTTCGCAGATCCTGCTCCATATGTGGAACCAGTTGTGTTGCTTATGTTATTATTAAGTCGGTAAAATGTATAACTGAGGCGTGCATATTGTGAGACGTGTACCTTTTCAACGCCCCCAGTCTTGTTTTTTTTTATTAACTTCTCTAGTTATTAACATTATACTAGTGTAATGAGCCATTATCAAAACACATCTGATTTAGACATACCTAACTCATTAAAAATAATGTATGCACTCAAAGTTGAACCTTTCGGGCATCTACTATGTCGATTCTTCAATGATGTACTTTTGATATAAGATGTTTATTTTTTGTAGGCATGGATATGTAAATCGGTTTACGTCATCTTCTACTATGTATTAACTGCAAATTTCATGTGGATATTTGTTGAAGGACTATTTTTACATACATTTGTGTTGTCGACTAAATACAACGTTTCACGACATATATACAGAACATTTCTTATATTAGGATGGTGTTAGTATATTTAAGGTTTTGATGATGTCATAGCTTTCAAAAACTTGCAATAGTCTTCTAATGTTCCCGTAATTTTTACCTAATTAGCTGTGCCATTTGAACTAATAAAGTTGATATTCCATCCAAAATTCCACCAGATAGTTACAAAACTGTATTAATAAATATAAGTACATGTATATAGTATAATATTTTGATATTAAAATCAGAGACGGAAGATTGATTCACAAATTGATATTGAAACGCATAAGTCGAATAAAATTGGACAGCGAACCAAAAGACAAAAGGACTTAAAGGCACACGACAGTATACAAAACATAGAATACCCTTTTAAAGCTATGCAGGTCAAAATGACTTTTTAGATAAAAATAATTGTTTACTAATAGTGATGGACAGGGTTTTTGTTACGACAATTGGAACACACGAGTGTTTCAAATATTAATTCAGAGTTAAAACCTGCGATACAAAATGTTAATTATAAGTGAGAGAGAGTTTCGTATACATCAATTACATTATGAAAAGAGTAATTTTAACTGCAGTCGAAAATGCCCCCTAAAAAAAATTAACACAAATATCTTAATAATTATTAATTATATTTGATTTCAAACAGCATATGCGGAAAAAAAACACTTCTTGATTAAGGTGGACACTTTTGTGCGCTTTTGGAAATGTTAACATAATTGGATCATGACAATACCACGTTGGCCGTCCTTCCTTAACAAAACATATTTTGGATTTCAGCGACGTTACATTGAAACGTTTGATTATTTGATACGTTTTTGTGGGTGAACACGGATAACTATTTTTCATATTTCTAAACAATTACGTATCACAACGTAAATTTAACACATTTACCTATTCAAGCAAAATGGAAGAAGCTTGTCTTTACATATTTTAATTACAGAATTCTTTTATTCAGGTGTGCCTTTATTGTCAGTTATACCCTGGGTAATTGTGCGATATATGTTCGAAAACACTCTGTAAGTAAACACACTATACAATATGGACGTTACTATACAATTTGTGAAATTTGTAATTGAATAAAAAAAATTAGCAGTGCAGTTGCATCATTGACAGTTTTGCATTCAATAATACCACGATATGAGATATTCTAAAAATTACCTTCTTTCTTTTGTAGGTCTGTTATCAGTTATGTAGGTTTTTTTTGTATACCTATTGCTATAGTCATAACTGTACTGTCGAATAACCAGACTTTTTATTCTGACAAATATCATAGGTCAAATAACAAAACTTATATTTACGAGAAGAGAACCCTTTGCACTTTGACTATTTTTATGAATGCGTATGAACATTTTATCCAGTAATGGTCTGATAATCTCAAAATTGAATTTGATGGCAACAGTGGTATTTCTATGTTTCAATTCTATAATTCGATTTAAAAGACCTACCACAATAACCAGCAAGTACAAAGGAATTGGTTCTGCATACATGTTTAACTGGAGTACAAATACAGATTTGACAAAGAAGAAGTCAAATCATTGACCTAATGATGGATGTGTACAGTTACGATCACGTTGAACATTTCTTTCAAAATTGCATAAGAAATAAAAAACAAAATCGACACAGTGGTAGTAATAACATTAACGGTACTAATATTCCTGCACCAGATGCGCATTTCGACAATACATGTCTTTTCAGTGATGCTCGTGGGCAAAATATTTGAAATCTAAAGCTTATATAAAAGATGAACAGCGTGAATCTAAAAGGTCCAAAAGGTATAGCCAAATCCGCGAAGGGAATCGGAGCTATGCATGAGGGAGATACATTCGTTAATTTATTATAATTTCTAAGATTTTGTAACAGCAAATTTTAAAAACTCAAAAAATCCTAAAAACTCTTCGGATTCACGATCTTTGATTTTTATGCATCTATATATTAATTATAAATTTATGTTTTAAGGTGTTGGAACACAATGGACAATAGATTTTTCTGGATAATCAAAGGTCCGATTATGGTAACATGTATTGTAAGTTAACAATTTATAGTAGCGTTACTTCCTAAAATACGACACTCAATAGCTAGTATATTGCATTACATGTCAATTTAGCAAAAACAATATTTTACTAATAAATATTGACAATATATAAGATTTTTTTGGCATTTATTTTTTTCAGGGTAATTTACAATAGATATCAAAAGTACACGGATTGTAATTTTAATCGCCAGACGCGTGTTTCATCTACATAAGACTCATCGGTGACGCTCAGATCAAAATAATAAAAAAGCCAAACAAGTTAGCTCAGAGTGTTTTGCTATATGTTTTTATTGTTTTTGTCACAAATTGCTATTGGTAATTTCACTTGAATGTTTCTACGTCTTTTAAGAAAATGACCATTAACTGACTATACAATATGGGATTTTGTCATTGTGAAAGATCTTTTTGTGATATATAGTTGCTTTACTCCTCGACTTTGTAACTCTGTTTGCTAGTTATCTCACTGGCATCTTACCACTTTTCGCTATTTAAAGACATTAAATGTTGAATTGACTATTATATTTTTGGTGTAATAATCAATGCGACAGTACCTGAAAACAACAACAGCCACAGAGAGTGCATACAACAGTCAACAATAGACAGGTATATAAACCAAGTGGCAATTTTGTAGTCATGCCGTTTAAAAGAAAATTGAGCAGAAATTATCATCAATAGGAAAACCCACTGACCATTATTTATATTTGACACGTGTTGCTGACTAAATAGTATTTATAGATACATTAGATATTGTAATTACCAGTAAAAGTCAAATTGCGGAAATGGCAGTTGAACTACCTAATTTCAAAATGTTGAAAAGTACTTTTTTGTGCGTGCAAGATGTATGATATTTGTTGATCAAGGTTGAAATGCAGGATATCTGCGATTCAGACACCTTGGAGCTACCAAATAATTTAATTGTTTAATTGATCCTTCATTATAAAAATCTTCGTTACTGTCCTACACGCCAATAGGGTACAAGGGCATTACGTAAGTAAATAAGTCATTATAAGTTATAAGTTCATTAAAAATATTGTTTTCAATTTCTATTATTGTAGATTAATCTAGTGTTTTTCATTAATATTATCCGAGTTTTGTATACTAAATTGAATGCAGCACACACAAAAGATCCAAATAAATACAGGTATGTTTTATCAAGACATTACTATATTTATCTTTTATTTAAATTTTTGATCATTTTTAGCCAGCATTACGTGGTTTAATAGATGTTTTTTCTAGTAATTCAATTCGATGATTGGAAATGCAGAAAATACACCATACTTCACAAATGGCCAACACCCGTACACTTACCAAAAAAGACGGAAGGTCATATTTATCATTGGCACGACTGTTATTTACCGATCTCCGAAGTCAGTGTATGTTCTAAAAAGAATTGTATGGTCATAGAGTAAGTTACAAATTCTTAAAGTAAAGCTGATATTAGAATGTGATTTTTCAGACAGGCCAATTCAAAACTTACCGTCAAGATGTTGACAAAAAGCTTTTCATTTTAGGAGATTTTAAGTGTGCTTGGTGAAATCAAATCTAGAATATATGGTTTATATAAAGCTTAATCTTATTATAAACCATATATATGAACAGAGTTCCGTATGTTCATATCTGTTATTTTAAAGGTAAAGGAAATTTCAAGGCATAGGCCGTACTTTGACATAAAATGATTTGCTTTGACAAATTGATACTTGGATGAAGGATTGTCTCATTGGCACTCATACCAAATCTTATTATATCAATAATCGTATTTGTATTCATCAAAAGGTACAAGGTATAGTGATTACTATCTTTAGATATGAATACTTGTTGATATTTTATAGAAAATTAGCCAGATCAACATTAGTACTTATTCCATTGTTTGGTGTGTATTATGCAGTGTTTATAGCAGTGCCTTTATGTATGGACCCTAAATTAGAGGTCATATGGATGTATTCAGAAATGTTCTTCAATTCATTCCAGGTAAGAGATGCAGATGTAACCATAAATGTGAACAGTTTTTTGTAGTTCCACCTAAGAATTAAAAGGAATAAGAATCACAAAAAAAATACAATTGCACAGAACAACTAAACACATCGACAACCAACGCACAATTTTTTCGAGACTAAGAACAATGATATGACAAGAAAGACAATATATGGTCATGTTAGCCTGATGAGGTACATGTACACAAATAGTAAGCTACATCAGGTTGTTTTGGCGATATATACACATGGAAAAAAGTATTGCAACACCTTGATTTTTTAAAACTTGAAAAATCAGCCTCTTTTTTTGGATGAAATATAATAAAATATGTGTATAATATTATTGAAACATTTATTATGATGACATTGGCATTGAAACAAACAAAAAATGTTTGAAAACAAATGATTTATATAACCACAATTTTAATATCAAAATGAAGTGCTTTTTGTACAAAAAAAATACATTTTACAACTTTTACTGTAGTCGAACTTTACAATGTCAGACATTTCAAAATTAATCTTCAGATGACTGCATTACATGATGTGTTTGAACTTGGATGTCCATTCGCGCACTTTCCGCCCAATAGTGTCCCAAATATGCTCGATATAGTTCAAATCCGGGCTACGATCGGGCCAAGGAAGATGAACCGAATTCCATTTGAACATTGGATCTTCCTCCACGATGCTAATTTTCAACTTTGGCGAGCTCTGCACTACATTGGATACGGAAAACTGTGTGTCTGTTCTTTAGCAAAGGTCTCCGAAATTGTCTTTTCGCACGATAACCAGTAGCGATGAGTCGATCTCGAACAGTTCTTGTTAAAAGGCTCTTGTATGGCCACCACTCTCTTTTTAGGATTGTCTTGTATGCAATGGGTTTCCTTCTTACCATCCTTCATTATGCTTGATTTTCCCTAGCAAATGGTATAGGGGTCTTCATTATATTGGAAGGTCTTTAACAGCATTTATTGCCTGATTTTTTTCTCTCAAAACGACTTATAGTGGAATGGTGATGACCAACAATACATGCAGTTGTTACAGCGACATCCCTGCTTCTCTTATGCTGATAATCTGCCATCTTGCTGAAGTTAAGAGTTATCAAGGACCCATTGCAAGGTGTCAATCACATACCTTTAAAAACTTGGTTATTTAAAGTGTTGAAAACAATGAGGATAAAAACATCTGTTTTGCTGTTTACGGGTACAGTAGCTGCACGTGCAGATAAAAACGTATCGAGTCGATATTTATTGATTAAACTCAGGTGATACTTAAATATTGTTTTACTAGTTCTATTTTACCAAGTATATCACAAAAAAATAAAGAGTGTTTTTTTATTTCAATTTCAATTTGGTGTTGCAATACTTTTTTTCCATGTGTATATATAGAAGTAATATTTTGGTTATATTAAATATATTAGATATGCGACATTCGTATCAGTAACTGGTTAATATTTTGTTACAGGGATTTGCAGTTGCCTTATTATTTTGTTTTATGAACGGAGAGGTAATTATAATGTGTCTTAAACAAAATCGTCATAGTTTAAAACATTGAGATGGTTAACTGCAGAAAACTTAAATTTTATTCAGGTGACACAATATAAAGTTGCGTGTTATTTTAACAATATATATTATTATGATATACATAAGTAATAGTGATCACCGACATTTGCACGACTTCATAATTGGACATTAAGTTTCAAAGTTTGATTGATTTTACCATATTATACCATATTATATTATTTTCTCTATCATGAGAATTATTTGTAAAAATACAATTAGATTATAAGACTCGAAACTTTTTTGCACTTCTTGTCAGATCTTGATATGCACTAGACTTATACACATATCATTTGTAAACATATGTTCAAGACTAGTTAACATTTTTCAATAACCGCAAATAAGAGAAAAAAAAACATGAAGGAAGCGAATAAACTCAAAACAGAGCGCGGTTGTCTGAGATTTAGTTATATTTCATATGTAAACATTATTCAAAGTGTAATTTCGCACCATAAACGGTATGGAATACAAGACAATTAGAAGTTATCAAAATTTAGAACAATAAGATGTAGTATGATTGCCAATGAGATAACTGTCCACCTGAGACCAAAATGTCACAGTAATTAAACTACTTTTATGCGGTAAAAAAATTCAAGATCCAGGAAATATGTATCATTGAATTTGGTGTAACATTTTGTCTTCTATTTGAATAGTTTATTTTCTCCAAATCAATGCTTTATCGGTTAAATAGTAAGACCGCATCTTGATAAATGCAGTATACAATCTGTTAATTCATCAATTACAACTAAAAAAAGCAATACAATATGGCATAAGGTGTGTTACCAACGAAAATGTGAAGATGACAGACCATGGGAAAACTATACCAGTCACATTAGTTTTTCAAAGTTATTTTGAATTTGAAGTAGTCTTAAAGTGTAAAATTCACTATTTTTTTATGACCTTCTTCTGTTGTTAGTTAACTGAAGTTGGCAGTAAAAGTTGAATAAAAAGGTAGACAATAAGAGAGATATTCAAAAATGCGTTTTCTATGTTTATTATTAGTTAAATGTGAAACACTACTGGTCCGTGCCCCGAAATGAAAGAACATAACAGACATGAACCGATACAACCTTATATCTAAATTCAGTTATGTTAATTTTGATAGAAAAAGAAAAGACAAGTTACAATGTTGTCCTCGGGTTAGAAAATATGTCGCTTTATTGAACTGGAATTAAGAGCTATGAATAATCGAAATTGGAGAATTAAACATTAAAGTATAGGGACAAAGAATTAGTAATGTGCCTTCTATATAAGTATAAAAAATAATAACGTTTGGTATAAGTCAGTAAGATGATTTTACTAATATGCTTCCTACGTCACTGAAAACATCCTCTGTGAATTATTGGCAGTTTCGTATTAGCAACAAACTAACAGAGTCGTTCGAAGATTTTGATTTCCTATCTAAGTTTTGACAAAGAGCGATTTTAATATTGACAGGTTCAAACAGAGATCCGGAATGATTGGCATGGACAGCGTATGATATTAAGAAAAAACAACTTGCAACGTTCCAAACCTTTTATAAGGAGTAACCATGATTTTTCTTGACACTTGCCAAATATTATGCTGTATCTAAAATTTAGATGAGAAATTTATGTGATATGTATCGGCCTGTCGAATTCCATGTCCTGTGGCATTTGTTTCAGTTTAAAACCATTCATTGAGTGTATTCCATTTTTTGATTGTAATTCACAGGTTCAAAGAGAAATCAAGAAGCATTGGCGTCGTCGGCGAATAATGCGTCGTCAAAGCAACATGTCATCACGTTCAAAAACATATGTTATAGACCATGACACACACCACACGTGTGTTCCGGACACATGGGATTCAAACGGGAACATGGACCTAAAGGAACTGACTATACCAGTGTGTAATGTCGAAATTGATCTCAATGTTAATTCGCCTCAGGAATTAGACGAAAATATCCCCATTTTGAAGGATTAAAATAAATGCGTTTGTACGTATACATTGTTATTGCATTCTAGCAGTGATTGATTGTACGTAGTGACATCATCATGTTGATGCTCTTACATTCGTCGATAGTGGTTCCAATTATTGTTATTTTTTATGTTAAAATATTTTAGGTTAGCAGCTAGCCAATAAGAATCATGATTATACATAAACAGTAAAAATGTACGAATTGTAAACCTAAATGTATTAAGGTGACATACTCGAACTAAATATGTAGAAATGGAACTCCCTTAAGATTAGTTTCTGAAATATAGTTTAATGTTTTGTACAAAGATAAAACAACGGCTAACCATCATTTATTTCAAGCGAACTGATCTGTTTGTAGAAAGCGAGTACTGACTTGCGACAAAAAGCCACTACAGAAAAATAATTACTTATATCATATAACACGTTATTATTTATTTCCTTGTTTTAAAATCGAATAAACGATTAAACATCTGAATTTCGACTGTGTATTTATATAATCTGCACTAGCAAATGGACGTCCCTTTTTTGCATGGGTTTTATCGCCGGACGGGAAAATCTTAGATGACTATATGTTTTAACCAAAGATCATCATAGATGAAAAATGAAATATAAATTTTGCTAACTTGATATATTTATAAAAATAATAAAATAAAAAGAAACCAGAGCTCTGATGAAATTAAAAACGGCGAGTCCCTAAATCAAAAGCTGAAGCACATCAAACAAATTGATAACTTCTTTCTATTCCCTCAGTTTTAGTTTGTAAGCGGGATTTGTTTTTTTCTCTATAGATTTATGAATTTTGAACAGCGGTATACTACTGTTGCCTCTATTTATTCCTGAATTAATACAGCAATTTGTTATTCAGAAAATAGTGGATTAAACCATTTTTTATAGAAAGTTAAACGTCTTACTTGTAAGACAAGGTTTTAAGTAAAAACTCAAAAACTTCTGTTACAAACCATTATAGATAAACCCTAAGAAAATAAATTTGAAATATTATTTTGGTTATCATAGTCAAAGATTTGTTTATATGTGATTCGAGGGTATAAAATAGAGAATTGAGCTTCCAAGTGACTGTATATGAATTAATTATGGTTTGCAGATGGCTATAAAAATAATGGTTGCCAAATCTTTTTTATGCTTAAGTTTTTTTGTAATATTTTAGGATTTCGGTTTATTTTGTTAAATGTTGCATTGCACAAAGGATAAGCATGGCATGTTCTTTGTGTATGTTATATCGAAATAGATTTCTTACTGGTGATCTAAGCAGCTAGTTTTTTTCCGTATCAATACAGGTGACACTTATCCCTTTATATATTTGTGTAAGAGTCAATTTACCTACTATGGAAAAAAAAATACAATAGAACTACAATCGCGTATTTCATAATAAATTTGCATTTACTACTTAAAGTATCAACCCGATGGTACCTGCTTCACATTTTGATACATTTAAAAATACCTTTACATCTTTTCTGTTACATTGTATGTTTTAAAGTATGTTCAAGGCATACAATTGCTTATGGAAAGTAATTACTATAATTTTCCGTATATTTTAGAATCCTCGATCATACAGTTTTGATATAAATATATGTGGCAATTATCGTTAAGTGGTCACGTCATCAAACGAAGCTTAACATTTCTAACGTGAACACGAATGAAACATTATTTAATTTCCCTGATACTTAATGGGCCCATTATATTTGTAAATACATTTTTAAGCATTGATTGATTTGCATAGATCTGATTTGAACTGTTTTCTATAGATTGTTTGCCCTATACATATGGTATATTATACTAGACATGTTCAACACAAAGGACTTAAAGTGTCTATCGAATACAGTATTTATTGATAGATTATTTTTCAATATCATCTTTCCGGTAATGCTATTTATTTGAACTTTGCATATTTTTTCATACCACTTCGAAGTTTAAGGCATTTATCATTAACTGTACTTTTTTACATTATATTCAGAATATCGACACTAAACATTCAATACACCATCCACATATATCCTTTTTACATTTTTAAATTTTCATATTTGATTTGTTTATACTCCAATACCAATTATGAGTCGTATATATATATACTCATCATAGATACTAGGAATAGGAACTTACTCACAAGAGATACCATTACGCATTGTACCTAGCGCACGTAAAACAATGATATGTCGTAAGATTGTCAATAGAAAAGCTTTCCCTCATATACCAAATTTTATATACAACGTTTATGGCCTCATCATGAGGGGGAAACAAATCCTAAATCGTACGCTATAGCGAAAATTTGCCAAACCATCCAAAGGTCAAGACCAAAGTGGTGTAAAAAAATAAATTGAAAAAAAAACAATATACAGCAACCAACGACTATTAATACATTACATGGTTCTGGTTAAGGACAGCCACAAAAACAATATTGCAGAGTTTCTTGTAAATATGTTTGTTTACAGCCATTCTATCCCTGATATTGGACAAAATAATCTTTGTTTGTTGACAAAATTTACTATTTCTCACATTAAATGTCCCTTTGGTTTTTTTGACTTAAATATTTCATGGCCAGGAAAAGTAAGAATAACAGAAGTTGTAGAAGATTTGCTCAAAGGTCGTGTCCTTAATTTTGAATTAAAATATCTTAAAACGGGACGATTTTGCAGAAGAAGTGTTAATTTCGCCAACTTCTGAGATGTATTAACATAAAAAATAAACTGGAAAGGAAAATACAGTACCAATTTTCCGATAAAGCAAGGTGTCCGTCAAGGAGGTATCCTATCAACTCGTTTTTATAAGGCACATATTGAAGATCTAATAAAACAATTAGATTAGTCAACTGTAGGGCTACATCTTGGAACTAATTATTCCGGTTGTCTTACTTGTGCCGATGACATATTTTTACTGTCAAGTTCGGATGAGTATATGCAGGTTTTGTTGAACACCGTTAACAGCTATTTCAAGGAACATCAATATAAAATCCTTCCGACAAAGAGTGTTTTATTAAAACAAAATCAAACCTCTTCTAACAGTGGAAAAGAGACATTATCAGCATGGGAACTAGGGAACATGGAAATAACAACATCAGATCCAGCTACTCATCTTGGATTAATAAGATCTTCCAAAAATGAAAATATGATAAATGTTGATGAAAGAATAAGTCTGGCGCGAAGAACATCCTACTCGCTGATGAAAACAGGCGTTCATTGAACAAATGGTCTGTATACAGAATATATATATATATTGCACAAACGTCAATTGAGTCTTCTTCATTCCATTCTCACATCAGAAAATCCAAACCTAAAAGAAATTTTAATACGACAATATCGTCTGCAAGTAAATCAAGGAACTTTTCTAGAAGAAACTGACTCTATTCTAAATAAACATAATCTGTCTTCTATAGAGGAACTTTTGGAAAACATACAATAAGATCTGCAATCATAAAATTTTGGCAAGAATGAATAGAAATTTCTCAAAAATCAACTCTTCATCGTCTTGATATTAACTCAATAAATATTGGAGAAACTCATGCAGTGTGGAACACAGCTCTGAAACTGCCAGCAGAAACAAAAAGGGCAATAATTAAATCAAGAATACTTACTGGAACTAACATGCTTCAAGCAAATAAGGCAAAATTCTAAATAGAAAATGCTGAATCAATCTGTCCCATTTGTAGGATTGGAGAAGAAAACCTTTTCCACTTCATAACAAGATGTCCTGTCTTTTAAGGTATCCACAGAAAACACTATGAAACCATCAAGCAAGAGATAGTGAACAAAATTGGAAGCATTCCGTGGAATATCAAGTTCCATGATATATGCCAGTAGATAACAGACTGCGGGAAACTCACTGGAGAATATCTGCCTTATGATGGAGAGCTGATGAACAATATAGAGCCAGCATCTCGTAGAATGTGCTATGATATGCATGTGAAGCGTCTGAACGCAATGAACATAGTTTAACAAAAGTGAATATGTGTGTACTCAGTATTAACCATAGTGACTAGTCAATAGCTATCGTTTATATATCATCTGTGTGCTTGGACTTTAGCATGCTTAGCAATAGCATTATTGAATGGCTTAATCTGTGTGACTTGGCTTGCCTGCCAGAATAACAGTAGCAAGTATAAGTGGCCTTGTCTTGCTATGATGTGCTGATTACAAACCCGTTTATATGAAAACGTTTTAGCTTTTAAAAATTTCAGTCCTTATTTGGCCCAAAAATTACTGCAAATTTTAAAGTTATGATACATATTCTTAAATTACTGAAAAATTGTCTAAGGTATAAGGTACTAAGAAAAACAAAACAAATTGACATCGATCAAGTTACCATGGCAACAAATCATAACCTAATTTGCATATTTTGTTAAATTTCGTGATTTTCCTTGTTTTTTCATCAAATTTTAGATATATTTTAGACTGAAAAAGTATGTGCGCACCCAAGAAACAACTTTGTTTTTGGTGAAATAATGCCAATAGTTGTAATAAAGCTTTTGTTAAATTATTTTGTTGTTTCTCGGCTGCGCAGGATGTTTCCACGACGGAAATAAAGTCGGAAAACTGCATAAATTCTGTATTTTTCATCGTTTTTGTGAAAACAGTACATATTATGACGTTATTGTGACGTCATCAGATAAAAATCTTAATGTTTTTCATTTATATTTCTTGACCCTTTGCATTTCTAAACATTATGTGCCAATTTGAAATAGTTATCAAACATTTCATTTTCTTAGGCCAAAACTAGGCCTTAATGCCCCTACTCCTTTATAGTCTGTATATTTAAACATTTAAAACAGTGCATTGTTTTATGATAGAAGTTTTGAAATAAGATTCTATGTGGAATACTTTTAAAATGGATTATATTGTGCCATGTAACATAAGCCTCACATTCTATATTGTTATATGTGCCCGTGTAATATACGCCAGCTATTTATTAAAATCCGTTTGGATGTGCTCCTCATTAGCAGGAGGAAGAAACAAAAAATAAGAAGAAGATGAATTATTCGATGGATTCACCTTTTCAACTTCTCTTAAGGTTCATCATAAGGAATTGAAAAATATGGCCGTGTTTACACCTCAAAAATTACTATGAGTACAGACAAACTGGTACACCCAGGAAAGTTTTAAGGCATGGCAGGAACTAGATATATAAAAGTTATATGAAGTCTACGTTTCAGAAAATTAAAAACTTACCTGGATTTTGATGTCCATTTTTTTCCAGTCTGCAGAAGATAGCAAAATAAACAAACACCCGAGTTTCATTTGATACGGTCCCTCAGTTACACAGTTTAAACCTGTTAAATCACCTATTGTTTACAGGTGTCTATTGTCCATTAAAATCAATACTACTCACAACATTGATTATATGAGGGGAGCTACTCAATCGTTTTCACTAATTAGTTAATTTTTGCACCTTCTGCAGGAACGAAAAAAAATGGATAGCAAAATCTAGAAAAGTTTATAATTTTCTGAAACATAAAATGCATTTAAAATTTATTTATCTAGTTCCAGACATCCCTTAAAACTGTTGCAGGTGTACAAGTTAGTCTGTACTAAGAGTAAAATTTGGGGTGTAAATACGGCCATTTTAGCCAAAAGGTTATGATGAACCTTAATACTCTGATAAAGTTTTCGCTTATCAGTTTTTGTCACTTATTTGGAGTCCATCCCTGTCGTAAGTCAGGAGCCTCTGGCCTTTGTTAATCTTGCATGATCTTTAATTTTAGTTTATTTCATATATTTCGGAGTTTTGTATGACATCCATGATCACTGAACTAGTAAACGTTTTTTATGGGCAAGCTGAATGACGCCTCCGTGTGCGGGATTTCCTCCTTGCATTTAAGACCCATTGGTGGCCTTGGTCTTTTATCCGGTCTTCAGTCGGGTCGTTATCTCTATGATACATTCCCCATTTCCATTCTCATCAAACAAGTTCCAGCTTGATAAAAAAAAGGATGAAGATAAGACTAGTACCAAAGGTTCAATAAAACCATATGACACTTTAATAACATTCAGACCAATTCTATAAAAAAAAAATGTATTCAGAAGACAGTTCATACACACTTCAAGCAATGCAATTGCAAGAATTGGAAATCTAGTGCATTATCTATATTAATGACAAAATTAATAACAATAAAATTGAGCCCACTATACAGGCTATATTTATCAAGACTTTCGCTTGGATTTTAATTATATATAAAATTGAACTAGAATATATATTTATATGTTAGAGTATATGTAAGGTTAAGGTAACTTTACATAAAATTTTCTTTAACTTTAACAAATCGGTTGACATATGCACACATGCTTTGATTTGATCTTTTAAAATATTTGAACAGTTTGATATGTCGTCATTTTGATTTTTCAGTATATCGCAGTATATTAAATATAATATAAGCTTCATATCTTAAATTTTTTTGAGAGTCGAAATATAATACATGTTTATTATATTATGCATTAAAATGATGTATAACACATGCGGTTCGGAACAGCTTCATCTTCTGGTAAAAAGTCCTCGTATGGTTGGAATGTCTTTTGATTCTCTTTAACCTAAATGACAAATATGTTTATTAGGATTGTTATATATGTTTATAAAGTTACAAATAAAATTATTGTTAGATCTATGTTACAAAAAGATAGGTGCAGTGAAAGTAAGACAAAAAGTTAAATTGTTAAACTGTGATATTTCACATTATTGCCCCAAGATTGGTATAAATTGATGAAAATGGGAAATCGTCAAACTTGGGTACTCCTAAACGGTTGCATTAAAAAAATAAGTTCACCACCATAAAAAAATTTACACAAACTATTTTTTTACAGTCATATAAACCTTAAAATCAGGGTAGGAAAATAGTTTAATTCTAGAAACTTTTGGCTCCTCAGAGGATCCTTTGAAAAATGCAATTTTAAACACTTTCCGTAACATCGTTATTGATGTTAACATTGTGGACATATACTAATATTACCCGATCAAATGCATGATATGAACTATTATACTAGTTTAACCCACTTTTTTATAAAAATAAAACAGACCTCTTACGAAAAAGTGTTTATAAACTAGATTATAAAAAGAAAAATATCTGGCCATCTACTACCAACTGCTATTAAGAAGCATTTGAATATTTACATAAAATGATGGAGTAAAGGAAAATAGTTCCGGAACAGAAACGATCACTGTACGGAGTTTGGTTCAGTGGCACCAATACTGTGCCTTACGTAAAAAAATAACATGCACATGTAAACTTGATAAGCGAATTCGATTCGCATTCTATTCGAATTCTATTGAAATTAAATGTACGTGTCAGTGAAGCATAACATTACAAGATAAAGACAGCTAATATGATTTCCAATTTAACTGACCCTTTGAATTAAAACTTGCACACGAGTCCAAAACAGTTTGATATTTAATATGTAATTATTTCTTTTCAATTTCTAGTTCACATGTCGCATCGTGACAACATTTGCTAAATCATAAAGACAATGCAAGTTGTTTTTAATGATTACCTTTTCGACATCTTTAAACACCCGTATAAAATTTTCTCCCGCCAATTTCTTAAGATCATCGGTAGACCATCCACCTTGTCTGAGTTTTGCAAACAAATCTGGATACTTTGATACATCTTCTAAACCAACAGGTAGGCTGAAAATTTAAAACAAAAGTTTTATTCTGAATCATCTTGTATATGATTTTGCAAAAAGGACAATGTTACTATCATACAAAAGATAGAGACATAGTTATCATTGTTACCAGACTTATGATTTAATACTCCAGACGCGCGTTTCTTCTACATAAGACTCATCTTTGACGCTCAAATCAAATATTTATAAAGCCAAACAAGTACAAAGTTGAAGAGCATTGAGGACCCAACATTCCCAAAAGTTGTGCCATATACGGATAAGGTAATCTATGTTTGGAATTAGAACTTCCGTAGTATATAGAAAAGATCTTATATGGGTCTTTATTACTCTTAACTTTAGCAAATAATAAGAAAGAAAAATAAAAAAAAAGTCCAAGGAAAATTCACCACGGAAAGTCCCTATTTAAAGGACAAAATCAAATAATAAAACACATCAAACGAAAGGACATCTGTCATATTCCTGACTTGGTACAGACATTTTCAAATGGTTGATTGAACATGGTTTTATAACCTCTCAGTTGTATTACATAACAAGTTGATACTGATTCATTTTAAATTTGTTTATATGAATACCACAAGGAACATGAACACCAAACAAAAAATCTAAATATAAACATTCAATGAAACCTTGGACGTCTGTTACTAATTACAAAGGTAACATACAACTTTAATAACTGGGACAAATGTAACAGTGTAGTACAAGCATCTACAGTCATCAAATGCGAGTACAATACTGTCGTCCAGATATTAAAACAAAATCTTACGTTGGAACTCCGTCGTAATCTGCACCAATACCAACAAAGTCTACACCAATAAAGTCTTTTATATAATTTATGTGATCTGTTTTAAAATAAATAAAACAATTTTACTACACGGTCGTACATTAGAGGTATCTTCACATTAATACATGAAAGGAGTTATAACTTATTCAACTGATTAATGTAATCACCATGTATATAGTAGAACACTAATGAACATTTCACTACATAACTACTTCTGTATATGATAAACCATAAAGGTTGCCTCTAAGACTCACAAAGATGCGTCAAGAGTCATCACACTTTATTCTACAATACGTTCTAAGAACTTCTATTGGGATTACACCTATAAATATGTTCGCTATATATTCCAAAGCAGTGTCCTTTTTTACTTTTAGGGAAACAATTATTAATTAACTTTTGGAGAGACAAAGTAAAGACGTTTTTCATTGTCATTATGTTATGGAATTAAACCTTTTTTCCTTAAACTTAGTTAAGTTTGTATGTTTTGTATAATTACCAATCACGTGATGTATGGTTGATTCTGTGGCATTTAAAGGAAGGCACCCTTTACTGATGTAGCCGTCTTTAAAATTTACCATTACCAAACCAGTATTGTTTTTCTATCAAATAAATATAATCTATCTAGTAAACTTGCATACATTATGAAAATCACATTGTATTTTGAATTAATCATCATGGTCGTGTGAAAATTACAATACTACACTCATTCAAAACAATGTTTTGGTGGATATAAGTCTTTATGGCAGTCACATAAAACACTCTTATTTATATAAGGCTACAAATAGCATGCCTACAAAATCTGACGGAAGGGAAAACTGCTCGGACAGTCAAGATTTATCAAAACTATAAGACCGTTTTTCGCTGGATTTGTTGCTAATTATGATATGATAGTAACGATGCACTTTGATGTTTTTGGATTTATCTTGTAAGCAATAACAGACAGAGATAAAACAAGAAATATATATATATAGATTGTTAAGGGGAATCATTAAGTATGATCAATTGTAATATACCAGATTATTATGGTTCATTCCTTTCATTTTGTTCCTTCAGAATTCAAGCTAGTGCTTATTGACAATTTTGTTTTCAATGATTTAACCCAATACGAAATAGTAAGATAAAACTCAACTAACGATGTCATTCCCTTATATAGCCGGGATATGAAGGGGAATTGACACAGTGCATGCTGATGCGCGCAATGTTGTTACAGGAGAACGAAAGCCGGCAAAATTAATTACTACAGCGCTGATCTAGTACTGTAAGGCAAACGTTAAAGATGAATAACATGTAAATTGCATTAGAATAACTAAATAGAAAAAGATGAAATCTTAAAGACTTAAACTTTTCTTTGATATTTAGACATATGAGCTTTAGAAAGATCAGAAACTTATTTAACACTGAATCGTAGTATATATTATACATTGTACATGTAAGCGCGGACCTGTACAAATACATTAGATATAATACGTACCACCATCTGTAAAACATCGTTCTGTACATTTCGGTAGTGCTCACATTTTTCAAAAGCTGACGAATGACTGAAGATGACCGGTGCAGATGATGTTTTAATGGCGTCAATCATCGTCTGTTTAGCTACATGAGCCAGGTCTATTATCATGCCGAGGCGGTTCATCTCTTTGACAACAATCTACAAAATGATTCAATAAGATTGAGTATTAGTATGTTTGTTGACTTTCCATAACAATCATGAAATTCATCCTACGATTCATATTTCAATGACGCAAAAATTCACATATAAACATTCATCTAATATCGAATGATTCATTATCAAGTGTTTCTCCGTGTGTGTTTAACGTTGAAAAAAATAATCTGAATTTGAAGCTAAAATTATATGATATTTTTTGCGTTTGCACATTAAACTTATTTTTGGATAATCTTTTTTGGTAAAGTCATTACCAACTTATCGTTTATGGGATTGTCATGAAGTGAGGTGGAACGAAACATGTTTCATTTTGCTGTTATGCGACCAATGGTTTACCAATCAAGGCGGTTTCAAAACAAATATCATAAAGAGCGTCTTTATTCAATTATTGGACATGCAAAATAAAATCAGATGTAGTTATATTTTTATATCATATTGTTTTTTTTATTTTTTATTATTTATTTTAGATTTGACTTTTGTCCCATTTGTATTTGGTGTATTGATAGTGTTACCTCCCCAAATGGCGATAAACCACGTCGTGAACCGGTCAGGTTTAAATCTTGCTTCCAGTTATCTGCCCTGTATAAATAAAGACATTCAAGTTATTGATATGAGTATAACAAAGTGTTCCCATGCCAACAAATATGTTCATAATATTACATTGTAAAACAAATGTTTCATACTCTGTATTTTTGTCATAATATCAAAATCACACATGTGTTAGCTGACTAGTTTATATGTCTGCGATGATATCATATAAATAGTTTGTAATAAAATGTCAAATTCTGATAATGATAATATATACTCAGACTACATTGCATTTAGTAAAAACATAAACAGATATATGGAATGGAAAAAAATATTACCACGAAGTGTCACAGCTGTGAGTTAGTGTCATATATCTAACTCCTAATGAATAAAATGACCGCAAAACACCTAATGTATTACTAATCATGTGACCACCTTCTAAACCAATCAGACTCGCAATCCTGTTCCTTAAGAGGTATGCGTCAAGTATACCTGAAAGAGAACAAAGTATAATTGTCAATTATAATCCTTGTTTTCTTTTTCAAAATGCATTTCAATTGAATGGAAAAATACAGAGTATTTTATTCTAAATCTGACATACAAAAAGGTGATGTCATTCACATCGAACAAAAAAAAGAAAGATGAAATCGGCCAACTCATGTGATTTGACTGAAAATGCGACACATACAACCGGAGGAAAATAAAGGTATAATTCTCTCATCACAATGATAGGACAATGTCTTCTTAAAACAACCAAGTTACTCGTGTGACTTTCTTTTACATACAATTATTTAAAAAAAATCTATAATATTGTGATAATCATTTCTGCAATATCTATCAGATCCAAAGTATCAAGAGGAAAAGGTTTAAGGTGATATTATAGTGTATGTACTTTAATTGCAAATGCATTGTACGTTGTATAAAAATGATGTATACTATCAATAGGTTATATGATCGGGCATATATAATTATGATAATTTTGTAACACAACGAAATATTTATGTTCATGTTGAAAGGTCTAATAGATTTTGAACAATAACCATGCAAGACCCCTCAAGTAAAGTAAACATTGCACGCCAACGATTCCTTTTGCTTTGGTTTCTCCTAATCTTATCATAAAGGTTTAACTTAAATATATCGAAACAATGGGAAAAGAAAAACACGAATCTGATATAATTCAGGATGACTATATTGCATTTTCATCGTCTATCCTCAACAGAATCTTTTTGTATTTGATTTGCTAGCGAAAAACATGACTTAGCTTTCATGATTGCATCGATAAAACGTTAAAAACTAAGTATTCCTTCGTACTTTACAAAAAGTGTCAATTTGTCGACCGAATACTATAATCAATCGAGATCATTGGAGTAGCTTTGCAAATATAGAGTCATATACGCTGCATGCAAAACTCCGCCCAATTTTAATTACTGACACAGCTATTAATTGATTAAGTTACCTTGTGCAGTTGTCACTAATTCAAATGTGTCATCATACTTATTAACAAATTTATGGATTACATCAACTTGGTCCATACCAATACGTATTGCATCCTTTCCAGTTCCAGAGCATGGTCCGAAAGCTGCCCAAAACTATTACAAAAGTAAACAGAAAAAGACACTTCCAAAAACTTGCTAAAGCATTAAATGACGAGGTCATCAATTTCTTCTTTCTTTATATGACTGGTTGAAAAAGGGGATGCACATTTACGAAATCATCACTAAGTTGGAATGTGTGTCTTAAAAAGTACACTTTTACGAAGGTGGTACACAGAATATATTGTTTAGTTCTGACAACAAAGACAGATATGAATATACATAAGTTGTTAATATAATAGTACTTTCAAATTGTTCCAAAGTTATTGAGAATAACAAACATAATTTTATATAGATTAGAAGTTGGTTTTCCCGTTTGAATGGTTTTACACTAGTAGTAATTTTGGAGCCCTTTATAGCTGTGTGTTCGGTGTGAGCCAAGGCTCCGTGTTGAATGACGTACATTGTACTATAATGGTTTACTTCTATAAATTGTTATTTGGATGGAGAGTTGTCTCATTGGCACACACACCACATCTTTCTATATCTATCAGTTATAACTGTTTTTAAAAATGTGAATTTACACATGGATGCAGTTTGCAATGGGATACATGTCTGTAAAGAATAACGTATCATTTACAGCTCGCTCCAAAGCTATTTTTTCTTTAATCCAATCAAGATTCCATATTAAATTGATGAACTTATGTACTACATAAAGTTACATCTAAAAATAAACACAGAATGGAAACTTTTGTCTGGCTCGTACATTAACGTAAGTGAAAAAAATGGTGCAACTTGATTACTCTCTCGCGTTATGTAACGACATATTATTAAGTTTTACGCAATAAGATCATCAGTAATTGTAAATGTTATTTGCAAATATTGATCTTTAAAGATGTAAAACGAAAGACCATCGAAACATTTTCTTTTTGGGCATGAATGTTATTTTTGTATCATTCGCCTCTCTGTCATAATAATTACAAAAATCTTAAATTTAACCGTTATGAATCAGTTATTCTTCCTGAATATATAATAAATATACCTTCTTGTTTAAAATTGAAAACAGTTACCTGTGCGCCAACCATGCCTTGCTTCAATCTTGGAATATCAGTTTGTGGTGGTATTCTAGAAAATTCATTACTAGTCATATGTGTTGTGTTTGACCATTGTATTCTAGTGTCTGCTCTTAGGTTCACTTCGTAGACTTTGTTTTGAGCATATTGTCGATATTGCCATGGTAAATCATTGTGACTAAAATTGATATATAATAGTTATCAAAGGTATCATGACTATAATTTAGTACGTCAAACGCACGTTTCGTCTACATAAGACTCATCAGGTAAGCTCATATTAAAATATTTATAAAGCCAAACAAGTACAAAATTGAAGAGCATTGAGGATCCAAAATTCAAAAAAGTTTTGCCAAATATGGCTAAGTAATCAATGCCTGGGAAAAGAAAATCCTAGTTTTTCGTAATTCAAAGTTTTGTAAACAGGAAATTTATAAAATGACCACAATATTGATATTCCTGTCAACACCGAAGTGTTGACTACTGGGCTGGTAATACCCACAGGGACGATATGTTCACCAGCAGTGGCTTCGACCCAGTATTGTAAATAGTTATCAAAGGTACCCGGATTTATTTATATAAACATTATTCTCATAGAGAGACAATCATA
The DNA here is from genome assembly GCF_036588685.1 of Mytilus trossulus. Taxonomy (NCBI): domain Eukaryota; kingdom Metazoa; phylum Mollusca; class Bivalvia; order Mytilida; family Mytilidae; genus Mytilus; species Mytilus trossulus. The sequence continues at coordinate 18,860,774 of NC_086374.1, read as the reverse complement.
CAGCTGCAATATCAGTTGCACAGTTTATAATCGGAACTACAATGTAGTTTGTTGTAAATAAATGATATGTGTTCAATTTATTTCGGACATTGAAACTCTACATGCTTTAAAATAATAGTTTGGGTATTTAAATAATTGCTGTCTGCTGGACAGGACTACTTTTTTGGCAATTTCAGTTATCTTTTTTTTTCGATAAGCGTTCATCAATATGAACTCATAAATCAAAATGAAAAAAATATGTTGAGTTTTTTTTAATATTTACCTATATTATTAGTTACATGGTGTGTTAGTGACGTAATACGATATATGTGGGGTCAGTAAATCCATATGGAGTAAGAGCGAAGCGCAAATCCCTATATGAAATTTACTGACCCAATATATATCTTGTTAGGTCACTAGCATACCGTGTAACGAATTTATCTACAGACTGTCTTCATATGTGGTATTTAGACTTTCGGCATCTGATTAAGGTGGTACCCAACACTTTCACTAAAATTAATTTGGCTCGTTTAATTTTCATAAAATTTTGACAAATTATTTACTTTGACCCTTTTACAAAAATATCAAAAAATTAAAAAATTTGAACCAAGCGTTTTATCAGAAAAATTACACTGGTTATGTAGCAGTTTGACAAACACTAACTTTGATCATTGAGAAGCTTTCTATTGCCTTCACAAGGCAACGTAATTAAAACGTTAAGCTCATATTATAGAGTTATCTCCCTGTAGTGTTAGGTACCACCTTAAGTCTTCAGTACGTATTATTAACATGTTTAAGAACCTACCTCCTTTTGTTTGTACCAGAAACAATTACCAACAATAACAACGTGTACATTTTAAATATATTTATAAATGTATTTTAATCGTTCATTATCAGTTTCTTCGTTTGTTTAAACCTTTCAGAGTTCTATTTTGTTTTGAAAGGGAAGTTACTCCTTATAAACCCAATATGGTTGCTAGCCCTATTTGGTAACTAACCATGTTTTGAGGGCACCCTATACCAAAAATATATAGTCATCACGTGTAGTCTGTTAACCAATCATATCCCCATAAATCTATAGCAGCTAAGATAAAATGAGTTAAAATTTATTTCATACTACACGTACCCATCAATTAAAGGGTATTGTTTTAGTACATTTTGAGCCTCTTGTAGATTCTGATCTGGAGAATCACGCTTTGCTAAAGGTATTCCAACGGCCAATCCAATCATGATGCCTATTAAAGCAGCTATCAGAAATCCATAAATACAAACATGCTGTCGCTTCTTCTTTTTCTTAGACACATGTAAAGCTTGCGTACTGCTGTTTTCTTCGTTCAGGTTGTGGAATTCCATTATTCAAAATCTTCTGTATAAGAAAATGAAGTACAAATTTTTCAATCAATTGAAGAGAAATTATAAATGAAGCAATCAACATAGAAAAACCAACCACTAACTGAAGGGGGCAATACAATGCTGTGCCAATTATTTATAACTGCTTCTAATCCTTGTGGAAGATTTGTTATAATTATGCCAAAGAACGCAGACGCTTCTACAAAAACAAACAAGTGACCTACCGTTATGATTCTGTGAGTTCCTGTTTCGACATGACACAAAGAGATCACTTATTAAACCATATATATGTCAATATCAAACGAATGTTAAAATACTAGCCAAGTAAAGTATGAAAATGTATAATCTGCACACACAGACAACCATAACATCCTGTATACCCTTCAAAACGACTTTTGAAAAAATAGATCTTGTGAAACTCAGCTTTTGGAATTTATAGATGATGTCAATAAAAATATTGAAACTTCAAAACAAACAGATATACTTGTAATAGACTTTTCTAAAACTTTTCATAAAGTCAGTCATAAATTTTCATCACTCAAACTAAATTCCTTTGGGATACAGGGGAAAACAAATGCATGGATACAGGGCTTTTTATCATGTCGTACACAATCAGTTATCCTTGATGATGAGACTTCATGCTATGTCCCTGTGAAGTCAGGAGTGCCTCAATGATCATTTCTAGGCCCAAGTCTGTTTCTATTTTTATGAATGATATACCCGTTGGGTTAAATTCCACCATACCCCTTTTCGCAGACGACACTATTGCTTATCTGGTTATAAAATCTAACAGCAACTGGACACTGCAAAGAGATATTTAACCACACTAGGCACCTGGAAATATACTTGGAAATTGGCTTTTCATCCTGAGAAGTGTAATTTTATGTCCATCAGGCGAAATAAAAAATCCAATTACATACAATAACATTCTGCACGGCCATGTTCTTGAACATGTGGACAAGGAAAATACCTAGGCGTATAGGACACAATACATCACTACAATATGCCTGTTCAGTATGGGATCCTTACTTTACTGAGGATATAAACAAACCACAAAAGGTACAAAGAAGGGCTGCTAGGTTTTTCACTAACCGACATTGAAACACATCAAGTGTAAGTGACATGATTGGTCACTTAAAATGGTGAGACCTATCATACAGAAGAACTGATGCACGCCTTGTCATGTTTTATAAAATAACATAATATGTCATTGCCATTACAAAACCGGAGAGACTAATACACCTGCTCAGACAGTCTCGGATCATGCAAGCACTCTCATATCAGATTCCATCCTGCAGAACACAATTACGCCAACACTCATTCTTTCCACCAATAATTACAAACTGGAACAGCCTTCCTCTGAGTATTGAATTTGTTATGAGCGACTATATGGAGTCGTTCAAAACAGCCATAGCAACCTACACCTACAGCCAGTTAATTCGTCATGTGTAAATAGTTTTATTCTTATATATAAGTAAATAAAATAAAAATATGCACTACCACTCGTAAACATGTTAAAATCAATTTTGGTTTTTAATCATAAAATGTTAAATTTTTCACTGTATATATACGTCTCTACAAAGCAATGCGCAGTACAAGTGACATAAACTTCAACGTGTTGAAGGCGGTAACTAAAAAGTACAAGAAGTGTTTCACAAATATCGTCTTACAATGTAAAATAAAAAAAATAAAAAGTGTTTCCGTAAATATTCAAGCGAAGTCAGTATCTTGGCTTGTGATACTCACTAACTAACGTAGCTAACTATAAGTTAATAAGCAAAAGACAAACAAGTCACAAAGGTTAGATTGAAAAGATATATGTACAAATAAGTTTTATCATGGGTACAATTATATCATTATTTTCTATAAGTACATGTATATGATACATAAACATGTACTTATAGAAAATAATATATATAGATGTAGGAAGATATATTATATTTAAAAAATGTAAATACATACATTGTGTTGATATTTGTTTATTGAAATAACTTGCATAATATTCCGTACATAATGAATCGATTCATAACTGTCCACTCCCCACTGCTGTAAGATAGGATTGTTGCAAAGACCAGGGACATGACAAATACTCGGTTAACCGTAACGTTCCACAGTACTTTATTGTCGCAGATGTTAACTTATATAATTTGAAGGTGAGTACAGAAGCAACCGACAGGAGTGACTTGTTTATTTGAAGTAGTAGTTATAAAGCTCAATAAAGAGCTAGAATTATACATATTTACAGTTCAGTAAAGTATACGTGCTGTTTGATTGTTATAGGTTCTGATTATGTATGGTACTTAGAATGTGTCTACATTGCATTGTACAGGTAGATACAATTACCACTTTGCTCACTGAAGTATGACTGACTAACACTTTCATACAATTTAAAGTGTGAAGAGATCATAGACTATCAGTCAAAAGATCAAATAACCAGAGTAAAGTAATGAAGTCTTATATCTGGCTTGTAATGAAATGTAAAATATTAATCATGTTATAAATGAAATATGTAAAAATATACTCTGTCACAGTATTTTAACCTACATAATGTGCTTGGGTTGTAAAAGTCAACGTTTTAGAAGAAAATTTGACACACATAGTTCTATTTAACTTGTCACATGTCTTTGAGTCAACCTAAAACATGCTTTATCTTGTAACATTGAACTTTGGCTCTTACCGAAATTACCCCTTTAACGCAAACATTATGCATTTTGTCGCGCAAATGTGGATTCTTTTATCGAGCATCAAAATAAATGAACCAGATGCAACATAAGTGTAAATACGGACGGACGGAGTATCTAAAAATCACTACACAAGTCATGCACGGATAAGCATAATTCTTCACGATGTTTTCAAATTCCTTATTCAACTTGACACAGATAATATACATAATAAACAAGAAATAAATGTACCAGGACGTACACTGTTACGAAGTCAATATTCGTTATGTCATTGATGGCTTCCAAAGGTTTAGACTATGTACATTTCGATCATGCCATCAGACATCTATGTAATGTCTCCATTATTTTACTAAACACATTTCGCCTGACAGTATTTTTTTTTGTCATTTTTTTTAATTCTGAAGCGTACGAAAGGTTTTAAAATGTGTGGTGTGAATGCTAGACACTTGAAAAGATACTGGAATGTCCGAACGACTAAAGATCAACATTTTTTTTAAATTTTAACACATGTTGACCGTATTGAAATTGAGAATGTGTCAGAGAGATAACAACTCGAATAAAGAGCAGAAAACAGCATAAGGCCACCAAAGGTTCTTCAACACGGCGAGGAAATCCCGAACCCGGTGCGGGCTTCAGTTGGCCCGTAAAAAAATGTGTTCTAGTTCAGTGAAAAAGGAAGTCATACCAATCCCAAACCAATACAAACACAAAGGAACTAAAATTAAAAAAAAAAACCAAAGGACCAACAAATGCCAGAGGCATGGCAACGACATTTGTCTTTAAAAGTTAACTTTCGACCTTTCATATCCTTCATCATGCTATATTATTGAGAAAATCTCTCACACATCTGTAAAAAGTAAAATCACAAAAGAAATGAACACCACCGAGGAAACATCAAAACGGAAAGTGTACATTGTAAGACGATATTTGTGAAAATGCCCCAAAAAATATACAAGAATGGTACAGATTATATTATTTTTCAATTTAAATAATGTCAAAGTATGTTAAGAATTAATACTGATTAAAAATAATGGTCGAAATTTCCACAAAAAGTCCACCAGCCGCAATTATTCTTGTCAAAAATGATAAGTATCTATTATAATGTAATGGGTCCTAAAAGCTAGCTGCAGGTCTTGCTTTTGAAAAAAAAATATTCAGGTTATCGTACTCGTACTTAAAACTAAACCAGTCAAAATACTCGATTGGGTGTTTCGAGCACGTATTTGTAGTCGAAAACTGAGGAGAAGTGTGTAATGCCCATCAGTGTACATTATACAAACAATCGAGAGTGGAATTAATAGTTTTCATGAACTATATATCCAAAGTTCTTAAAAAGTGTCTTCTTAGTTTTGCAGTCATATAAGCTTCAAGTTTGAAGGAAGATTAGAATTTCTATCTTAGAAAATATGGATTTCATTCCTGTAATAGTTAAAGAAAGATTTTTTCCTTTGTTTACTTGCTCTTTTCATTGTCTGTTTTTTAGGTAACAATATTGAGACAGAAGATTTGAAAACAGAGGATCCTTTCACAAATATAACATACTCAAGACGATAAAATTATTCTAAAATTAAATAATATGATACTTTTTGTGGTTTAAATTGAACAAAAACCTATCTCCTTATGTAACAATCCGTAGGGAGAATATTCAGGTAGTTATACTCATTGACAAACAATGACACAAGTCCGTAGTTTTAAGTCCAGTTGTCACTTGGTCTTGACCAGGTAAACTTGAATAAAGCCATCAGTTCTCATTGAATACTTTGTCTATAAAAACTAGGTGAAAAAAACATGCATTTTGATAGGACAATTCCCGTCTACGACCATTTGATGTTTCAAGAAAAAGATTCTTCAAAGTTTTTTCTACGGTAAAAAACTGTAACTGTTGTCACTATAAAAATCTATCAATAACTTAACCGAGAAAATTTATACAAAAATCTTTGATAGTGACAATAGGTTTTTAATTCTGAACTTTGTGAGCTTGCGGGAGAAAATTTAAAGACCGATGTTGATATGATTGGTTTGACACTGTTAAGGATTGAATCCAGGACATCTAGTTCTCCTTTAAACAGTTTACCAAAATAATTTGATAAAATAGATAAAGACAAGCCAAAAAAAATTATATATTATATCATTTATGAAATTTGACTTATTAAGTTAATACGTTTTAATAATCGAACATCGGTATACTATTGTTGCCTTTATTTAATAACAAATTTACAATCCAAAATGGCTGAAAGAAAAAAGTGTAAAAATAATTAGCTTTAATTGACTGTTGCCGTTTGATATACATTCAATATGGCTTAACATAAGTTTAATTTCCATCTTTCACTTTTTAACACTATAAAAAATATTAGTCACATTGAACAATTCTACTCTGTTAGTTTGTTAAAAAGTAAAGTAAAATTAAAAAAAGCAACATGAGATGTACAGCTTATTTTCACTGATTTGTCTAAATTTAGAAGCAGTTTCCTTTTTTTATTTGTTTGCTCCCAGTTAACAGTTGGTCGATATGTTTTCCGTATCCAGAGAAATCAGTGTGACCTTTCTCGTAAACATTCGAAGATTGCAATACGCATGGTTTTGTCATTAAAATAAAATTTCGGTAAACTACGGCTTCAAACCACGACAATTAATTAGCTACCATTTTTTTAAATTCATAATAGACCGAGAGAATTTTTTTTTTTACAATTATACGTTATGGATGCGTACAAAATTAATAAATCGTGCACAGTAAGCACATCACCTTTTTCTTATAAGTTTATGATATATGAATGCATTGGTTCAATTATTGAATAAAAATAATTTTTCACCATTCAATCGTTTCAAATGACGTTAACCCTACTTCTTTTAGGAATAAACGAAACACATTAAAAAAAGATTCAGAACCGGTTTAATTCAGATATTGACCTTCGCGGACACAAAAGAAATGTACAAGTAAAGTTATCTACACTTGCATCTATTCATTTCAAGTATTCTTTCTTGATATTTAAATTAAAAAATAGTATATTGATCATATATATGATGAACTCAAAAAGGTCTATGTAATTGAATACACAGGTATTATATAAAGTTATGACAACAGATAGTTAGAAAACAGACAAATTGTCACAAAATTTAAAAAACAAAATTAAATTGTTTTGCGTCTCACCTGATGTTGTTGCTGTCAGATTAAAAGTTGAATAAATGTTGACTGGCAAAACTAACTGTAAAGAAATGTATATGTATAACTCCCGCGGTACTATGATATTCTGTACTTATCCTCACGGTAACAGATTACAGCTTACAAATATGTAAAACAAGATTTCCCTTTATAGAGAGTTTCAGTCAATATCTAGTCGGCGTAATTAAACAGATATAATTATCATGTTTTGAAGGCGCTTTTGCAAAAAAAAACCTCTCCTTTGGACCTAATTTCCCTTGCCTAGCGGGAAATTTCATCGTTCCTTGAATGGTTTTTCTTCAATACCTTCCATATCATGAAAGATCTTTTCAAAACAATACTATTTCTCGAATAATTCATAACGACTCCTTTTTGTAAACAACAGTGAAAAAAGGACATGTAAGGTGTTGACTTATTTTTGTCTTTTTGAATATTTTATGTCAGTTTTGAATTTTTGACAAATTGATAGGACGAGTTGTTAATTTGATCTACCAAAATGTCAACTCGATTTCGAGAAAGAAATACACAAGAACTGTAAATAAAAGAAAATGGAAAAAAGTATTTTAAAAACAACATTTATTCCCCTAAATGGTAAGTTTTGCATGTGGGTGAAATTATATCAAAAAACAAACTTACCGTACAAAAATACGTCGTAGAAGCATTCAGCAGTCCGCGATTCTAATGTTGTTTTTTTTAATTTTCATTTCGGTACACATGAATGAGTTAGATTATTTAGATAAGGCTCGTTTATGGATAAAGTAAAACTTACCTTTGATGGCAAGACAAATCTTTATGTTAATTAAAAATCAAGACTGATATGCATTAAACTACTTATTAGTTCCGAACAAGCGGATTTCCTAAATATCCTTTAATAAATTAATACTGACTACGAGATACATAAAAAAATAAATTATGATATTTTTAGTTCAATCATTAATGAATGTGAGATAGTGATATAACGATTCGATTTTAGCAGCCAGTAGGTTCAATTCTGTCAAAATAACCTAAGAAATATAGATGATAAATTATTCACTTGCAAGTGAATGATTTCGACCTAATTGAATCCGTATTCATGTGAACTTCAGTTTAACCCCTTAGCTAAAGATGAATTATGTGCAAAACCTTTGAATAGACTTATTAAAAAGGTTTATAGTTACGATACTGTTTTCATGTCATTAAAGATTGCATATTTTGGCGTTAATATTGATTCACTTATAGAGTCTTTGCATCGGAACTAAACACATGTATTCAAAAACCAGTTGTTGGCATGACTCGGGTTATGTTCTTCTCATATATTTACATACGTTGTTTGTGAAACATGATACTAAACCCCTAACGGGAAGGGTTGTGCCTGATGTTCATATGATGAAATCATTATCTTTCAGTCAGTTTAATTGAAGTCTGGATCTGGCATGTTAGTTAACTCCTAGTAGTCTGTTGTTATTTATGTATTATTATTGTCATTTTGTTAATTTACTTTGGTTACATCTTCTGACATCAGACTCGGACTTCTCTAGATCTTCAACTGAATTTTAATGTGCGTTTTGTTATGCGATTACTTTTCTACATTTGGTAGAGGTATAGTGGGAGGATAGAGATCTCACAAACATGTTTAACCCCGCCGCATGTTTGCGCCTGTCCAAAGTTAGGAGCCTCTGGCCTTTGTTAGTCTTGTATTATTTTAATTTTAGTTTCTTGTGTACAATTTGGAAATTAGTATGGCGTTCATTATCACTGAACTAGTATATATATGTGTAGGTGCCAGCTGAAGGACGCCTCCGGTTGCGGGAATTTTGCGCTACATTGAAGACCTGGTGGTGACCTTCTGCTGTTGTTTTTTCTATGGTCGGGTTGTTGTCTCTTTGAAACATTCCCCATTTTCATTCTCAATTTTATGCACGATAAAGCTTTTAAAGGAAAGGTTAATTAACACTGGACGTGAAACAAAGATAAATCATAATTCCATGAAAAAAAAATCATCCTTATAGAGGTGAAATCGAAAATTAACTTATTTTTTAACCTTGAAATTTAAATTAAAAAGACATAGAAAATTACATTTGCACGAGGTTCATATATATCTATTTTTGTTAATGTTTATATCGAGTTATGTGACCGTAAGTTGTTTTAGGGGTCATCTCGATAGTTAATTAGATGGCGTCGAAATTTAAAAAAAAACACGATACGAAGCTAAATATTATTGAGCACAATACCTTTAAATTGTTTATTTTAGACTTTGCATAATGTGGATAAATGAGTATAGAGTCAAATCTTTGAACATACATTTGACAATTAGTGCTACTTTAACTTAAGTAGTTTTATGCATACCAGCCCAGAAGATTATACCGTGAAGATTTAGAATCAATACGAAACAAAATTAAAAAATTAAAATCATTTTGCTCTATATATGATACACGGCGTACAAAATCATAATCCTGGTACATTTGATAACTATTTACACCACTTGGTCAATGCCACTGCTGGTGGATGTTTTGTCCCCGAGGGTATCACCAGCCCAGTAGTCAACACTTCTGTGTAGACATGAATATCAATAATGTGGTCATTTTTATAAATTTAATGTTTTCAAAACTATGAATTTTTCGAAACACTAAGGATTTTCTTATCTCAGGCATAGATTACCGTGGTCGTATTGACACAACTTTTTTGAATTTCGGATCCTCAAAGCTCTTCAACTTTGTACTTGCTTGGCTTTATAAATATTTTGATATGAGCTTCTTTGATGAGTCTTATGTAGACGAAACGCACGTCTGGCGTACAAAATTATAACCCTGGTACCTTTGATAACTATTTTATAACATTTTTATTCTGGTAAAGTTTACTGATGTTCAACGCTAATAAAGCGATTAAGAAGACACAATGTACAAACAATGTAACATAAATAATGACTGAGGGAACCGTATGAGCTCTAATAGCGGTAATACTTGGTATTTCGACAAAGAAAGAATACCATGATATAATGCAGACAATATAAAATAGGACACCATCGATAAATTACAGTTCAAACGACAATTCTACTCTATAAAGATGTAAGAAATCGAAAACATTTACCCAGTGATCGATCAACCAACTACACCTAACTAGCCTTGATTTCAGTCATAACTCTGTTTATATAGTTTGCGTAAGGAGTAAACTCCTGATAATGGAATCCGTACAGCGTGATTATACTTGAGCGTAACGTGTCTATTTCGTCATTGTATTATGTTTTGGCAAGGGTGATCATCATATTTCCATTCCAGCTATGATAGAAATTTGGAATAAATGGATAACTCATATACTCATTTAATCGTTATCAGTCATTTTCGCTTACTTGAAAATCTTCAACGTTGCTAATTATTTTTTGCAGCTTATAGTATTTATCTCAAACATTCAAACTACGTATAGTATAATTTTGAAGTAAAACAACCAAAAGTAGTTAATTAAGGAGTCATATATTTATAAGAGATAACTTGTATTTACCCTTATGTTCTACAAACATGTTTAGACCCTAAACATTATATATTTTAATATCACAAGGCAGGGTTCAGTGTTACATTGCTCATTGAACTTTATAAACCCAACCTAAATGTACCGGTAAAGTTATCAACACTTGTATCTAACACGTATCCTTTTCATGATATTTGATTCAAAATTTTAAAAATAGTATATTGATCATATATATGATGAACTCAAGATAATCAAGGTTTATGCACAAAATGAGTTTAAAGGTATTAAATACAATATGTTTATAAATTAGAAATATACTATATTTTTTAACAACAATACTGATGTTTACCGGTTTTAATCTTGAAGTACTTAATAAAGAAACAAAGTGGTAAAAGAAAGAAAGTAAAATTTGTCTAAAAATTTGAAAATGAGTCGTTTCGGTTTTCCTGTTTTCCGCTGTTTTTGTGTTTGTTTGGTTTTTTCTTTCTTTTTTGCTCTCAAACACAATATCTTGAATATTTCCATACATGGTTTCTAGCATACACAAACAATATTCCAGACATGTGTGTCGAAACATCGATTCGGAAGGTATTTCTTGCGCAACATGTATGAATTCAGTCATACAAAATTGTAAGTATGAAAGCTAGAAACAGGAAAACTTAAGAGGTAATTAGAATGACATTAGTGAACAATATGTGATCCATGACAAAGTCGTTATTAGTAACTGAGGATATTGAACTAGTTAATCTGTTTATAACCGCAGAGTGTGTCAAATGATCATTTTATTCATTTTCCCTCTATGTTGTAGACGTTAGGAATAAATAAAATACCCTTATAAATAAAAACAAGTTTACCAATACATTGTAATATATATAATTAGTTATATAAACCATATATGTATGAGAAGATGTCACATCACTACTCAAGAATTGTATCACCAGCCCACTTCGGTGTTGACATGAATATCAATAATGTGGTCAGTTTTATAAATTTCCTGTTTACAAAAGTTAATAAACTATATGTCATTTAAATGTTCATTACTTAGAACCGAATTCAAATTGTTCGGACAACTTTTCTAGCAGTTAGGGAACGACCATTTGACTTCAAAAAGGAGGGGGATGCTCTTCAACTTTGTACTTGTTTGGCTTTATAAATATTTTGATATGAGCGTCACTGATGAGTCTTATGTAGACGAAACGCACGTCTGGCGTACTAAATTATAATCCTGGTACCTTTGATAACTATTTACACCACTGGGTCGATGCCACTGCTGGTGGACGTTTCGTCCCCGAGGGTAGTTTAAACATATTTTAATGTTCCAAAAAGAGACAAATAGTTTTTCAACTTAGTAACGTCCTCTTCAAATGTTCTAAATGGCTAGTTTTGTGTACACCTAACATACACAAGGCCTACATTGACTATCGACTGCATGTAGACAAAACATGATTTAAACTACATGTAAACATTGAGTTTGATCAATGGGAACGTAATTGTGTTTAGTTTACGTGTGAGTTACACTAACACAACACTTAGTTTAGGTAAATGTGAACACAGCCTAAGCATCCCTAATTTCATAATCATAGTGATATATGTGATGCAACTACTTAGCATTATGGTAATATGAAAGTGTAATAAACGTATTTTCTTCAATTGTTTTAACATGTAATTTAAAGAAGGATTCGTGTAAACTAGATTTCCCTACATAAGCAAGTAGGCAAACAGAGGCACAATACATCCTGTTGAATGCCGACTCTAGTGAAATATAATAATTGAAAAAAAGGTTCCATGCTAATCTCAAAATATTATTACAATATGTGTAGCTTTGACCAGATTTTCCTCTACATCAAGAACGAACACTATTCAGTAGAAAGATGTTGATTATGCTCGTTTTGTAGAACAATTTGAAATGTGTGCAATATTTTTGTGATTTTAATTGAATATATATTAGCAAATGTTTAGAGTTATTTCGAATCCAAGTATGATGCGAAAGCTTTTATAATACATCGCTTCAATCGAGTTGTGTAGTCATATTTGATAGTGGTAAGCATTTTTGAAAGGTGCTAAAGGGAAAATGTATACGATACGTCTTCATAACATACTATGAACTGATATTATTTTCTCGTGGTATTTCAAGATGCACAAAAGTACATTCTTAATTTAAATCTATTCCAGAAGACAATAAAGCATAAATCTATTAACTGACAACATACAACTTCCAACTAGTTAAAAAACAAAGGATCAGGATAAGACTAGTACCAAAGGTACAATAAAGCCATATGATACTTGAATAACATTCAGACCAATTATATAAAAAAAAATATTTATTCAAAAGACACATTCATACACACTTCTAGCGATTCAATGCAACAATTGTAACTAGTGATCCATATTTACAAATGTATCATCTATATTATTGACAAATTAATAACAAAAAGATTGCGACCACTATAATTATTATGTGATTCTCACTTGGTTTATGATTATATATAGAATTGTACTAGAATATATATAGAGAATAATACATGACAAAATCCGTATCATATGCCGTATCATCCTGAGATACCAATATCAGCCAGAGGGCCTTTATTGCTGTATTTTGTACTAAACATATGATAAAATTATATATTAGTGCATATATAAAATTCATGTTACTTTTCATAAATTGTTCTTTCTTATTACAAGTTTAGTTGACATATATACAGAGCTGTAAGTGTTGATTTAATATTTTAAAAGATTTGATTTTATTATGTCGTCATTTTGATTTTGCAGTTTACAAAATATACTGTTAGCGTCATATCTAAAATCTAAACTTAAATGTAATATATCATCTTTTGCTTTAGAACGATGTATAACACATGCGGTCTGGAACAGCTTCCTCTTCTGGTAAAAAGTCCTCGAATGGTTGTAATGTCTTTTGATTCTCTTTAACCTAAATGACAAAAAAAGTATATTTATCAGGAGCGTAATGTGTGTGTAAGAGATACACGAAAATGTATGGGTATATCTATATGTATTTAAAACATTCAGGTGTGGTCCCAAGCAAAGTTAAAATTTCATAAGAAAAAGTTGCAACTCTCTGTTTTGCTATCACCACATAAATCTGTTGCTTGAAATTACTGCCTGTATAAATCAGAACAAACTTTTAAACAGCACAAAAGCTGGACACCAAAATACTCAAACACAGGAAAGATTCATAGATATAAGTAGAGATTCCTCTTTTACAATAAGCAGATGTCTCAACACTATGCAACGCTCTTAATCACCCTATTAGAAAATTAACATACGTATTACTATAACATCACAAAATACAACCTCCTCATGATAGTTTTCCTTAAAAACTGACCATGCGAGGGCTGAAAAGCCAGTCAAGGGCGTTTAAACTTCAATAATTTAAAACTGTAACATTATACGTAAACTTGCACACGTAGTCCAAAAACTCCTGACATTTAATATATAACTTTAAATTTTCAATTTTTCGTTCAGATGGCGCAACATGACAACATTCTGCTCAATCATGAGGACGTTGCCTTTTACTACATGAGCAAGAAAGTGTGTTTTTTTTTTGTTACCTTTTCGACATCTTTAAACACCCGTATAAAGTTTTCTCCCGCCAATTTCTTAAGATCATCGGTAGACCATCCACCTTGTCTGAGTTTTGCAAACAAATCCGGATACTTTGATACATCTTCTAAACCAACTGGTAGGCTGAAAATTAAAAAAAAGAAATTTCCATCTTTTTCTTCATGTTTACATATGATTTTTCAAAACGCACAATGTTACGATAATAAACAAAAATAGTGGGAAAAAAATACTTCTTGAGAGTTTTTATTACTTTTTTAAACACTATAAAATAGGAAGATGATTACATAACAAGTTAAAACGGATTCATTATTTTTTTTTTACATAAATATCATTAAAACGAAACAAAAATGAAAAGAATTGGGACAAGTGTACCGGTGTAGTTATAATACGTGCAATTATTGGTAACTTCGAGTACAGTATTAATAATTAAGGTAATAAATTCTTACGTTGGAACGCCGTCGTAATCTGCACCAATACCGACATAGTCTACACCAATAAAGTCTTTTATATAATTTATGTGACCTGTTTTAAAATAAATAAAACATTGTACTAGACAGTCTAACATTAGTGGTATCCACACCTTACATGAAAGTAATTATCATTTATACAACTGATTAATATAATTACCATGCAAATATTACATGAGCAACCCGACGGCTTCTACATTTGGGGCAAGACCTGCTCACCCTTCCAGACCAACTGAGATCATCCCGACTATTTGCGGGGTTCACGTTGCTCACTAGTTGTGTTTTGTGAACACTTGTTTGTCCGTTCGACTTTTTTTTTCTTTTTTTTTGTCTTGTCATCGCCAGTTTATTTTTGACTTAAATTTGAATATTCAATTGGCATCATTCGCATCTCTTTTGATTACAGATGAAGATTTAACTACCTTATTGCTGCATAATAAATCATTTAGGTTGCCTCCAGGCTTAATCTTGTAAAAGATCCAAAAGCACATTATTCTATATAATGTCTAAACTACTTTTGCCCTCCAAATCCTATAAATATGTAAGCTTTATATTTCTTAATATTGTTTTATTTTTGTTGTTTTGAAAATAACTATACAGTAATTGATAATATTTTGCAAAGACAAGTTATTACTATAAAGTAAAAACACAAAAATACTGAACTCCGAGGAAAATTCAAAAAGGAAAATCCAAAATCAAAAGGCTAAATCAAAATTCCAAACACATCAAACGAATGGATAACAGCTGTCATATTCCTGACTTGGTACAGGCATTTTCTAATGTAGAAAATGGTGGATTGAACCTGGTTTTATAGCTAGCTAAACCTCTCACTTGTATGACAGACTATATTTCATTATCTTATTTCGATTCTAATAAAGCAAACCCGGTATTTCTATAGGTCGAAGCGTACAAAAATACCTTAGCAATTATTCCCATTTCCTCTCCGTGGAGTATATACAAGTATGCATGTACATAAAATATTCATATTTGATAATTTTGCGAATTAATAGCAGGATAAATATACGTTGTTTGATAAACAATAAACAATAAAAGGTTATGTTAGCAGCTAAAAAGTAAATATCTTGTTAGGATAAAAACGAAAGTAACGAGAATGTAAACAAAAAATGTGTGTTTATATGTCAATATGTTCACTGGTATTAAAGAGATAATAGTAACTGCAATTACGATTATCCCAATATGGCGACGGTAGATATAGGTAAAATCTTTACACTCGTTTTTCTTAAATGTAGCATGTATTTGTCAATAGTTACTCAGCTGCAAGGTTTATCTATACCATTTCATCATATTTGAATCGTAACGGTGCACTGGAATTGTCTAATCGCTGTGAAAATAGCCGTTGAAAAATTCGGGATGATAATCGTAACTCGGAAAAAAGATAATCGTAATTATGTATCTAAAAATAAAAAAGATAATCGTAACTGGAAACTGTTTTATTAATATTGACACTAAAAACGTAAATCTGATAGCATATTATGAAATTATGGCGATGAATTATTTACGAAACGTACCAACATCTGATGACATTTCTTTTTATGCATATATAATTAATAGTTCTTATGAAAACAGCTACATACTAGTATATCATACAATTGGAAGGGTGAACAAGCTTCAAGAAATTTGGAAATGGGAAAACACGAACTTTGTTAATTTACAGAAATTTCCAAACACTAGGTAAGCCACAAAATATGTGAATGAGCGATGGAAATTATGATACATGATAATAATTGTCAGGCCTTATATCAGATTTCTGATTAAGACAGTAAACAAAAATTAATTTCTGAAGTAAATAGTAAATATAGTTAATATTGTTTAAATTCATTGATTGCAGGTGGTTATATGTGCTATTTCTGCCCCCGGTGATTTAATTCTAGAACATACCCTTTTATGCCATAACGAAGTAGGAAAGACATTTAGTATTCGTCAAAAAACGTTTGACGAGAAATTAGTGGCTACAGTTTTCATGTCACTTCGATCATTTTTCATGGATGATATCATAATTTAAAAGCTATGATGAACAAGGGAAAACTTTGAAAACTGTGTTTTACAGTGTCATTTCGGAGTCTCTTATAGCTGACTATGCGGTATGGGCTTTGTTCATTGTTGAAGACCGTACGATACCTATATTTGTTAATGATGAGTCCTGTCGGTCTCTTCTGGAAAGTTGTCTCATTGGCAAACATACCACATCTTCTTATTTATATTGGCTACTTCATGACTGTCACTGAACTTGAATTTCAGTATCTCAGGTATAAACTATAAAATAAATCAAATTTAATTTTAAATTATGATAATATGACATCCTTAAAACATTTAATGTTATATAATTACATTAGATGTATGTTTCATTATATTACGTTATTCTGATTGGCTAATTGCACATCACATGTTATTCCGTAAGCAGTTGCATGAGACAATAACATTTCATTCATGATGACACGAGGTCCCACAATAAAGTGCACAGGTGAATTTAAAAATTTAACTTCATGAAAATTGTGTTTTTATAATCCTAGCTAAAAAATGTAATTATAAGTATTGAATGCTTCTTTTTGTAACTTTATAGGGTTGTAAAAGCGTTGACCGTGCGTACATTTTAAGAATGAAGCGCTTCCGCGCTTCATACAAAATGTACTTCGGTCAACGCTTTTACACCCCAATAAATTTACAAAAAGAAGCATTCAATTCTTAAATAAGATTAGAGAAAGATTGGCCCTACATGGGATTCTTTGTGTATTATGAAATTAAGTAACGTGGAGTTCATTGACAAACATGGATTTGTGTTCTTTTATAGTTTGGCCAAAAGCCCGAAAATCAAGAAATACAATTGATGTGGCTTTAAATTTTCTTACAAGAAATACTTATTCAAAGAATGACTGCAAAATTGAGAATAATTGAATAACCAATATTCCGCAAAATAAGAAACAAACTTATTAAAAATTCATAAATACTCGGTATATGAAAAATATGCTGCATACATATGCATGGAAGATATTGTAGAGAAAAATATTGAAGGTACTAAACAAGGAACATTTTTGTATTTGCATGCTTGCCATATAATTCGTACTTTTCTATTAAATTACATTTTTAACACACAAAATACCATTGAAATGCTGAAAGACACATTTATTATGTTTCAGTTACTATTATCCGATTAAGAAAATTACGATTATCAAAGAAGAAAAATACCATAGAGTTACGATTATCATCCCGAATTTTTCAACGGCTATTTTCACAGCGCTTAGACAATTCCAGTGCACCGTTACGATTCAAATATGATGTAGTGGTATAGATAAACCTTGCAGCTGAGTA
Organism: Mytilus trossulus; assembly: GCF_036588685.1. Taxonomy (NCBI): domain Eukaryota; kingdom Metazoa; phylum Mollusca; class Bivalvia; order Mytilida; family Mytilidae; genus Mytilus; species Mytilus trossulus. The sequence goes on along the minus strand of NC_086374.1, from coordinate 18,842,787 downwards.
ACTATTGACAAAAGCATGCTACATGTTAGAAAAATGAGTGTAAAGATTTTACCTATATCTACCGTCGCCATATTGGGATAATCGTAATTGCAGTTACCATTATCTCTTTAATACCAGTGATGTTGCGCTTATTAATTAGAACACGGCTTTGTTAACAATGCGTAACGTATTAAGGACGTCATAAAATACGGAATGAAAACCCTTGTCTTCAAACTCAATTAGTTGAGTATGAAGTGTATGAATAAAGTAGAATCACAAAGATACTGAAATCCGAGGAAAATTCAAAACGGAAAGTCCTTAATCAAATGTCAAAATCAAATGATAAAACACATCAAACAAACAACAACTGTCATATTCCTGACTTAATACAGGCATTTTCAAATGTAGAAAATGGTGGATTGAACCAGGTTTTATATCGCTTAACCTCTCACTTGTATTGCAGTCGCGTCAAGTTCCATTATATTTACAACGATGTGTGAACAAAACAGACATAATAGGTTAAATAGAAAAAATATGGGTACATGGTATGTATAATTACCAATCACGTGCTGCATGGTTGATACTGTGGCATTAACAGGAAGGCATCCTTTACTGATATACCCGTCGTAGAAATTAACCATTACCAAACCAGCATTGTTTTTCTTTGAAACAAAAATAATATGAAAATAAAATTGCATACATGATGTACAGTACATTGTATGTAAATGTTAACAGCCTGACCGTTTATGTCCATGTAGAAAAATAAAATCACCAGACGCATATTCTCTCTTGTATTATCATACTCATCATATTAACTATGTATATTCGTTTTCTTTTTGTTTCTCGCGTAATCAAGCTGATGATCAACATAACTTTTGTTTTCAATGACCTAACCAAAAGGACACCGTTGAAGCGCATGGTATTCTATCTACGTGCCACCTTACAGTTTGTACTGTTGAAGTGACTGGTATTCTATCTACGTGCCCCCATACAGTTTGTACTGTTGAAGTGCATGGTATTCTATTTACGTGCCACCATACAGTTTGTACTTTTGAAGTGCATGGTATTCTATCTACGTGCCACCATACAGTTTGTACTGTTGAAGTGCATGGCATTCTATCTACGTGCCACCATACAGTTTCTACTGTTGAAGTGCATGGTATTCTATCTACGTGCCACCATAAAGTTTCTACTGTTGGAGTGCATGGTATTCCATCTACGTGCCACCATACAGTTTGTACTGTTGAAGTGCATGCTATTCTATCTACGTGCCACCACACAGTTTGTACTGTTGAAGTGCATGGTATTCTATCTACGTGCCACCATACAGTTTCTACTGTTGAAACACATTACTCGACTTTACGAAGCCGTTAACGTTTTATACCATGGATATGTAGAGTGATGGATACAGTGCAGACAAATTTGCATATCGTCGTAGAAGAAGATTGAAAGAAAATAATGTCCTAACTGCAAATTTGCAGATCTAACATAGTTTGACTAAACTTGAAGATGAAGTGTATGTCAATATTGCATGTCAATATCTATCAAGAAAATCTTGAAATCTAAAGATTTTTGTTTTGATTTATTTAAGATTTTAGGTTCAATTAGATCAAATAGTATTTTTTACTGAAGTGAAGTAAGTAGTTTATGTACATGTATAAGCGTATACCAGTTTTTAAAATACATTTAGGTGTAATACATACTACCATCTGTAAAACATCGTTCCGAACTTATATGTTATATATTTAGGTGGAATACATACCAACAACTGTAAAACATCGTTCTGTACATTTCGGTAGTGTTCACATTTTTCAAAAGCTGACGAATGACTGAAGATGACCGGTGCAGCTGATGTTTTAATGGCGTCAATCATTGTCTGTTTAGCTACATGAGCCAGGTCTATAATCATACCGAGGCGGTTCATCTCTTTGACAACAATCTACAATATATACTACATTACAAATTCATTCAATTAGAAATATTAACATTTTTGTTAACATTCCAAAACAATCATGACATTCTTCCTAAGATTCGTATTTCGATGAAACAGTAAATGTTTCCCATGCTTTAAAAACATATGACAACTACTTGTATCTGAGTAGAAGCTAAAACTGTATGATATTATTTTTGCGTTTGCACATTACACATATTTTGTAATAATCTTTATGTGTATGGTCAAGACCAACTGTTCGTAAAAAATGATTGTCGTGAAGTAATGTGGAATAGAACTCGTTTCATTTTGCTGTTTTGCGACCTATGGTTACCAATCCGTAAAGTTTCAAAACATAAAAATAATTATATCGCATTTAGTAAGTTAGAAATGCAAAATAATATTGATATTTTTATATCATACTGTGTTTTATTATTGGTTTTATTTATTTTAAATGTACTTTTCTCGCTTTACACTGTCCCGTTTGTATGTAATGTACTAATAGTGTTACCTCTCCAAATGGCGACAAACCACGTCGTGAACCAGTCAGGTTTAAATCTTGCTTCCAGTTATCTGCCCTGTATGAATGAATATATGCAAGATACTGGTTTAAATAGAACAAAGTTTTAAACTTTCAAGACAAAAAAATCATGATATTTCTTTTAAAAATGGATTTAAATTAATTTTTATAAATGAATTCGGTGTTCTGGTGTTTTTTTTTTCCTTCATATATAAACTCATCATAGATTTTATAAATAAACCAGACGCGCCTTTCGTTTTCAAAAGACTTATCAGTGAGGCTCGAATAAAAAAATGTTTTAAAAAAGGCCAAATACGAAGTTGAAGGGCATTATATTTGGCGGCTAACTAAAATTATGTACGGTGATTACAGATAAATTCTAGCTAGGGAATGTTTGTGAGAGTCATAATTGAATGATGACTATTGAGGTGGGAAAGTGTATATACTTAGTCAGCCAGTTAAGCTTATGAAGTACTTCTTTAGCTCAGTCGGTTACGCACTGCCTTTGTTCGAGTCCACCTAGAGACAAGCAACTTTGTAATGAAGTTCATGCTCTCAAACTGTTACAATATATTCTACATTAAATGTAGTGTAAAAATAAATATAAATATATGGAATGGACAAAATATTACCATGAAGTGTCACAACTGTGAGTTAATGTCATATATCTAACTCCTAATGAATAAAATGACCGCAAAACACCCAATGTATTACTAATCATGTGACCACCTTCTAAACCAATCAGACTCGCAATTCTGTTCCTTAAGAGGTATGCATCAAGTATACCTGAAAGAGAACAACGTATAATTGTCAATAATTATCATTGACTTATTTTTTGTTAAATGTAATACAATTGGATAAAAAAACGGACTTTTTATTTTGTACATGACTATCAAAAAGTGTGTCTCAATCATCAAACAAAACAATAAGAATGAAATTGACACACTCATATGCATATGATGCTTTCTATTATGCAATTTACAGATATATTTGTTGAAAGAAAAAAAAATATATATAATAGGGTAAAATAGGTTGCATGTTAAACTTCGTCAGAGTAGAATTTTACAAATATTGTATCAGCCTTCGTCTTTAAAGTTACCTTGTGCAGTTGTCACTAGTTCAAATGTGTCATCATACTTGTTAACAAATTTATGGATCACATCAACTTGGTCCATACCAATACGTATTGCATCCTTTCCAGTTGCAGAGCATGGTCCGAAAGCTGCCCAAAACTATTAAACAGAAAAAGAAATGTTTTCCATTATATGCTTCCAAAAACTTACTTTTCTTTATACGACGACATCAATCCCTTATTGCTAAATATATGATGGTGTTAAAAGGGAATGCATATTCATATAACCATCAATATCTATACATGTATACATTTGTACTTCACGAAGGAGGTTGAAAAATATGGTTTTAAACTATACAACAATTTTATTCAAATTATATTCTTTTATTTTAAGATAAACATCATATACCGATTATTAAGTTTTGCACATATTATGACAAAAGGGAGAGAAAACCGATACTGGTTTTGATAATTCTTTTCCCGAACTCTTCATTACCAAATTTGCACCAAGTACCCAAATTACACAATTTAGCAAAATTTTAAAATAAGTGCAAATTTACTAATCATATGACTTAGCATTTTGTATTCCTATGACGTATTATTATACATGTCTTTCAACATATAGAAACGGAAACGGCGCCATGTGACTTCCACAAAAAGTTATTCTTTTTTATAAATTAGCATTAACTATATAATGATAATGAATAGCAAGAATCAGCTATTGTCAAATTGTTCTAAATATTTGGAGAAATATGATATTCGATTATTAAGGATGTGAGTTAAAGGAAGCATGGGTGCATTTATTTTCTGCATCATTAATAAATGCAGGCGAAAATACTATCGAACTAGGTGTAACTCGGGTACCCTCGCGTAAGTAACGACATATGATACAGTTGTACATAGATATAAGAAGATGTGGTATGAGTGCAAATCAGACAACTCTCCATCCAAGTCCCAACGTAAACCATCATAGCACAAAGTACGCTCTTCAACATGGAGCCTTGGCTCACCTCGAACAGAAACTATAAAAGGCTAAAAAAATGTAGTATAAAACCACACCAACGGGAAAAACAACGTTCTAATCTATATATAAAACAAGAAACCAAAACCACATCAGCAGTTTTCTATGTTGTGTCATGTGTACTACTGTTTTTCTGTTTGTCTTTTTTTCATTTTTAGCCATGGCGTTGTCAGTTTGTTTTAGATTTATGAGTTTGACTGTCCCTTTGGTATCTTTCGTCCCTCTTTTAAACGTTTTAATATGTACCAATCTGCACCCTTACCCAAAATGGCTTAACTCCATCAAATGACATGTAAATACAAGTAAACATACACTAAACGAAAAAAAAAATCAATCTCTGACACAATGAAAAAACAAAATCAATTAAAAAAGGAGTGATATATTAAACAATTTCAGAAAAAAAAAACCACAACCTTGAACAAAAAACCGCCAAATGGAATACTAAACACAGGGAAATGAAAATGATTTTGTTGCAAGGTATAATACAGTGTGATTTGAGAACGAAATATGTTTTACAAACTAAATGATTCTGTTGTTCATAGTACGAGCACAGAAGCGAAAACTTATAGTCATACCAAACACTTATCAAAACAGATTTTAAAAAAGGGGGACGAAATATGTTTTACAAACTAAATAATTCTGTTGTTCATAGTACGAGCACAGAAGCGAAAACTTATAGTCATACCAAACACTTATCAAAACAGATTTTAAAAAAGGGGGAGAGACAAAATATATTAACACTTAATATAAAAGTACATATCAAAAACAAGAAGCATTACAAACTGTATCAACAGGTCGTGTGGAGCAGGATCTGCTTACCCTTCCGGAGCACATGAGATCACCTCTAGTTTTGGGTGGGGTTTGTGTTGCTTATTCTTAAGTTTTCTATGTTGTGTCATGTGTACTATTGCTTGTCTGTTCGTCTTTTTTCTTTTTAGCCAGAAGTTCTCAGTTTATTTTCGATTTATGAGTTTGACTGTCCCTCTGGTATCGTTCGTTCCTCTTTTTAACACGAAATAGGATTTGAGAGTACACGCAGTTACTGATAGCTAACGGTAAAAGCCAAAAACAATTTATAATAAAAAAAAAATGTGCAGCAGAGACTACAGTCAACTAAAACACATCCCATGGACTTAGTATTTAAACGTCATGTTCAGTCAAAGAAGACATGCATGCCAAATATAAAACTATCGATAGGCAGTATGCTAGGACAATAATACGCAAAACCAAGGAGTAAACAAAGACTCACAAAACCAAAGGGCATTTACATCAACAGTTATAAATAATAATTAAGAGACAACACGAACTCCACTAAAAAACCGGGAGTGAAATCAGGTTTTCCGGAAGGGTGAGCATTTAAACGTCTATATAGAAGAATGAACGTGGACGAGTTTTATACATTCCGTTTAAAAGAATACAAGTTTAGCTGTCCATTTGTTTTGCTGTCTGCACGCTATTTTCACTGTGATACAATGTTCTTACATTCCAAGTCCCAATTTTGGTTTGGTACTTCGGTGTTTAAATGTTCGATGAGATGTTTTTGAAATGTTTTCCTATATTCCCTCATAGATTTATCTATCTTGCGTTTATATTCCCGTTCCGTCTTTTTCATTTTTTTCCCTTTTCCTTCAGATCTATTACAATAATAATTTATCTTTGTTCCCCTGTAAATCTTATTCCAACATTGCTTACAATATAAAAAAGAAGATGTGGTATGATTGCCTCGGAGGCAACTCTCCACAAGAGCCCTAACGATAAAGAAATTAACAACTGCAGGTCATCGTACGCCCTTCGACAATGAGCAAAGCGCATACCGCATAGTCAGATTTAAAAAGCCCCAAAATGTAAAACAATTCAAACGAGAAAACTAACGGCCTAATGTATGTAAACAAAAATGTACGAGAAACAAATATGTAACACAATGTTACAAAATATGTGCCTGTCCTAAGTCAAGCACATACAAACAGAATGGAGCGGGGTTAAACATGTTACCGAGATACAACCCTCCCATAACCTTGGACAGTGGTGAAACAGTACAACACAAGAACTAACGATACAAATCAGTTGAAAGAGGCTTAACTCATCAGATGGATACAATTAGAAATACTACACAGAGTGGACGTGGCCATGGTTCGTTCACCTTTTTGTCCGATTTTTTTTCTGTACGACTCCCTTGGCTATCATTATATGTATATATATATCTGCAGCAGTAAAAAAATATGCTGTTAATTTTTTCAGCTACTTTGTTTTATTTTGCCTTGAGATGAAAGGTTACTGTCAACTGATATAATTCGGCTACTAAATCTGAAATATTGTCCTTATCAGAATATTTTAAGAATTCATTTTTTTCTCAACATTCAATAAGTAGCCATAGACCTTCTTATTACAAATGAAATAATTTACCTGAGCGCCAACCATGCCTTGCTTCAATCTTGGAATGTCAGTTTGTGGTGGTAATCTAGGAAAGTCATAACTAGTCATATTTGTTGTGTTTGTCCATTGTATTCTAGTGTCTGCTCTTAGGTTTACTTCGTAGACTTTGTTTTGAACATATTGTCGATATTGCCATGGTAAATCGTTGTGACTAAAATTGATATATAGATGTAATACACAAATAGAGACAGCTTCGATATTATTCGCACAGTTTAAAATCGGAAAATAGTTTTGTCGTATAAAATATAGTAAATTAATGATGAATTCATTTTGAACATTTAGACCCCACATGGTACTTTTAAAAGTAAGTTTTACTTTTAACATCATTACTGTCTGCTAAACAGTAATTAATAAAAGTTTATCTAAGCTGATAAAATATATATATATATATACTGTCTTAATGATAACAATGAAAATAACGATAAAATAAACAGTAAATTTGTGCGCATGTGTCAAACATATAATTCTAAATTAGAACACGGCGTTTAGTCTTAATTTACAAAGCGTAATAAGCACGTCATATTTGAATAAGTAATGATTCACAGAAGCCAAAAATGTGTTACTGTGATATTCTCATTTTATCACTGGCGTCAACGTGATAATCGTAACTGCAAGTACGATCATCCCAATATGGCGGACACAAATATGGGGATATTTTAGCAGGCTGATTTCTCCACTTTAACAGCTTATTTTCAGATTTGTTTTATATCAAGAAAAATCTTTATGAGCATTGTCATTGAATGTGTTTTTCATAAATTATAGAAAAACAACCAGGAGAACGAAAATCGAGATTAAAAAATTCACGATGATGATCGTAATTTCGTCTGTAGATGATCGTAACTTTGACTTGTTTATATAAAAAAAAAATCGTAACTCAAACTTTACGAATGTTTTTTTTCACTAAATGAACACCCTATTTAGCCATCAAGATAAAAAATATTATGACTTTAAAATTAAACAAAGAATAAATGAAAACCGCTTTTCTAAAACGCAATGACATAAGGGGTATAAGCAGACTTATAGGCAAGTGTCCTCAATTTCATTTTCTTGTGAGTAATTTAGTTAACATTCAAATAGATTTACGTTGATATGAAGTTATATATAAATGTCGTTGATATATATAGAGAATAATACATGGCAAAATCCGTATCATATGTCGTATCATCCCGAGACATCAATATCAGCCGAAGGGATAAAATTAACGAATATCACGGCCCAGGCCATGTGTAAATTTACAACCAATCTATGGCTTCCATGAATTATTTCGATTATGATAGGACAAATACAGCCATAATTATGTACCTCTCTGAGTCTACGCTAAGTCTGATTTAAAAAAAAAAAAGAATTTTATCACGATATTGCGTACAAAACAAAAGAAGCATGTCATATCAGAATGAGTTATAATAATTTATCATATGTTTAGTAGTAAATACAGTAGTTTTGCATATGTGATAAATAGCCTGCTGTTTAATCCATATCGCGCAACTTTGATGCGCACCCTTTATCGCATACCCTTTATCACACCCCTACCCTTTATCGCATACCCTTTATCGCACTCCTACCCTTTATCACACCCCTACTTTTTTTTTTTTTTTTACATATTAAGTCAGTTTTAATTTTTTTTGCACAAGAAAAGTTTTCCTCAAATCTTTTTTAATGACGTCATTGTTTGGTATGTGACGTCATGAATGTCGTTTTCATTTTGTATGTGACATCACGAACGTCAAGTTTTCATAGTTTTTGGCACACTAAATGCAACTATAAAAATACAAAAAAAAAAATATTTGACAACAACAGCACGCAAATTGTAAGGTAACCAAGGTGCTTCGGATTAGTAATTGAGCAGTTCTTTAGGCCTTTGTAACAAGACAAAAGTAGAACTGAAGGTAACCCAGTGCTATGGATCAGAAAACAGTTCATATAATACTCTTCTGTTGAAACATATGATAAAGCGTATAATACATGGCAAAATCCGTATCACATGCCGTATCACCCTCGACCAATATCATCCCTCGGGCCTAAAGGCCCTTGGGCTGATATTGATGTCTCGGGATAATACGACATATGATACGGATTTTGCCATGTATTATTCTCTATGTATGTCATAATATACGTACCCATCAATTAAAGGGTATTGTTTTAGTACATTTTGAGCTTCTTGTAGATTCTGATCTGGAGAATCACGCTTTGCTAAAGGTATTCCAACGGCTAATCCAATCATGATTCCTATTAGAGCAGCTATCAGAAATCCATAAATACAAACATGTTGTCGCTTCTTTTTCTTCTTAGACACATGTAAAGCTTGTGTACTGCTGTTTTCCTCGTTCAAGTTGTCAAATTCCATGATTCAAGTCTTCTGTATACATGGTATAAGAATATGAATTTAGTTATAAGCAAGAATTTCATTGATTTGAAGAAAAATGGATAAATAAAGCAATCCAAATAGGGAAACCCAACTTTAACCCCAAGCAGAGCGGCACAATTAAAATCGATTATTTCTAACTGCTTCTACTCCTTCTTTAAATTTTACCATAAGTATGTCAAAGAATGCAGATCAAAGATTGCTACAACTCTACAAAAAAAAGCAAGTTACCTACCGTTATGATTCTATAAGTTGCTGTGTGGACATGACACAAAGAAATTACAAATTAAACTATTTAGGTCAATATCAAACGAATATCAAAATACTTCAAGTAAAGTGTGAAAATATATAGGATCTACTAATTAAGTGTTTTCGTAAACATATGTAGCAGACGTCTCCATCTTGTGAAATTCCTCACTAACCTATGATAACCTTATTGTATATATATAATATTATTAATTTTAATTGCTTATATTGCGTAATAAGCAGGAGACAAACAAACCACAAAGGGGCATAAAAGAACAGAGATAAACAAATAATTGTTTAAACAATATGACAGTAGAACATAAAAATAAAGTACATAATGATAAATTTAATCAAATCGCAAGTGTGTAAAGCTAGGACACTTCATATGATTTAAAAAAAAAGTACTAACCTGAGATCAAAAGCAAGTTATATCCGCCGAATATAGTATCACCACTTACTGAAGAAATATTATTAGAATTAAATTGTGTCTTGAAGTCACAATTTAAGAAGTTTGTATAATTTGTCTGTTATAAAAGTAAAGTTTCGGCTCACCGTTTGTATGGAACGGTAATAGATTAGGACACTGGAGGTGTCACCGGTTACACGTGGCACCCCTTCCCTTTGAAGAAGACGTTACTGATTTTAAATACTCGTGTTTAATCCATTTTTCCTTTTTGAACAATAAAATAAATTTACGCTAATCCTCCCTTTGACTTTGTCAAAAATGATACACCGTGTAGATTATAATTTAAATTTAGGTTTGACTAATTGATCAATTAATCTATCATAAAATTGTTCCTTTGTATTCAAAAACAATTACAGATTTGCCTGAAAGCTAAGTGAATAAGTAATAATTAAATAATTCGGTTCCATTGGAGTGGAGGTGTAAAAATGCATGAAGATACAATTTTCATTATTAGCACTTTGTTCTCAATTTACTTTATTTAAGTAAATAATTGTAAACATTAATTTCTGCCAAAAGAAATGTCTCTGTGATGCCAAAATCCAAATGATATGCCATTTGTTCCGTTTTAAAATTATTAATCTATATCCCCCTAGTATAAACCTTTGCTTCAAATTTTACCTTCCACCCTGTTTTACCCTCCTTTTCGTCGAGAAAAAATGCCACGACAATCAACCTACCAAATCGCCTTACACTCTGCCTATCGCACTAGACCACTCGAATACCTAGGCTATAGAGGCTCTATGCCCGACGCTCTAGAGCCTAGGTGTTTGGGTGGTCTAGCGCGTCAGGTATAGTGCAAGGCTCTATAGTATAGTACCAGGCGATTTGGTGCCACGATATCTCAGTATGTCTAAGTAGCATCGAGTAGAGAAGAGTAGTCTAAGAGTAGAGTTCGAATCCCGGCGAGGGAAGAACCAAAAATTTGCGAAAGCAAATTTACAAATCTAACATTGTTGGTTGATGTTTAGACGAATTATGTAGATAAAATATATTTTCAGCCTTGTATCACCATCATTGCTGTTGATCCGACGAATAAAATCTGCTCAGACGTACTTATATATTCATATATTTTGTTATTTTTTTGTAAATAGATCAGGCCGTTAGTTTTCTCGTTTGACTTGTTTTTACATTTGTCATCTCAAGGCATTTTATAGCTGACTATGTGGTATGGACTTTGGTCATTGTTGAAGGAGGTACGGTGACCTACATGCATAGTTGTTAATTTCTTTGTCATTTGGTCTCTTGAGAGCTTTCTTATTGGCAATCATATAACATCTTCTCATATTTATTCGTTTATATAAACATTACAAAGCACAAAATTGATGATAATTAAAGTTTGTAATAAAAAAAAAACAGTGAATATACAGGAAAGGAACTTTCAAAGTATACAGTCATGAATAAAACAGACCCGTCGTGTTGCTCATATTATTAGAAAACCGAAAAATAGTATATCTTGATATGTTATAAATAAGGTCGTCATTTTTCTCAAATGAATTGTTTCATATTTTTCATGTCGAAGCATGTTATAGCCGACTATGCAGTATGGGTTTTCTCATTGTTGAAGGTAACCATTTTGTTGCCTATGATAATTGGTTAAATTTGTACTTTCACTTCATTTGTACTTTGATGGAAAATTGTCTCATTGTTAATCGTGCCATTTTTTTTTTACTGTAATCAATAGACGGTCAACACTGAGGTTATGAGTTCAATTTTTTTTTTTTATATAATACGTTTTGCGGTTTAATTTGAACAACACACCAGCTCCTCATGTAACAATCCGCAGGGGAAAATCCCATTTGTCAACTTGGTCAAAGATTATTTTGACCAGGTCTCACTGACTGCCGATTACAACACGGATTATTTTCAAAAGAACACAAATCTACGAAAGCCTATTAGGGTCACAAAAAAAATATTTATCTAATTACGAGATAAATAAATATCTCTCATAATTACGATAAAACTATCGCGTAATTACGAGAAAACTATCGCGTAATTATCTCGTAATTACGAGAAAACTGTCGCGTAATTACGAGATACAAATATGATTATACATTATACCGTTATGTAATATCATCATGTGACTTGAAATATGATACTCTATTTTTTAAAATATAAAATTCAGGTTAAAATATAAGAAGGTCGAACGTAGTTTCACTGATATTTAAATTCTTTTATTGAACAACAAACTTTAACAAAATAACCGGTTTTCATTCAGATATGGTTTAATATTGATCTAAGCAGACACAAAAGAAATGTACCGGCAAAGTATATGATGCATTCATCAAGGTCTGTGTACATTTTAGGTTTACATACAAAAAGTTATTAAAATATAGAAATATATCATTTTACATCATAACTAAGCCGATTTGTAACCTCGAAAAACGACTATGTCACACAAAAATTCAAAGTGGTAAAATAAAGAAAAACAGATAAATTTGCCTAATAAAAATAAAAGAAATAGATGATTTAGGGTTCGGCGGAACCCTGTGTCTTATACACCTGCTATTGCCGATGTACGAGTAAAATTAAATAAATGTTGACTGGAAAAAATAATTGAAAAATACTAAAAATTGAAAATGTTACTAATAGTTTCAAAACTTTGCTTCTATATAAGAATTCTAAACATTTTTGACAATATTATTGATGTCTATAAAACTATGGAAGTATTATTAAACTTTCAAGGCTAGAATGAACCTACATGTTGACGATTACGCCGAAATGTATAATATGTATGTCTCACTTCCACGACAAAATGTCACAATCTCGATAGATATTTTCATTTTTTTTGCAAACATTGCTATTTCACGAAAAGTGAACAAAAATACATGAATTTTTTTGGGGGGGTAAACTACAGTGAATATAAAGGACATGCAAGGTGCTGACTTGTTTTGGTATTTTTGTAAATATTTTGTGTCATTTTTGAAATTTTGTCAAATTGGTAGGGACGAGTAGTTAACTTGACCTACCTAAATTTCAACTCAAATTCGAGAAGGAAATACACAAGGTCTGTACATAAATAAAAACGGACAAAAGTATTAAATAAAGCCTAAATTCCCTTCAAAGGTAAGTTTTTCATGTGTGTGAAATTAATTACCACAAAAAATAATGAACTTACCGTACGAAAACCAAAATGCGTCGTAAAATTTTTCAGTCCGCGATTCAAGTATTCTTTTTAAATATTCATTTCGGTTCACATGAACGAGTTTGTTTATGAAGTACCCCATTCGTGTTTGCCCCCGATGCCCCAGTTTCTCAATAAATTTATATATGAAATAAGCAACCGTAAAAAGAAAGTAAAAGTTACGTTATGTGGCAAAACAAATCTCGATATTGATAAAAATGAAGACTGATATGCATTAAACTACTTATTAGTTCCGATCAGACGGATTTTTTCTGAATATTCTACAATAAAAGTGGGACGAAAGATCCCATAGGGACAGTCAAACTCATAGATAGAAAATAAACTGACAACGTCATGGCTTCAAATAAAAAAGACAAACAGACAAACAATAGAACACATGACACAACATAGAAATCTTAAGAATTAGCATTAAGAACCCAACCAAAAACTAGGGGTGATCTCAGGTGCTCCGGAAGGGGAAGCAGATCCTGCTCCACATGTGGCACATTGGATACCTTAACGTGAGTGGTTTTATGCATAACAGCCCAGAAGAATACTATCAATACGAAACAAATTCGAATTAAACTGACATTTAAATTATTTTGCTCTGCATACTTGTATATTAGTATTATTCTGGTAAAGTTTCCAGATGTTCAAAGTTTATAAATCGATTAAGAAGACACAATGTACAAACCAATGCAATTTTGAAAGAATGCAATGGCTGAGGAAACAACATGAACTCCGAAAGGGATAAGACCGGGTGCGTCGACAGAGTTAGCATACCATGATATGATGCATAAACCGCGTCTGCGAATACAACAATCAGTCTGAATGTTTAAGTCGGGAATAGGACACAATCAATTACATCACAGATCAGACGATTATTCTGGTCTATAAAGATGCAAGAACGCGAAAACATTTTATGTAAAGGGGTCTTGAAATCTTTTGACACTTTCCAAAATGCTAATTTTTAACCTTTTTTCAGCTGGACCAAATCACTACTTTACTTTAAATTGCATGAGTCAAATTTTTCACAGTGTAATTTGCTATTTGAGGCATAAAACATGAAGAAATAAATCTGGATGGGGTATAAAAAAAAATTGTCAAGTAACACACTGTCCACACTAAGGACAATATTTGTAAATTATTTATGTAACTGGTACAAATGGAGACTTATCGCACAAGTCTCTTCCCTTTTTCCCTTTTGAGGGAGATATGCCATTGAAACTGGTTTCTTATTTTATTCGTGAAATCGTTAACTTCTTTATATTAAAAAACCTAACATAACGATATCGATCTCAGCAAAAAATCACTCATCACGAATATCTGGCCGATCGCGCAATTCATCCCAAGTCACTACCAATAAAGTTATGAACAACATCCATACCGCATACCAAGCTATAAAAAGACCCCGAAATGACATGTATACTATGACCATATTCAAAACAATTCGGATAACAACAAGTGGCGAATTATATTTGAGGTCAAGGAACTTGCAGTTTTAAAAATAGTTAATGTGTAAACAAGAAGATGTGGTATGATTGCCAATGAGACAACTATCCACAAAAGACCAAAATGACACAAACATTTACAACTATAGGTCACCGTACGGCCTTCAACAATGAGCAAAGCCCATACGGCATAGTCAGTTATAAAAGGCCCCAAAAAGACAACGTAAAACAATCCAAACGAGAAAACTAACGGCCTTATTTATGTAAAAAAATGAACGAAAAACAAAAATGTAACACATAAACAAACGACAACCACTGAATTACAGGCTCATGATATGTCTTTTCATTTATTGATAGATAGATTTGTATAGGAATATATATATGATATTTGAGGAATTCACTACAATAAGTCAAACCATAATTCTACCTGCTTCCAGTTGGACACTCTCTTAATTAACTCATTGAGGGTAAAATGTTATAATGCTCTATTGTTGGCATTAAAGAGTACTACAACAAACAGCATACGAACAACATAACAAGAACTAAGTATATGAAAA
This sequence comes from Mytilus trossulus, assembly GCF_036588685.1. Classification (NCBI taxonomy): domain Eukaryota; kingdom Metazoa; phylum Mollusca; class Bivalvia; order Mytilida; family Mytilidae; genus Mytilus; species Mytilus trossulus. The sequence goes on along the minus strand of NC_086374.1, from coordinate 18,827,629 downwards.
AATTGAGAATGGAAATAGAGAATATGTCAAATAAACTCATTATAGATACTAGGATTAAAATTCAAAAGACAACAAACCGACCAAAGAGCAGATATCAGCCGAAGGCCACCGATGGGTCTTCATGCAGGGCGAAAAATCCGCAACCGGAGGTGGGCCTCAACATTTAATACCAAATAACTTATCATATGATTCTCATAATGTCTGAGAGTAAGTTTATAGGTGTTGATATAGACATCTGGCATTCTTACAATCTATTCTACATAAGAAAATGCAAGTACCAAGACAGCGATATGACAGTTGTTATCCGTTCGTTTGATGTGTTAAAGGTACCGGTCGTGTTTTACAACTCCAATTTATAAAACAAGTAGGAAAACCAAATAGTGCATTTTTTTCTTAAAAAAATTTCTGAACTCAATATTTTCTGTTTGATTATAGGTTTATGCTGAATTGTTACATATATATATAGACTTTAAAAAAAAATTGCATCTTTTGGAGGATATCAATCCAGGATAGTGGAAGGGTATTGTGTTTACTGGAAGTTGTGCGGCCTAGTAAAAGCAGCAAACAGAAAGTAGAAAAAAAATGTTTTGACTTCAGGATTACGTAACTTTTTTATTCTTAGTGGAATAGAAGTTCCTCCATAATGTAAGTTCCAAATGGAAAACATATTCTGGAATATTGCTTCCACAGGAATAAATGTTACAGTAGATGTTCCTTACGGAATAAATGTTACAGTAGATGTTCCTAACGGAATAAATAGTATAGAATATTTGTTCCATCAGGTACAGGTATTATGACATTGTTTATAATAAAGTTTTCACTGGAACTTCTGTTAGGTGGAACAAATATACGTGGACAGCATGACCCACTTTTTTTCTCGATTAAATCACAATTTCACATTAGTACATACATACTATTTTTTCTATGTAGCATTTTTTGTTTTTTTTTTATTTTGAAAGATCAGCTGTTTCGCATGTATAAGCATACGGAGCCGACAATTACAAAACTGCAACCTAATTGTTATCAAAGGTACCAGGATTATAATTTAGTACGCCAGACGCGCGTTTCGTCTACATAAGACTCATCAGTGACGCTCATATCAAAATATTAATAAACCAAACAAATACAAAGTTGAAGAGCATTGAGGATCCAAAATTCCAAAAAGTTGTGCCAAATACGGCTAAGGTAATCTATGCCTGGGGTAAGAAAATCCTTAGTTTTTCGAAAAATTCTAAGTTTTGTATACAGGAAATTTATAAAAATGACCACATAATTGATATTCATGTCACTTGATTTTGCCATTTGATTACGTTTTGAATTTGCCTCGGAGTTCTGTATTTTTAAAATTATTACTTTTAGACAATATATTTTAAGGTAGAAAGCATAAAGCAATCAAACATCATGTCGATAGTAGAAAGAACAGATGAAAACCCTGAATGTATTGATGACTATAATACAAATTGGTATATTCAACTCTTAAACATCTATTTCTAGATAGGACTGCGTGCCTTACTTTGGATAACCCGTGGTCCTCGTCGTGTCGATTTGTTCGTTTATTCATAGGAAGCAAAATCATTACAGGAGCTTCTCAGGAGAAATAGAAAAAAATTGCATTATCTTTTAATTTCACTGTCTGCTTTAGCTTTATAAATGATGTCCTCTCAATGAATAAATCTAAGTTTGGTGATAACGTTAAAATTTATCCAATCAAAACTGACATAATGAATACCACAGAAAAAGTCTTCCTCATTTCTTAACTTGTATCTAGCCATTGAGAGGTCGGGTCGGTAAAACAAAAATTAAGAACAAAAAGTACGAGTTTGGTTCGCCCCTTTGAATTGTGTAATTTCCATTTCTATTAAGTAAAGATTTCAACACCATGTAGCAATATTTCAGGACCCCCTTGATAAGGATTAAATATTTTCCAATTGATATGATATTTGACAGCTTACATTAACTGTCATAATATCTTTTACCAGGAACCTAGTTAAGCAAGTGGTTTAAGTCGTTAACATGAAGTCATCCTTCAAAAGTTTTATGGATGTCAGTATGAAGATGGTCGTTACATATGATGAAACATATGTGTCACATATGACCACGGATGTTTACCTCAATTTTCCAGAAAACTAATCTTGAAGCCAAAAATTGGTTTTATATAACTGAGCATGTATGTTTTTTCATAGAAATACTAACACTACAATATATTTTTAAAGATTTATTAAATTTTCAACAAAATATATAATCTCACAATAATCAGAATCAACTTGCATATTTGAACGGCAACATCTTTACAAAAAGGTTGTGCAAAATTTCATCGCCGTTATAATCCTGGTACCTTTGATAACTATTTACACCACTGGGTAGATGCAACTTCTGGTGGATATTTCGTCTCCGAGGGTATCACCAGCTCAGTAGTCAACACTTCAGTGGTGACATGAATCTAAATAATGTGGTCATTTTTATAAATTACCTGTTTACAAAACTTTGAATTTTTCGACAAACTAAGGATTTTCTTATCCCAGGCATATATATTACCTTAGCCGTATTTGGCACTTTTTTGGGGAATTTTGGATCCTCAATGATCTTCAACTTTGTACTTGTTTGGCTTTATAAATAATTTGATATGAGCATCATTGATGGGTCTTATGTAGACGAAACGCGCGTCTGGCGTATAAATAATAATCCTGGTACCTTTGATAACTATTGGCATAAATTTTTGGAATTTTGGATCATCAATGCTCTTCAACTTTTTACTGGTTTGGCTGTATAAATATTTTGATATGAGCGTCACTGATGAGTCTTATATAGACAAAACGCGCGTCTGGCGTTCTACATTGTAATCCTGGTACCTTTGATGACTTTATGCATACATTTGAAGTTTTTGCGTTTATAAAATATTTTTTGTCCAATTTAAACAAATAAATATACTGTGTTTTAAAATTAGTTACTAGTATCCAATTTATATATAAAAAAAAACACATAGTATGCACATATGAATAGTTATTATGAAAATAACTGTGGATATTTATTTTTTTGATTTGTCTTTCATATAATTTCTTCGATGCGGGCCCTTATGTTTTGTTAAAAAAATGTTTTAAAAGTAATTCAATGGGTAGTACCCGGCACTGTAACATTTATAAATAGCTGTACTACGCGATCATAGGAAAGATAATTCAGAAGAACTGTGTATGATCGATTCGACAAACAAACTGATCACAATAGAGACTAAGGGTGCATTTCTTTCTAACACAAAGATGCAAATGACTAAGCGCGCACATGTTTTGGTCATTTCTTTTAAACATGCGTTTGCAAAGTTTACATTAGCTTCGACAAACTATGCAAACGATAAAAAATGCGTCTGCAGTTTTTCGTTTGTCGTTTGTTAGTACAAACGCTACGTTTGTTTCTAACTTCAACCTGATTAAACGAAGTATTTGTTTCTACGTCATGAATTTGACCTACCGAATTAGACTTTTTACCGGATTTGTAATCACATAAGCAACACGACGGGTGCCGCATGTGGAGCAGGATCTGCTTACCCTTCCGGAGCACCTGATATCAACCCTAGTTTTTGGTGGGTTTCGTGTTGTTTATTCTTTAGTTTTCTATGTTGTGTCATATGTAATATTGTTTTTCTGTTTGTCTTTTTCATTTTTAGCCATGGCGTTGTCAGTTTGTTTTAGATTTACGAGTTTGACTGTCCCTTTGGTATCTTTGGTCCCTCTTTTATAAACAAGTATGTTTACCAACAATATGTGCATGCATTATTGAATATTCAAACAGGGTCAGTAAACTATTTGTTTCTACGTATGACGCGTTTAGAAAACAGCAACAAACGCAACACAACGTTTTAAAAAACATTGGTTAGAAAGAAATGGGGCTTAAGTGTGCATTTTTTTCCAACCAAAACTTTGTAATCGTTGTGTGGCGTTTGTAATCGTTTGCTAAACGCTACAAAAGTAGAAACACATACATCGTTTAATCAGTTTACTGACCCTGTTTGACTTTTCAATAATGTTTTTTTTTATTCAAATGCGGTTCCTCCAATCAACATACGTAATACACATCACGACTTTACACCATGGGTCCGTTTCAAAAGTTCCCAACTTTTGACTTGATTTGACTTGATTCTTTTATATTTGTCGTCAGTTTATATGCTATGATAGGCACTTTGGTGAATAATTCGCGTTGTTTTCAATTTTTCACAGCATTGTTTGTCTTTTTGCAGATTGTTCCAAATGAATGTTTGTTTTAAGCGGAAAAAGCACGTGCAGATATTTGATTTAAGGTTGAAATAAGAAACAAATGTAGCGTTTGTACTAAAAAACGACTAACGACAAACTGTAGACACATTTTTAGGGAGTGCATAGTTTGTCAAAGTTTATGTAAATTTTGCAAACGTATATAAGAAACAAATTATAAAAACATGTGCGCTCGTACCCCTTTGCATCGTTTGTGTGAGTAAAAAATGCACTCTTAAACGAGGTAGTGAATAGGTGATAGTTTTTTTCAGAATAAATATTATAAAAAGTCTTTAAAAATAATTCGTAATAAAAAAACTTGCATTATAGTTTTGGTATTAACAGAAGATGACAGCGATGCAACGTAATTTACAGAGTGATTAGTCATCTTGACTTATAGGTAATAGTTATTCATTTTATATATATATATATATAATGCTTGTTGGAATACTGACTATATTGACTATCTGAAAATCTAATTCTGACATAAATACGTGATTTTTGTAAGAAACTAGGTATCATATAATATATATGTTACAGTGAATTTGTATATCAGTGATTATGCAGAATCCCGGAAATTTTCAGGGATTATGTAGAATCAATGGCTAGTTTAGGGATTATATATAATCACTAAAATTTTCAGGGATTATGTATAATCACTAGAAAAAAAACACTATGGATTATACATAATAACTGAAATGAAAAAGTAGTTGATTTATACAGAAAAATCAATAAAAGTCAAATAATTTATTCTATAAAATCATATTAAAACATCATTATAAACATAAAAACAATATATTAAAATGTTCAACACAATATATTAAGATAATATGCTTCACATCTGTTTCTATCACAATATCCACATTAAAAAAAAAACCTTCTCACATGGAATCAAATTTTTCGACACGCCTAAGAAAAATAAAGTGTTCAGTAACTCCATCTGAAGGAATCCCGAAAAAGGGAATAAGCAACCTCAGACCTGTTCAAGCAAAATACTAGCTTTGGCAATACTACAAACAAACCATACCACTAAACAGATGTTTCATAATCTTCTTTACCACCAAAAACAAGCTTTGTGGACTTACAAATAGAACATGATTATCCATTTGACGCTGGCTTTTAATCTTATAACTAATTTTGAAATCTTCAACTTTATCTCCAACCCCTGTGTGGGTTATATCTTTAAGATTATCTTTTGTGTTTAAAAGCAAAATTATTTCATCTGGCAAAGAATATCAAAATTAAAAATGATAATTTGTCTATATTACTTTTTTTTTTAACAAACAAAGGATCCTTACATTATTGATTATCCCTGAAATCATATTAGAAAATATGTAGGATAATTATTAAAATGTTCAGTGATTATGTAAAATTACTGGTCATTTTCAGGGATTACATATAATTACTAATGATTTCAGTGATTCTTCATATTCCCTGTAACAAATACATCTTCTTATCAATTCAGAAAAAGTAAAATAAAGCTAGTTGGGGATTTCATATAATTATATATAAATTAACATAGAACATGAATCAATCAATTGGCATAGCAACATATACATAGTTTTATAGAGTGGTGCAGGTAGCTGAAAAAAATCACATATGTCCAAATATATATACATTCATATAGATATAGCCCAACCATACATTATTTACTTGATTTGTATACATCATACATTTGTACAATAATATATAATTCGAGTGTTTAATGTGCCTTAAAGGTATATGTATTATATCAAATAATTTTATGTGTTTTAAAAATATTCATAGATCTACATAGTTTATTTATATATAGATCTATGGGATGCATATCAGGAGTAAACCCATTATCTATTGCCATACATAAATTTAATTTAGGGGGAAGACCTTCTATAATCAAAACCTTTCAATGTCTTAACCTGTTTGGTCATCGAACCATGATCATATAGTGATTCACCTTTACCTGTATTTGATATGCGTGCTATTTATTTAAACGTAAACAAGTTATAGTATTTCCTGATTCAGATAGTTGTGATTTATGAGACTTTCGTAAAAGATATATGCATTCATACCGTATAATATACTATGAGCTTTCACCTTTAATGCATTAATTAAGGCACATTTAGTGAGCAATTAGTGATTACAACAAATATGATGCTTACTATCTTTATAGTAAATAGTATTACTATCGGTAAGTCAATATTCACAAAAATACAACTCTTTATGTTTGATACCACGGGAAAACACACAAAAATACACTTATGCATAATAGATAAAGAATTTGAAATGCACTATTTATTATTTTGCGGAATTTATATTTAGATATGTCAACTAAATAAATAAAATATCATACTTAAATTAGTTTTGAATTTGAGTTAATTCCCTTTGAATAATAAACATTGATTTCTTAACGTGCAAGAACGTCGAATTGGTCTTAGTTTGGGTTGTAATAAAATGTTATTTTTTTTTGCTTCTGGTGTGTAATAATGTAACGGCTTTTTTTTCTATCTCCCGTTCCATTATTTTAGATATATATTTTTTTTGTAATATGCTTCCTGTCAATGGACGTTTAAGCAATAAAATTTTATGATCTTTTATTGATCATTTCATGTTTAGAATATGTATAACTTAATAGATAGAGATATCACAGCGAAAATGGCTGAACGTACTATTATACAGAACGAAAGAAACATAAGTTGTAAAACGACGGTTGTTTCGAATGAATAAATGGAACCAATGTCAATTCTATTTCCACGTTAACAAAAAAATGAAGACATCCGGCGTTGTTAATATGATAAGCGTACGTGGGCGTGAGCTAGATATATGCAGTTTTGATTTTGAAAGCTTTGCAAAGTTGCAATCGAGTTACTTGCGTGAAAAAGATGCTCACAGACGTATTGTCGTAATGCCACCTGATAACTTAACTAAAACATTACAAAGTATTTTTAATGCCTCTTTTTTTGCAAAGTTTGTAGTTTACTATGTATCGTATTGTGAACTTGCGTTATCTTTTCGCCATATATTTTTCCTTTTTTTCTTAGTTTCGTCTAAAGACGATTTTGTATAGTTAAGACGAACGTTGATCAGCAATTAACAGCCTTTCAATGAGCTATATTTTATTTAAAAAACACGCAATCATACAAAAATATATGGGTCAATAGTAATAGTAATACCGACTTATTCTTTCATTATTTACTGGTTATTTACTGGTTAAAAGAGTCTGGGCCAGACAATGCATTAATAACTTCTGTGATTGACCTTACAGGACTGGTCCCAGGCCTTTATATTATTTATCTCCATCAGGAACGCTCTCAGTAAAAATATTTGATAAAAAAAGAGAAAAAATGAAAAGCTATAGTATATGACCATGATGACCAACATCAACTTATAAAATAGACAAATCCGTGAAATAAAAACTTTGCATGAGGGGGTTGAAAGGTTAGTTTCTTTATAATTTCAAAATTCTTAAATAGAGACATTTAGAAATGATTATTATAAATTATGCCAGTATCAAATACTTAGTCATTTGTAGACGAAACGCGTCTGGTGTAAATACAAAATTTAATCCTGGTATCTATGATGAGTTTATGAACTACTGAGCTGATGATACCCACGGGGACTGATATTCCATCAGCAGAGATCCCGACCCAGTGATATGACGATCAACCAAAAAAAAACATTCATGTTACAAAGTGAGCTTTTAATAGAAAATAAATATTCAACCTTTCATTTCAAGAAATTTGTAAAAAAATAAATACATCAACCCCGGGGCCTTTTTAATTGTCCTATTGTACTAAGTGTTCTTCGTTTATTTGTTTTGCATTTCTGTCACATTATATTGTCATATTAACGGCTGTCTTTTAACATTGCCATAAAAGCGAAAGGTTTGGATAGCAATAAAACCAGATTCAACCCATCATGTGTTTTCAAGTGTCATTTCGCATGTTTATCAAGTCAAAAATATTGCTGTTGTTATTAAATAGTTTGTTTCTATGTAATGTTTGCATTTGTTTTTGTAACAGTTTAATATTTCTGTTCTTACGTTATTTCCCTCTTATAATTGATTCAATTCCCTCGGATTTGGTTTGTGAACCAGATCCAATTAATCGATTGATGATTATTGAACAGCGGTGTAGTACTGTGGCCTTTATATATGTAGGACTCAAATCTATGGCGGGTTCCAAATCTATGGCAGATTCCTAATCTATGGCAAATGTGACGTTACAAAAGCCAAACAACTCAAATCTATGGCAGATATTTTTCATAACGTCACAATTAAATAACGCCATATTACATCGTCGCCGCTAACGATGGCGGAACCCATTGATTTGAACACAATTCCAAATGAAGGTATTTCTTTCGAAAACAATTTAAGGATGGTTTATAATGGTCATCCTTATCCGAAAGAGAGGCAAATGTGCTGTACCTGCCGAAAGCTAGTGATGAATAATGACACTGCGGCTGTTTTGAGTACCGGATATTTAAGAAAAAGGAGTAATAATAAAAAGTTTAAAGCTGGAAAAGTTGATAAAGTGAAAGATCAAATAACCAGATACCTTTTTGATTTAAATTGTCACCAAAAGATAAAAAAAAATAGTATTAACGATGAAATAACATTATGTGAAAATTTAAACTGTTCAATTTTCTTTTTCTTTTTGATAAAAAATGGCCTTCTGATTTTTATTAAAGGACTTACTAGCTGGTTTAAATAATGGGATAAACACAGTGGCGGATTCAAATGGGGGGGGGGGGGGGGGGGGGGGGCATCATTTCTATCTTTCAGGTTTGAATTCATAATTTACGAAATTGTTTGGTTGACCATTATGGAAAATAATGTTTATTTAACAAATGTTTAAAGACATGATCCCGTTGTCGTATAGTTCCATTTGTTTAAGACAAGTAATTTGTCGTATATGTACTGCAGTGTTTTCCATTTGCACAGCATTTGTCATAGATTTGGACACAGCAAAAATCCGCCATAGATAAGGAAATAACAAAACTTGCAATAGATAAGAAAATAAAAAAACTTGCCATAGATTAGGAAATAACAAAACTTGCCATAGATTAGGTATGGCATGACGTCATATTTACCATAGATTAGGAATCTGCCATAGATTTAGAACCCACCATAGATTTGAGTCATACATATATTCAAGGCAACAAAAGAAACGATACACGACTTCTTCAAGATGAAGTTTTCATAATAAAAGACCAATATTGAAGATGGTAATACCGAATGACCACGGAACTATAAATCTGTTTACATTTTTTTTAACAAGAAACGGACTATTTCATAACAACAAACCAAACTGAGTGGGTTGCAGAATAGTTATCAAAGGTACCAGGATTATAATTAAGTACGCCAGTAAGTACGCCAGACGCGCGTTTCGTCTTCATAAGACTCATAAGTGACGCTCATTTCAAAACAATTATAAAGCCAAACAAGTACAAAGTTGAAGAGCATTATGATCCAAAATTCCCAAAAATTATGCAAAATACGGCTAATGTTATCTATGCCTAGGATAAGAAAATCCTTAGTTTTTTTAAAAAAATTCAAAGTTTTGTAAACAGGAAATTTATAAAAATGACCACACTATTGATATTAATGTCAACACCGAAGTGTTTACATCTGGGCTGGTGATACCTCGGGGACGAAACGTTCACCAGCAGTGGCATCGACCCAGTGGTGTAAATAGTTATCAAAGGTACTAGGATTATACTTTGGTACGCAAGACGCGCGTTTCGACTCCATAAGACTCATCAGTAATGCTCATATCAAAGAATTTATACCCGCAATAACATCAATTGTATCAAGCTCTTGTATGATACGAGAAGAACGAGTAAAACAACGTTCTCATGCATACGAGAACGTTTCTGTTTAAACGGTGCCTAAAATTAGCGTAAGAGTCATTTGAGCTCCCTTCGTTAGCAATTTCGCTAAGTAATAATTTATATGACAAGACGGATTAATCACCACACTTTTCGTTGCTTTTCCATAGATAGGATGAATTATAGTATTGAATGTAAAACCGAGTTAAGCAACTCTTTTATACATTTGATTGTCAATCTTCAACTCTTTAAATAAATAATCGTTTAATTAAAACAATTTAATACTTCTTTCGTTACAGGTTCATATGCAAATTTATTTCCACTGACTGGAGACGAAATCCGAGAAAAATCATTTGAGGTGAAACTTCCTTCCAGTTTGACGTTTCCTTTCACGGATACATTGTATAACAAATTATATGTGAGTTCATTTAAAAAGATATGAAAAATAATATGTTCGCTTCAATTTTTACTTAAATTCTCTGTTAACAAAATAATTGTTTAAGGATATTCGCCTGTCATGTTTTGGGATTTTTGTCGGTTTTTCGGAATCGTCGGTGTTATCAATTTGAATGCCTTAACAATTTTGCTCATTAAACAAAATTATTCTGTTTATAAATACTTTACATGTATAATTATAAGCCATCTGTAAAAGTCTTATACAATCTTTGGTTGTTGTTTTTTTAAAGATTTTGAGAACTTTAACTTGTCAATGATAAAAGCTATGAAAAGTCAAGAGAGAACATTTTCCCGCCGAAATTTTAATAGCTACTTTCTTGAAAACAAACACATAGACCTATATATTTTGGGGCTGTTTTTGTTCCTTTATTTAACCCCTATCAATATATACAAGTGTTATGAAAAGCTTGTTATTTTTAAAAATAAGTACCGAACTTCCTTAAGATGGTATAGGTGTCTTTCGCCATCTTGGATGAACAGAAAATCTAAGGTCCAAATTTTCGATTAAGTTACCAATTTTTGATACAGGAATGCAGATAATTAATGAGAATTCGCGTTTAAAAGAACAAATCTATTAGATTATAGCTTATAAGTGTTAATATTTTTGCAAGTGTAGATTATTTTTGCTTGTTTTCTAATATTTTTAAATTGTCATTTGAAGGAGATGTAACTCTGAAATAGTGTATTTTCTAATGGAATCTCCACGGAATGTTGCTATTTTGTTTTTTAGCCGAAAAAAACGCAAGGTGACCCTAACTTTTCTTTTGATATTCTCAAAGCATTTGCTAAATGCTATCTTCTCGTATATTATTTTCCAATTCTATCGTTCAATTTAGCTTCTAATCACATAATGATGTTTTTCCTGTATAATCCATACACAATGAATCATTTTGTCAAAACCTGTAGCTTAAGAAAATGAACGGTGACATATCATTTTTATTATATTTATTTATTACATTGATCAATATGTACTACATTTTGGCAAAGTATTAACACATTCTATCATTTTTAATTTAGACTCCCATACCACCTTAAAGTATGACTAAAAAAAATTTTTCTGAGCAATATTTTTCTAAATTCTCTTCATTACATAGTTGATAAATTTTCTCTTTAAAATAATCGAACATTGTACAGGATTTTTTTGAAATAAAATAACACCTTGTTAATTTAAATATTCGTAGTCTAACAATCGAATTGTAAACATTTGTGGATGACTATTGATATGAGCTTTTGTCTTGACAGATTTTGAAAGATGGTATGATTGGATTTCATCCAAATGTTGCTTTTAGTGCAAAGTTGTATTCCTCCAGCTTAAGCAGGAAAGATCCAGCGTTTATAGCCCCTTACCATTATAATGGATATGACAATCCGGGTGAAGCCCGTCCAAGTTGTTCAGGTCCAGGAAAAATACTTTACAGGAGTGGTGCAGGTGAATCCCCTTCTCAAATTCCAGTAGATGAGGTAACGGCATACAACAAGCTCGTACAAAAATCTTTCGTCGGAATGAAACAATTTACAGCAAAATGGACGTTAATGGTTACATGGGAAAACGTTTACAAAGCTCAAGACGACAGTAGCTGGTCTGACTGTCAGGTATAAAATACAATTTACGTTATTCAGCATGTTACATATATATACTATATATAAATCATATTTCAAATAATTTCAATTAAAACGTTATTTTCATATTAAGTTTTTTTTTGTCATATCCGAAGAACAATTAGAATAAATATCATACGTTGATATTCATTTTGCAGACTTTTTATGCCAAGTCTTTTCTTGTTTGCGAATTCTTTGAATAGTTTCTATGTAATGCCTGAAATTGAAAAGGAATGACGTGAGTCCTTTCTGGAAATATAAATATAAGAGAAACGTGTTATGATTGGCTCCCACACTCGTTTGATAAGTCACTATTTGTGTTTAGGACCTTTATTGACCACCAACCATAAAAAAATAAGTTTTCAACAAAAATATAATCAATCGTTTTAGTATTTTAACGTACTAATTGATTTAGTGTATTCCTTCCTGGCTCTTTACTCAATATCTTTTGCTACAAGTTCTTTTTGATAATGTAATGAAAACAAATTAGAAGGAAATTATTTTTCTTATTTTAAAATAATTTGACTTTTAAATGTACATTAAGAAAAACAATTGTTGCTAACAATTAAACGAACTGAAATGTAACCAGTTTTAATCCACCGTTTTCTACATAAGACAATGCTTGTACCAAGTCAAGAATATAACAGCTTTTATCCATTTATTTATGATTTGTTTTTGTTCTTTCACTTTTTAATAGTATTTTGTAATTTCTCAAAGTTTTTTTGCATGTGTTTCATGCGTTTTAATGTTAGTTTTCACTTCAAATTTATCAAAAGATTTTGGTTGTTGCTGTCCGTCCAGTATAAACTATTTCATATATATTGAAGACGATGACAAATTGACAATATAATCATTTGGTAGATTTGCAGCCAATAAAGATGAAAGGCGGGTAATTGCCATTGAAAAGGATAGTAGTGATAATACTGATGGTTATATATCTCTTCTCATTTTTATGACTTAATCATTTAGTTTCCAAATTATTGATTGGAGCATTACTGATTATCCATGCAATTATAACATTTTTTACGAAATGTTGATACATTAAACTCCTGTAAAAATCCTCCCTCATTTCACGTATAAAATATTCTCATTGGAACAGGCAATGGTAAAGCATTTTTTTAAAACTTTATTTGAAGAAGCTATGGTCACTTGATAGTATTTATGCATCCATAAACGTAAGGATGGTATGTAGGGCGAACGATACCAGAGGGAAATTCTAACTTATAAATCGTAAATAAACCTAAAATGTACAGCGCTAGGTCTAAAAAAGACAAAAACAGACAGACAGACAATAGTACATAAAACACAACATAGAAACATTAAGACTTAAGACTATGCAACACGAACCCTACCAAAAACTGTGGGTGAAGATGCACCAGTTATTTCAAAGTATAATATTCCGATCCCACTGTAGAAATGAACTTATACAGTGATTAAAATTTACCTAAAATAGGTAAATGAATGACATCCAGTCAACTGGTAACTAAGGTATATACAGAAACTCTTCTATATCGCCAAATACTTCAAGCATTTAATGATTGATTGATTGGTTGTATTTTGTTCAATGCCACGTTTTAAATATTTCATACATATTCAAATATTAAATAAATTAACAATTAATTTCATGTATGTAATGGAAAGACGGTCGACTTAGTGGGGAGAGAAGGAAATTCGGACTGATAATTCAAAAATACGTAAGTTAGGTTAGGACGTTTTCTACCGGCACTAATGGAACACACAAAGAATTGTAGCGAGGATTATTTAGCGTGCTGAGAGTGCCAATAGAATAAATTAAGTGACCACATTTCCACCGGTCTTGTTTATATACCCCATGCAGCCAAACTCCAGATCAGCAAGGGTCTATATATCGCATGCAATTATGGGTATTTATACTTAAAGGTTGAACTTGTGCTTTTTGTATTAACTTATAGTGCATTTAATGTTTCAGACGTATACATTTCAAGTTCTATTACTGACAGACGGTATATCAAGTTTTGCTATGTTTAACTATCCGAGTGTTAGTGTGGATGAAAGTCATTTATCTTCAAATTTTATTCAGGTATGTTTAAATAAAATTTAGGGAACACATACTGTGGATTCATTAATATTCGTCAAACAAATTTTCGTGGATATCGTGGATATAGTAGAATCAAAAATGTTTGTAAGGAATGTACGCAGACCTTACCAAAATCACAAAATTAGATGTCCACGAAAGTTTTCCTCAAACTACAAAAAATGGTATGAACGAAAATAAACGAGCCCACAGTATGTCCTATATATGTATAGATTATCGGGGTTTCTACACATTGATATAGTAAAATATCAGCCACGAGCCACAATGTGAACCTTTTTGGCGAGTGAGCGAGTGTTTTGTTTTTGCCTTTCGTCAAGTGTCAAATAGTTCTTTATATTTAGGACGACAAAAATTTACAGTAAATCAAATCGGTAAATTCTTTAACGCAAGTCATTCGAGATGAATGGTGATAAATCAAAAAGTTCAACTGAACAAAATGGCATGCAAGTTACTATTGGTTATATAGTTTGTGTTAAAGTCTTAATCATCCTTGGATTTCAGATGTTTGTCTGTGTAAATTAAGAAAAATTCTTAGTAAGCACGACATCTACAAAGGATTATTTCCATTAGAATAGAAATGGATTTTTTTAACAAGTCTATTTAAGCAAATCTACAGACACAACCAATGGTTCTTGTAAGGGTTCTTAAACGTTCAAAGTATATGAGTGAATCTCTAACCTAATAAATCTGATTTTACAGCTTCCGTTAATGTTGGAAAAATAATACTTCATAAGAATTTTAATTGTTTGACATTTTAAATTTATTTCAAGGTTATATCGTTTATAAAGTTTATGTAGGTTCTTTCCAGACTGAAATACATTTGGTTCATTTGTAGACTGGTTTCAATGCAGGCGATGGAAGAGGGTTTACGCCCGCAAAAATAAATTTGTCTAAAAGATTTTTCTATAAGGTAGACAAAAGAGACATTGTTCAAGGCGGCTGCACAGACGAGGGTAAAGGTAATTATATTTCTACATTCAAAAGATAATTTAGGGGAATCATATACTGGAGACTTACTTCACAAAGTTTAATAAAGGTAATATTTTCTTTACATATATAAAAAAAAAACACGTTATAGCTGTTAACTAATTATTTCCCTCTTTTCTCAAAAATAATATTCTGTTCCAGTAGTTTTGAGCCTAATAAATTTAACGACAATAATTTACTGAACTAAATGTTCATTTTGACAATTTATATTGAATAAATTTAAAAAGTTCAGAACGTTGTGCATACACACATCTACAACGAACCGGACACTCGACCTTTTGGTTATTTTTTTGGTTATTTTATGAATTTGCCATGCGTTAATCGAAGTTTAATTTATACCACTTGCACATTAACTAGATATTATAAAATATCAATAAATGAGAAACCATTCATATAGATTAATGAAAAATATATCACATTGTGAGCTGATACATATATTATTAGGAACAATCAGCATCCATCCCGAAACAGTTAGCATGTTTGGTGGACAGATGGTTGAAATCTTGGGACCATGTATACCACCTGAAATCAAAGTTATCAAATGCAGATTTGGAAAAAATGATAATTTTGTGACATATGGATTCAAAGTTGATGCAGAGAGAGTTAAATGCTCGGTGCCTTTTTTAACGTTTAAAGGATGGACCACAATAGAACTTGCTTTAGGTTTTAATCAGTACATGTATTCGACGAAAATATTTGTTGGTAAGATTAATCATCCCTAAAGTTAAAGTATTAGGCCTTTCCAAATACTGGTTATGTTTTTATTTCATAAACATCAATGTTTTCTAAGGAAAGCATATTAAATAACTATCATCACTCAATGATAATTTATGTAAATTAGTTTTTACTTCAGTTTGGTACATTGAAATATTCTTCTAATCAAAATATTTGACAATCAAGATTTCAAAATACACAACTACCCCCTCATCATTACTTCAATATTATTTAAAGTAAATTGGTATATTGCACAGCAATTGAGGATACTGAAAATAAAAGACTGGGTCTTCCATATCTTGGGAAACATTCTGGATGGAATGAAACAGATACGAGAAAGTTAACAGTCACTTGGGATAGTACCAAATTAACGTATGACATAAACGCAAAGGTCAAGATTGAATTGATTGGATATAGAGAAACTGACACCGAGGTAAACGATTTTATAACTTATAGATATATATGCATTTGATCTGAAGTTATGTTCAATCTGAACACATCAACACAAATGAGGAGATGTTGTATGATTGACCAAAATACTCATATCCACAAGAGACTTAATTATGCGGGTGTAAAAGAAAGTAAAATACAAAAATACTGAACTCCGAGGAATATACAAAAGGGAAAGTCTCTAATCAAATGTAAAAAAAAACCCCACATCAAACGAATGGATAACAAATGTTATTTTTTTGATTTAGTACAGTCATGTAAACACCTATGTTTTTCATATACAAAAGAAGATGTGGTATAATGACCAATGAGACAACCCTTCGCAAGAACCCAAATAACACAGAAAGTAACAACTGTAAGTCGCCGTTCGGCTTTGAACAAAGCCCATACCGCATAGTCAGCTTAAAAAGGCCTAGAAATCACATATGTAAAACAGGTCAAACGAGAAAACTAACGGCCCAATTTATGTACAAAAATAATCGGAAAATAATGTGTTACTCGTATCGTACAGTACAAAATAAGGATATATAATACGGTTGCCAACGATGCAACGATCAATGAAAGACCAAACAATGTATATATAAGCAATGCATTAACGTCAACAAACATAAAAACCCATTACATATAGTTTTAAAATGTCGGGCTTGAAAAATATGTTAAACAATTCAAACAAGAAAATCTACGATCTAATTTTTGTATCTGCAGTAATTGAAAAATAGATATGATAGACAGAAACACGCAGAATTCGCAAGCTGACAGTGTCCTGTTTTAGAACTATAAAAACCTTGTCATGAAAAATGTTAACAAAATCTAGCGTAAATGTAAGACCTTATTTTTATAGAAAAAAAAGAAGACATGCAACAACTGTTCTTGTTCACTTATTTTATGTTTTATTGTAGATACAACAACCAACATTATTAGAAATCGGTGAAACACAAGCAACAGCAAATACTCTAACTTTTGATACTGACAAAAAGTTATGTGTTAGTACATTTTGTACGGACTATGAAATCGGCTTTGTCAAAGTTGAACTGATGGACCAAACACAAGCGAACAGTTATAGGTATAAATAGTTCATAGCTTTTTTTAAATACCATTTAAGAGAAAATAATAAGCAAACACAAGGGGCCACTTATATGTATAAATAGTGCATTGCTGTATTAAAATAACATTCAAGAGGAAACTCTAAATTGTCTTCCATTTGTTAACGATAATGAGGAATTCCCTCCAAACCCAATAATTCCATGTTATATTTTCAGGTATCAAATTGCTGACGTAATGCTGGGATATTACGTCAATATAGCAATGGCTAGTCAGTTTGGAAAAGATTGGCCAAATATGAAATGCAAACAATGGTACAACAATGAAAAGATAAATGTTGCATGGGTTAAAGGATTATTGTCATGTCCTTGCACTCTCACACAAGCTTTTGGTGATATAGGGCGCTGGAAATCTGACGACGGGTGTGATATTGATAGCGGCAGTAGCTGTATTTATCACAAAGGAGCTGTTCACTGTGTTAGAACTACAGAATCAACGTAAGTGTTGAAACCTGTTCACACAAACTAGAGGCTCCAAAGAGCCTGTGTCGCTCACCTTGGTCTATGTGAATATTAAACAAAGGAAGCAGATGGATTCATGACAAAATTGTGTTTTGGTGATGGTGATGTGTTTGTAAATCTTACTTTACTAGTCTTGCTGCTTACATTTATCTCTATCTATAATGAACTTGGCCCAGTAGTTTCAGTGGAAAATGTTAATAAAAATTTACAAATTTTATGAAAATTGTTAAAAATTGACTATAAAGGACAATAACTCCTTAGGGGGTCAATTGACAATTTCCGTCGTGTTGACTTATTTGTAAATCTTACTTTGCTGAACATAATTGCTGTTTACAGTTTATCTCTATCTATAATAAAATTTAAGATAATAACCAAAAACAGCAAAATTTCCTTAAAATTACCGATTCAGGGGCAGCAACCCAACAATGGGTTGACCGATTCATCTGAAAATTATAGGGCAGATAGATCTTGATCTGATTAATAATTTAACCCCGTGTTGGATTTGCTCTAAATGCTTTGGTTTTTGAGTTATAAGCCAAAAACTGCATTTTACCCCTATGTTCTATTTTTAGCTGTGGCGGCCATCTTGATTTGATAGTCGGGTCACCGGACACATTTTTAAAACAAGATACCCCAAAGATGATGATTGCCAAGTCTGGATTAATTTGGCCCAGTAGTTTCAGAGGAGAAGATTTTTGTAAAAGATAACTAAGATTTACGAAAAATGGTTAAAAATTGACTATAAAGGGCAATAACTCCTAAACAGGTCAACTGACCATTTCGGTCATGTTGACTTATTTGTAAATCCTACTTTACTAAACATTATTGCTGTTTACAGTTTATCTCTATCTATAATAATATTCAAGATAATAACCAAAAACTGCAAAATTTCCACAAAATTACCAATTCAGGGGCAGCAACCCAACAACGGGTTGACCGATTCATCTGAAAATTTCAGGGCAGATAGATCTTGACCTGATAAACATTTTTACCCCATGTCAGATTTCCTCTAAATGCTTTGGTTTTTGAGTTATAAGCCAAAAACTGCAGTTTACCCCTATGTTCTATTTTTTGCCGTGGCGGCCATCTTGGTTGGATGACTGGGTCACGCCACACATTTTTTAAACTATATACCCCAATGATGATTGTGGCCAAGTTTGGTTCAATTTGGCCCAGTAGTTTCAGAGGAGAAGATTTTTGTAAAAGATAACTAAGATTTACGAAAAATGGTTAAAAATTGACTATAAAGGGCAATAACTCCTAAACGGGTCAACTGACCATTTCGGTCATGTTGACTTATTTGTAAATCCTACTTTACTAAACATTATTGCTGTTTACAGTTTATCTCTATCTATAATAATATTCAAGATAACAACCAAAAACTGCATAATTTCCACAAAATTACCAATTCAGGGGCAGCAACCCAACAACGGGTTGACCGATTCATCAGAAAATTTCAGGGCAGATAGATCTTGACCTGATAAACATTTTTACCCCATGTCAGATTTCCTCTAAATGCTTTGGTTTTTGAGTTATTAGCCAAAAACTGCAGTTTACCCCTATGTTCTATTTTTAGCCGTGGCGGCCATCTTGGTTGGTTGACCGGGTCACGCCACACATTTTTTAAACTAGATACCCCAATGATGATTGTGGCCAAGTTTGGTTCAATTTGGCCCAGTAGTTTCAGAGGAGAAGATTTTTGTAAAAGTTAACGACGACGGACGACGACGGACGACGACGGACGACGGACGACGACGACGACGACGGACGCCGGACGCCAAGTGATGAGAAAAGCTCACTTGGCCCTTCGGGCCAGGTGAGCTAATAAAAAAATATAAATGCGTGCTCATGGTATTGAAGATGATATATAAATACTTAATTACTCAAAGCGCAGGTTAATTGAGAGAAATATGATATGATATAAGCAATCTACTTGTGGTTAGTCCCGTAATAAGACAGTATACACTATCCATTTGGTACGATTATGCTATTTAATTCTATGATATCGTACGCTTTGGAATGTTATAACAAATAAGAAGGTGTGGTTACGATTGATGATAAGACACCACCTATTCTATACCAACGGACGAGATCTATAACTCTATGACACCATACGTTATCCAACACAGAACACAACGACATCCAATATAGAAAAAACACCTGTAACGGTATTAATGTAAGCTGTCAACAGGCATGGCATGACAAAATTTGAAACATTTCAAATTAAAAAGTCAATGATCTGATTTATTCTCAGACAATTATGAAAAAAAAATATGACAGTTTGCATACAGCGACTTCTATTAAATTAACAGTTTCTGACTTATGTACGCCACATAATTTGGTCTTAATTGAATGAAAGTCTATAACTATCAATTTGAACAATGAATGACATAGCTATTTTTATGTATTCAAATGTAGCTAAGATGAGTTTTGTGTTAGTGATCACATGTGTTAATTATTTTTTTTATTAATTTTTATTTTCTTAGAATTGATGGTGCAGGTAACCAGTGTTGTTACGATGAAGATGGTAATTTGATGTTCAATGGAGACTCTTATCAAGGCAGTTCATCTGATCGTTCTAATCCTGCAGGGTTGTTTCCATACCAACGACCAAAGACTGTTCCCTCTGTATCACATATGTTGCAAGATGTATCTCCGTACTATTATTGTTGTCTATGGTCCAGTAACGAATACTGTAATATGTACACGGAACTAAGACCAACAATAGATTGCACTAAGTATATCCCAACAACTCCAGGTACTAACCTTTTAACTGTGATAATATATTAATATATTCTCATTTTATGTTTCTTTATAATCTGAATTTGGTATACATTTTATCTTCAACAAAAAAAAATCAATGGTTCCATTTGACTGAATTCATAAGAAACTTTTAGTCCCACTTTAATATACAAGAAAATAAAATCAAAGAACACATATCATCGATTTCTATAATTTTTCTCGAAATTTATAAATGATTAAATATTTCAAAAAGTATTCCTTTTTTCAATACAGGCATTATTTTTGGCCAAGGACATGTCAGAACGTTCGACGGTTCTTCTCATCGAATCTGTGCGAAAGGTGACTTTATTTTGATGACAATTAAAGCTCCAGAATTAGAAAAGGTTATAGTTCAGGGAAGATTTTCAGACAATGTTGTACATATAGATGGTAAGTACTAAGCTGACGAATTGTTAATTGGGACAATTGATATTGGGATTTTAGCCAAGACAGAAAGATAATAGTATTATAAGTGAAATAAATACCTTAATTATATAGAATTTGTTTGTGTACAACAGCGTGTAATATGTTTTCTTTCTTTTGTCTTTTTCTGATCTTTTGATGAAGTCTAAAAGAAAAAAAAAACTCATGTTATTTCAAATTTATAAAACTTTTAATCATTATATTTTAAAGGAAAACGAGTGTTTACAGTATTACATCCTTAGATACTTGCTTATTTTAAATTGCCCATGGTTATACCAAATTGTTATTCAAAAATCTTTCTAAAACCCTGTGTTGTTATTGTTGTAGGTATGTTGAATAACAGTTTTACCCTAACCAATCTTGGGGTAGAAGTCGGTGTTTTAGATACTGTGGAAATACGACTGAGGCCACCACTACTAGGACAACAGAAAAGTCATCTAGAAGTTGTTGTTAACAATAAGTACTTCTACTTCAATACTAGGTCAACCAGATGGCAGGATTTTGATAGTTAGTTTTCAGTACATTACACCGTATGAAAGTTTTAGGTTTTCAGCATGTAATAGGATAAATCTATTTTTTCGTTATATTTGTTGTCACATGCACTATAATGCAACTTGATTTTTCCTGGTTCATAATCTGATTTATATGGTGTGACAACCACAATATTCAACATAATCGTATTACATCACTCGGTTAACAACTTATCTTTGTGTAATATAACATTCAATCATAGGGATATTTAGGTTTACAAATGTTGAATTAATACAAAATATTTTAGTTGACGTGTTTTTGAAAACGTTTGTGATTATTTTCTGAAGATTTTAAAGAGAACCAACAAATTTAATAAATGATAAATTTTAGTAACTGCTTTTAATATTTGGTTGTCTAACAATATTGAAGCAGCATGAAATTTATAATTTCAATTTAGTATTATGTTTCGAATCATACAGAGATACGTTTTATAAGGTAAATTTATAGTCCTTCAATATTTTTGGAGCCAACATTTTATTCTCTTATACGATTCAACAAATGGAATCGATGTCAGCTGTTTGTTTTTCATTCTCTTAAATTTCGTGTTTGAATTGTTCTTTCAACTGTCTTGAGTCAATATGATGTGCTAGAAACAGTGATAGGCAGTCTCGTTTGGAATGTTTAAATAAGTTTAAATAAACCATTAGGCAGAAGTGTGCATACTGTGTACATGTAAAGAACTTCTGTTCTGAGGTGAGTCGTCTTTGTCTTTCTTATATCGGCGGATAGTAGACAATAACAGTAATGTACGGATAGTTAATAGTCATTTTCTTTGCATGTTTTATTGAGGTATATTCATTTGACCTTACAAGACATACCATACAATAATGTCTGGTTTTAAGTGAGATTTCACCTTCAAATTTTATAAATACAATGGAATTCGGAAAGACATTTTCACAGATCGATAATTTTACGAGCCGTCAAAATATGTTAATATCTCGGGTTTTTTTTTCAAAGTGCTGGTGTTTAGTATAAAAAGGACAATCAACAAAACAATTGTTCCAATGATAATCGTATTTAACATATATGTCCTACACTACCAAGTAAATATCGTGAGTAACGTTTTTGCTTTTACTTTTTATTCACTTGTTGCCTATATATTCTAATTCGTGTTGTTTATTCTTTGGTTTTCTATGTTGTGTCATGTGTACTATTGTTTGTCTGTTTGTCTAGCCATGGCGTTGTCAGTTAGTTTTAGATTTATGAGTTTGACTGTCCCTTTGGTATGTTTCGTCCCTCTTTTATAAGGTTTATGTATAATAAAGAACGATTTTAAATCAATTAAAAAACAAAAATAAAAAAATTCTTTGTTTGGTATAATATTAAAATTATGTTTTTGTAAAATTTAACCTCTTTAAAACATATGATACAACTACCGTTTGCTCAACAAAGGTTTCTAGAATTTATTTTATCAGATCAACACAATATCCTCAATTTGGAAAGTTTAACAATGTAAAATCATGCAAATCACAGACAGTACAAAGACCTTTACCACTAAAAATGATTGATTGACAAGTAACTTCATAAAATCGGAAGCACAATGGTCATTTTTGCTAAAAGAAAAATCAGAACTACAACGCAAAATATTAGCATTCTGGTTTAGAAACATTTATGCAATTTAGAGAACGATTCAGTCTATTTTCGAAAGTAAAATCCTAAGTTTTTGAATTCAAAACTGACTTATTTTAATTTATATTATTTATTTATTTATTTACAGAATTTTCTGTTATGAATACCAATCGTCTAAACCCCGAAGAACATAGCAATTTCACTATTATACTAAAAAATGGAATCGGAATCCAAGTTGCAACAAAAGATCATATAATGACAGCACTGTTTATGATTCCAGAGAAACTTAAGGTACCACAAAGTATTACCAGAAGCCAATAACAAGAAGGCTATGGCATAGGTTTTCTTAGAAAGCATACTGATACTATGATGAACTATGTTTTGAACTCGATTTAATTTAGAAGTGAAAAAAGTAATGTAATACAACATTTAGATATAAGCTATGAAATGAATGAACAATTTTCATTATGAGCCTCAGTTTGTAGTGGGGTTCGTGTAACTGTTGTATCCCTATTTGTAACATTTTTGCCCATTGTGTCCGTTTTGTTCACGCATCGTTTTCAAAATAATGAAATTTGATAAGACTGTCATACAAGTGCGAGGTTTAGCGCTGTTAAACCAGGTTCAATTCATCATTTTCGACATTTTAAAATGCCTGTACCAAGTCATGAATATGACAGTTGTTGTTCGTTCGTTTGATGTATTTTATCATTTGATTTTGCCATTTTGAATTTTGCTCGGAGTTTAGTATTTTTGTGATTTTACTATATACATGTAAGCTAAGATAAAACAATTATAAAAATATTTAAACTGGCAAATATGACGTTGGCTAAAAGATATACACCAAATAGCGTCAATATTGCATGATAAAAGAAGAAAGTGTTGTTCAACTTCAAACTTTCATATAGGGTACAAAATTGCATGATCGGAGGACCAAAATAAAAATATTTTTAATTTTTGAAATACTAGTGGTACATTAACAAAAAAGAAGCCATGCATGCTTAGATATAATATTCGATTGCTTGTACAATGTTTGCAGGGTTATGTGGATGGTTTACTTGGTGATTTCAACGGAAATCCGGAGGACGATCTTGGTGATGCTGCGAATGGTGCCAGCACCTTAGTAACTTATCAGATGTTTCAGTATAAATGTAAGTTCTAACCTTAGTGTATTTCAAGGATAAAATTGTAGTTGTTGTAAAATTCATCCCTTTAATTTTTATAAGCTGTTGCAAACTTGCTGTTTTGTCTTGTAGAACCTTTGAAACTTTTTTGAAAAAAAATAAAACAGAACAGATATCAATATCCATTTATAAAGGTAATCTGAAAGTTTGATTCAACCCAAATAAAGGCAACAGTAGTATACCGCTGTTCAAATGAGGAATAAATTACCAGCTTGACTTACTTGCGAGATCGACTTTATTTTTGTGTGTGCACATTCATGCTATGAAAGTTAGATTATCGATCAGTTTTCACAAAAAAAAATCAAACTTGCCTCCAGAGCTCATTCATTAAATTGATTGAATGATCCCTTTTGTCGAATTGTATATTGTTTTTAGTTTTGATTGTATTTGTTAATTTTACAACGAATAATGTCCCATGTACCTGCAAACATGAAGATGACGGCTCATTTCATACTTTCTGTATCTGGTAGAAGATCATGTATTATTTCAGAATGCTTGATGTCGTAGATTTGCAGCATAAAACAATTCATCAATATAGTTTGTTTTAAACAGCACTGTCATTTCGACAAAAATAATGTTGGATCGAATATCATGAATATAAGTTTTCCTTTCTTCATATTTCTAAACTTCCAAATGTGTCTATATTCTCATTATAAATTAGTTGGATTTTCAAATATTAGATTCGAGCGTTTCGGATAAATTAAAATCCAGAAAAACGCTTCTGATGCTTCTGATGTGTATGTTCCATTTACATTTTTAAGAGTGAAGATATTTCTAACGATTGTTTAGTGGTTAACAAAATCCGTTAGTTCTTAAAATTGTTATTCGTGCGATATTGCAGGGGCTGTTAACAACTCAATTCATTCCGTTATGAAAGTTAACATAGAACCGGCAATGAATGCTGCATCCTGTTCAGTTGAAGATAATATACCAGAGGCGATGTTTTGTGGAGGCAATCAACCATGTAATTTTGATTTTGCCTCGACTAGAACCCAAGATGCTGCAAAATCTACACTGTATATGTATGAACGAATGAACGAAATACGTAGCTTCATGAAGCCTGGTATGAATTATAATTCAAATCGATCTGTGTATAATTTTTGTAAACTTGATATGCAGAGAGATATATTCTTTCCTCCAAAAGAGAACCAGAAAATAAATATTGATAGGGATGTTTTTAACTCAACAAGGACACTGCATTTAAACAACTATTTGTTTGCTCACAATTTTGTAGTTTTGTATGATTCAAGTAGAAGGAAAATGATTCAAAATTGTAGATTCATGTTACCAAATTACTTTTCTTTTACAAATAAATTGTGTAACGACATCCAATGGGAAATTTAGAGTTAAAGTATAACCTCTCTTGCATACACTTGAAACTTGATATTTTGAATGTGTGTTTGAGTAAATACTGTCAAGTGTAAATGTTTCAAGAGAAAACGTACGGTAGCTAGCAACAAATATAAATAATTAAAAAACTTGGTCTTCCTAAAATTAAAACGGCAAGTTCATACGGCTATAAGTGCTATGTGTAAAATTGATTAAATTGTTTCTATGCGCATAAATTGATGAATTACCAAATTCCAATTATTTTTCAACTTGCTGTATTTTCTCTGGAATATGCCAATCAATCGTATATTTTTTGTAGCGAGATCAGAGAAGTTTAGGAAAAAACATCAAAGAATATATTTATATGCAGAAAATATTAGCATTTTCAAACATAACTTATCCCAATTTATACATTAAATGTAAATAATTTGAGGAGACTGCAAATACATAAGCAAATACAAGACGAGCTATTTTGAAATTAACAAAAAGAAGGAAATAATGGATAACCTACTATGGATATTTATCCATATGATTAAATGGTGTTGCAACAACACAGCAACTACACATATATTAAAAAATGCAGAAAAAATTAATCAGTTTTCAAACAGCACTGTTTCCAAATATTTTTTATATATATGTCGTTACCAGTATTTTATTTTTAACAGTTCAGTCCTGTGGGTTTCTCGACATCCCAGATGCTATAAAAAGTAGTAGGAATACTAATGTTGGAAGCACTGTGACCATAACAGGTTGTAAAACAGACAATGAACCAACTGAGCCTACTACATTTACATGTCGACTCTCTGGGGGAAATAGTTCCTCATGGAATCCAAAACCAACACCAGTTTGTTCAGGTAAGATTATGCGGTTTTGTTTGCTCATTCATTAGCTGTATAAATTGTGTGTGTTTTAGATGGTATTTGTCTTTACTCCTTCTATTTATTCTGTTACTATACATTGGGCAATAGGAAGCCAGCCTAAAATTATAGTGAACTCGGGTGCTCGAGATGTCTAACCTCTCCCTACTCTACAAGATGCTAATGATATAAACAATGGTCGATACACATTATATTTAGAGATGTCTCAATCTCAGAAAAATACAATGCAATAAGTGTAGGTTCATGACATAGATATTCAATAATACTCTGCATGGTGTTGTCCCAAGTAGCTTAATTTCATTACGTATTTTCATCATATATTAGATCTGCTTATCGTCTTTTTAAATTGTTAATATCTTCACATTACCATATCATTATCACTAGCTCCGCATTATGTTTACTGGAAGATTGTCAATATACAATTAAGTCCAATAGATAATATGTTTGTAGGAAATCTGTTTTATTCAACTGTGTTATTATTTTTCTGTATACATATCAATTGTCGGTCCTCAGAGATTATGATTATGAAACTTTTTTGTGTCGCAATATAGATGTTCTTAAATTATGAGTTTTAATTATTTGTTTGTTTCTGCAGAAACGGAGTCCGTAGTGAATTCAGATGTAATTATAGGTATAGTTATTGGTCTAGTTACAGTCATTCTGCTCGTCATTTTAGCCATAGTTTTTGTGAAGAGATTTATGACGACGAAAAAAAAGTATGTATATTTATCATTTTATATCTTCTACACTGCTTAAATAAGTGTTCCAAGATTGATAACCTTGAATGTATTTTGAATAGTTTTGTGCATTGATAAGTTATGTTATTATATTATCAATTAATTATCAAATCACAAAAACTCTTTTTTCCCCAGTACTAAAATTGGTCTACCGAACAAGACTATTTACCTGGTTTGCCATATCATTATTAAGCAACACGACGGTTGTCACATGTGGAACGGGATCTGCTTACCTTTGCAGAGCAACTGAGATCACTCCAAGTTTTTGGTAGGATTTGTGTTGCTTAAGTCGTTAGTTTTCTATGTTGTGTCTTGTGGACTATTCTTTGTCTTTTTGCCTCTTTCTTTTTTAGCCATGGCATTGTCAGTTTATTTTCTATCTATCAATGTGACTGACCCTCTGATATCTTAAAAAATATAACAATTTACAGATTAGAAAGTCGAATTAAGAAAACTAATTAAAAAGAAATTAAAAACAACAAATCACAAAACACATCAAAGAAAACCCCAAAGCAGAACACGAAAAACTAGAATGTTGGAGGAGTATTCACTTCCACTATATAGTGACATAAGTAAAATCAACTGGTGTGTAATGTTCGGGAGAAATTGTTGTCAGCGGTACCAGGATTATAATTTAGTACACCAGACGCGCGTTTCGTCTACATAAGACTCATCAGTGACGTTCTGATCAAAATAGTTATAAGGCCAAACAAATACAAAATTGACGCGCATTGAGGACCTAAAGTTCCAAAAAAAGTTGTGCCAAATACGGTAAAGGTGAAGTTTTTTGAAAAATTCAAAGTTTTGTAACAGGAAATTATTAAATAAAGACCATATAATTGATATTCATGTCAACACCGAAGTGCTGATAACTTAGCTGGTGATACCCTCGGGGACGAAACGTCCACCTGATGTGGCAACGACCCAGTGGTGTAAATAGTTATCAACGGTACTAGGACTATATTTTAGTACGCCAGATTCTCGTTTCTTCTACATAAAAAAACAACGAATTGTAAGTAATAGATATATGTGACATATATATTATGATGTATTGTAATATCATCTTCTGGATTTTTTCAGACATGACAAGTATAAGAGAGCATCAATGAATGAGAATTCAGCAAACGCAGAGCTATAAAGATTGACATGCTATAACTTATACACCTATCTTGTGTACTCAAGACCGTGTGAAGGTTGTGTGGGCCATTTAAAGCAATAAAAAATTGTTGTGAAAGTGCTTTTAAAAATATAGAGACAAAACTATGAACAATTATTAAATGGTGCCTTCGCCTTCAGTCAATATACTTCTTTCAGGTCAATATATCCTTGTATCGACCTCATACAAAGGCGATATTTGAATATTTTAATATGATAATAATGTATCCTTAACAATTTGCATTAGAATATAAAATGCATAAACTCGCATATTTTTAAAGAAAGAGGCATGAAGAAATGATTAACATCTATGCAATGAGTATTTTATGATAGGACTGATTTTACGATGATTATGTTGAAATAGAATTATAATGTTATTTTTAAAATATAATAGGGCAGATTTTTTACGATTTTTAAAAATATGCTTTGATTATAAAGTAACTTATAAATATGAGTGTTGTACTCGTTGTATGTTGTTGCTAGAGTTAAGGTTAAATTACGCTGGCAAATGGTACTATCAAAGTATTATGGATTAGGAGAAAAAGCTTGTAATATTTTATAATATATAATTACTATATTAACACACACGAGTAATTTAAATCAAATCAAACGAACCGCTCTCTTATGCTCGATTATTATTTCGCAAAGTTAGAATAAAAATTGCTCATGTTTATGCTATATTTCTAGTGCGCAAGGATTGATTTTCCTAACCAAAGGATAACAATCCAGAATTTAAACGCTAAGCATTTTTGAGAATTTTTATTAGATGCGTGAAACATTCAAAATATATGATCTTTAAAAAAAAAGATGTATTCGTAGCCATTACGAAACAAACAAAAATGATCCTTGAACGTTTTTTTTTTCTTTTTCTGAATTTCGCATTCGCGGATATTACTGAATGTTCTAACGGGGTTTTGATGACATTTCAATTTATTTTGCTCAACTTCAGTCAGATCAACCGAAGTCAGACCAACCTTACAACATTATTTGGAAAATAGTTTAAGAGAAATCGTTTTAAAATCTCAGGTACTATTAATATATTAACCTCATTTCCTCCTACTCTTTACAAATCAGTATTTCGCACCAAATATAGGGATATTGTGTGGTTTTTAAAATTTATAAAAGTACTACAATTGAATTAATAGACTACTCTTTCCAATGAAACCAATATCATATTGACGATTCTTATTCTGTTTATCAAGTACGCAAAATCCATGTTTCGACTGCTGACTCATTTGTGATGCTCGTACATGTATCATGACGATTGAACATCCAGATAAATAACTTATTTGGAAAGAATTGGAAACTACTCACTAAAAAAGTTGTTCCACATCATGTTTATGAATTAGGAGATGTGGTTTGAGTATTATTCACAAATATAGAATGTTAACAATTTAAAAACATATATTATGTTTGGGGTACATGAAACACTTTTTTCTCGATTTATTTAATTATTTGACAAACAGTAAATTGACAGAAAATTACGGTTTTGATAAAATTGCAGGCAAATATATGAGTGTAGGCTACTGGGATATAAGTACTCTTGGGGATGAAAAGAAAAATATTTCTGACGTAAATAATCATACATCCTTTACCAAGCTATCTTTAAACATGTTTAACTTATTTGAATTCGGATTTCACCACAACTGCTTACTTCACGAGGATTTCCGTGTTGTGAAATACCAGAGGGCATTTAAGTCATCATCGAATCAAAATTTGTTTTATGTTTACTTTAACAATATTATAAATAGCCAGTAGTAATTTGTAGGGTTTTCTGTTTAAGATTAATACTAATTTTACTTTGCATAATGACAATTCTTGTGCATTTATTCGCACAGAAAAAGAACATGGACTGCTTAAATAATGAGGATTTAAGTTTATGTGTTAAATAAAATAAAATAAAGAATATGTTTTAAACTATGCTTCAGTTCTTTTAGATGCAGCATCTGTTTCAAATGGATATTTAATGAAATACTCCACTTTTTTTTTTAAATAAATCTGTATAAAATATGTGTTTCTTTCAAATTTATTGCGAGGATTTGAATCTCTCAACTGGTAAGGCCAATATAATTTAACAAAAAACACACGAAACATTTTATTTTTGAAATTAGTACAAATGGTTTAACTGATTACTTTTTAAACAACGACTGTCAGGGTTAATAGTTATCAAAGGTACCAGGATTATAATTTAGTACGCCAGACGCGCGGTTTGTCTACATAAGACTCGTCAGTGACGCTCATATCATAATATTTATAAAGCCAAACATCTGTGGATACACCGAAGAAAACATAAACAAAAACAACAAAAAAAGCAAACAGAAAAGTATTACATTGTTGTGTTTTCTATGGTCGAGTTGTTGGCTTTTTGACACATTCCCCATTCCCATTCTCAATTTTATTACAAATGAAAACAAAACTAATTACCCTCAGAATGCTATCATAGTAGACAATTCATAAAAATACTTCGACAAACTGGAAAATTATTTAATGATGAATACGCGTTTTTAAGAGCAGCAATTATCTACTTCAAGAAGTAGCAATGTTTGCAGAACTTTCATTAAAATTTTTCGTCTCAAAAAAACAATAGTTGCATATAAATATTCATAAACATTAGGAAACACAAAACAATTATTTGAAAATAGTCAATTTCTAGATCCTGCACACACTATTGAATGATAATTCATTTTCATTTATACGACGTCTTATAACCCTATGAGCATGAGTAATACTTTGAAAATATCGAATCACAATTAAATATCCATATTCACATTTTCGAATGTAGTTTGACTGAATCATTTGCGTTAATATATAAATTATTCCATCATTGTAGGAAAACATAAAGTTTAGTTCAATTTTGTCAAAATAATCTAAAACCCACCGCTGATAATTTTTGACCTTCCAAGTGAACAACTTGACCTCAATGATTCCATATTCATGTGTGACATTCAGTCAAACTTAAGCTAGAAATTTGTTACGCATTATAATTCGTGTTTGGCCATTAACATGAAAATAATGTTAACAATGAAAGTGAAACAAAGGTGAATCCACTAAAATAGATATAAATGATGATTCAATATTTTTTTAACCTAAATTATTATATCAAACAGACCTAGAAAAATCAAATTACACGAGGTCGCTAGCTATCTATATAAAAATAGTAGAATAACCAAAATTACAAATTCCGAGAAACTCAAAACGAGATAATTGGAATAAGGTAAGATGAATAATTTGCAGTTTGTTGTGTTAACTTAAATTAAGTTAAGTATTTTTGCTAAGTTATTATTAAGACAAAAAACATATAAAAATTGTAAGAACAGACATTTCTGGTACAGTTCGCAACAATTGGTGGACGATATTGAAAAATTACCTGTTGAATTGGGAACGCGATTGTTATAGGATATTGACATCAGTGGTCATTCAATTCAGGCCACAAAAGACATTTTCCTATAATGTGTACTGTAGAACGTTAAATTAAACATTGCATACAATGAAAGATAGAAAATTTAATGTTCAATTCACACGATTATGATATATTACAGATTACTTTTATTTCTTCGGACCGGGCTAGTTTTTCTCACCAAAAAATCTTAAAGGTATGCAAACGCCAAATTCTAAAGTGTTATTAATTTTAAACTTAGAAACTCAACATATACACCTAGGAATCCTACCTAGAAATAACCTGTATAACCATAGGTCTGTTCTATATTCGTTTGGAATTTTAATAAAATATGAAGAACTTAGTCTTTCTCCGCTGTATTGGATACATGTATTACATATTTTTATATGAAAGTGACCTTACAAACAACGTTATAAAGAGGAGTCTTCCATGTGCTCGACGAGACATCTTTCTTAATCGTCAACATCAATGTTATAACCCGGGCTTCAAAGTAATTGTGAAACTACCTATTTCAGAGGTTAGTACTAAACAATTATAAGACCTGATTCAAACCGTCTAAGACTCATTCATCTGGCAATAGTATTAAATAAATTGACATGTCTTCGCGTTATACACGTATTTCCCATTCACAACTTATTATAACACCAAATTAAACGAGTTGGGTTCTGCTTTGATTTATACAATAGGATGGTCAACGTTCAAACGTTTATACAAATAACTTGTCAACAGAAGTATTACATTTTTCTTTGTAAAATATCACTCTGATTAAAAAAAAACTGACATGTTTGGTTTCTTGATTGTCAAGTATTCTTTTTCAACCTACAATCGATATTCCCATGGTAAACAGTTGTGCTTCTGTCCTTGCCGACTCGTTACTTTATTTAAATGAGGCTGATTTTATATAGGAGCTTTGATATTAGGAAGAATGAAAAGAAGTTAGCATCAACATTTCCTTTTAGAGCATAGCTGGACCTGGATGAACCGCAACTTCATGTTCCGCTATACAGATGATGCCTTTCCACTATATAATTTTAAGATTGGTGATAATCTTTATCGCATCTATCCCAACGAGCTTGAAATAAAGGACATATCAGACACATTTAGGTCTGCCTCATATCTTGATTTACATGTAGAAATTGACAATAATGTTCGTTTGTGAACAAAAACAAAAGAGATAATGTCAGCTTCCACAAGAAAATGCCTATACCAAGTCAGGAGTATGACAGGTGTAGTCCATTTGTTTTATGTATTTTATCTTTTGATTTTGCAATTTGATTAGGAACTTTCCATTTAAATTTTCCTCGGAGCTCAGTATTTTGATGAATTTACTTTTGCTATTTTTCATTTTTCTTTAAATTATTGAGAGGTTAATAATGCTCAAGTTACACACACATTTAATTTTATTCGGCAATGGAAAAAGAAATCTCCTGGATTTTGAATATTGGATATTTCATACCTGTCAACTGACCCGTATTTTGCGGGTGTGACCCGAGATTTTCACAATTCTGAGTGATCACCTAGGACACCCGCCGGGTCATTCAATAACCCGGAAATTCCGAAAATGACCCGTTTTCACCCGTATTTTTTAGGCTGGAGATTGATTTCAGAAGTAATATTCCTTTGAAATACCGTCAAATTCGTGATTCTACCATGAACATGAAATTCATCTAGCTGTGTAAACTGCCAAATTCAGTGATCCAATAGTACGTGGCTTCACTTGACAGCTTTGGTGTCAAACACACTGTTAATTAACACCAATTACCTTTAATTTAGCGTTAGGTCGTAATTAAATTGCTTTACAAACATATTTCAACAAGAGTTACTTCCCCTTTTTTGTCACCGTTCAAAATTATTCCTTCTATTTACGTTTTTGGGTGAAAAAGATTAAATCTTAAAAAATTTCATTCAAATACATATTGAAATATAACTTTTCATTATTTTTAAACCTTTATACAATTTTTTTTTAAAGTTGAAAATTATTTTATTCATCTATATATATATATATATTTATACTTCCTTTTAATGTATAACTATATTTTAGTATAGTCTAATTTGAATACAAGATTTTTGTGATGTGTCTTAGGCTAAATAGCCGGTGTTAAACATTTTTAAAATTACTTTTTAAAAATATATATCCTAGTATTTGATGTTTGAGGTTGAATTACATCACAAGACTGTGTTACACAAATTTATAAAAATCTTTTAAAAGTGCAATGAAATAATACTTAAATTTAAAATTACTTAACCAAGTGAATATGCATTGATGTTTTGGTAACTTTGATTTAAATTATGAGAAAAATGTACCCTGAATACTGAAATTCAGCTCGAAAAGGTTCGTACGCGTTATGACCTGGGATTTGATTCTTCACACTGGTCACATTCAAGAAAATCAAGCAATCAGCATTTTCCCCCCAAAAAACTGTTCCATACATCATAATACCAACCTTTTAACTAAAAAAAATAGTTTGAACGGTTCATTTTAGATAGATCTCCTGACGTTATTCTAAGACGATTTTGAGTAGAATTGACAGACATGCGGAAAAGTGTTTTATTGGTTTTGTTTTTTGTTCTTTTACTATGTAAGTATATTTGTAAATGTGTTGCAAATGATGAATTAAAAGAATGAAAATACATAATTCTTCAAAAATCTATGCGAACTATTGTCACATGTGCAAGTTAATCTATAAATTTGATGAATAAAAGGTAGTGTCATTGAAGCACAACTTTCTGAGATATAAAAATTGTTGGAATGTAAATTTTCAAATGTTGCTTGATTGTTGTCAGGTAATTAAAAATTAAGATTTTTATCAAATTAGCATATGCATGCATTCATTGATTCAATAATTTCCGGAATTAACATTATTAT
Source organism: Mytilus trossulus (assembly GCF_036588685.1). Classification (NCBI taxonomy): domain Eukaryota; kingdom Metazoa; phylum Mollusca; class Bivalvia; order Mytilida; family Mytilidae; genus Mytilus; species Mytilus trossulus. Next base: position 18,792,891 of record NC_086374.1, on the reverse strand, counting down.
CACCATTTTACATCAAATTGCCATAAATATCTATTTCACCGGCATTACACAGGCATTCAAGTTTCAACTCGCCATCATCATCAGAAAGAAATGAAAACATGCAGTAAACCAATGTGTGGTAAGAGAAGGAAAAGTAATTGTGGTTGCAAAGGATGTTGCTGGGCCACAGGCTGTAAAAGAGGACGGTGTAAAGGAAGGAAATGCATGTGTTCTCGATGTCCAAGTAATGATTAATAATTATTAGAATCTTAACTAAATCTTTTTGAACCACAGGTTGTTCCCATTAAAACCAGAGAAATTTCTGGAGTTTATGAGGGGTAAAATTTAATATTCATGCTACGAAAGCGAAAGGTTGTTTCTTCCATTGGTATAAAACCATCGGTCAAATACACTCACGGTCGATGCCGGGAATGAAATAACAACGGAATGTGTAAGATTGTCGAAAGAATTATTAGCTAGATCTACATGTGTGATACTTTTATATTCATTTGGTCGTGTTAATATCTAGGTTATGGTGAATAATTAATACAACTAAATTTACAAGGCAGATAAATTGACACTCTCCACAGAGTAAACAATTGTCGACACAAAATCTTTTGGCAGTGGTTCAACTGCAATATGTAGTTCATTTAGGTATTTTGATTCGATTTAGTCAATAATGGGAGAAAAAAAAGCGTCTGTATGTTTAAGTACAAGTATAAATACAAACGTTCAACTACAGAAAATAATACATCATGGAAAATATGCATGTAGATGTATTATAATCAACAGTACAATTGGAAGTATAATCTATTTTTTAGAGCCCATAAAATTAATTATATATTTACTTGCAGAAATGACTACAACCACAACTACAACAACAATGATGTCCTCTACAACATCAGATCCTGACGTCGAAACAACTACGATGTATCGATGATTATGTCGTCTTTATGTAAAACATTATGTACAACATTGGGATATATTGTAAATAAAATAGTTTTGATTTGCTATTCAAATGATTTTATTGCAATCTATGCAGCTATGTCGTCTAGTCTGACCGAACGAGACCCATTCCAGATTATGACTGTTTTGACGCGTGTAAATTCGCATTGCAATCAGACGTGTGTGACTCTCGGTATTTATACATTCGTATGATGCATAGTTCTATTGTGATTTACATTGGGTGGAAGGTGTCCGTTGTTATTCTGTGGCGGTTTACACGTTGTTAATTACTATGACGTACATCATTTCGTTTATTTCTGTCATGAGTGTTCTTTTGTTTATTTGAACAGTATTTCTGACTAGAAATATTGTCATCTTACCGATATTCATTACATTGCCATATAATCGGGAAGTTTGGCTAGCCATAATACCAGAATCAATTTACCATTCTTTTTTTTAACGTATTTTGTACTAATCAGGAGTAAGGCTGTGTTTTCAAACAGTCCGTTTCTATGTATGTTGGCTTTTGTTTTGTAGCAGCTGTGCTTCTGTTATTTTCCTCTTATAATTGATGTGTTTTTTCTAGGTTTTTGTTTCAGACCAGTATTTGATCTCGCTTAATCAATTTATGACTATTGAACAGCAGGATACTACTGTTGCCTTTATTTTTCGACAATAAAAATAGGTAAAAATAACTTTAGGGTCTAAAGAGCCTTTGCTGCTCATCTTGGTCATTACTATAAGACGTGTCACGGTACTTTAATATCCATCCCAAATTCATGTATTTGGATTTGATGTTATATTTGTTATTCTCTTAGGATTTTGTTCAATGCATAGTCCGTTTCTGTGTGTGTTACATTTTAATGTTGCGTCGTTGTTTTCCTCTTATATTTAATGCGTTTCCCTCAGTTTTAGTTTGTTACCCCGATTTTGTTTTTTGTCCATCGATGTATGAGTTTTGAACAGCGGTATACTACTGTTGCCTTTATTTAAGTGCATGACCAACAAAGGCCACTCCAACATTGCTCCCGTCAGATTTTCTCTATGTATAGTCATGTTGGCCATCTTGGTAGGCAGGAGGAATTAGACGTCGAGCAAATATTTAATGCACTTCCAGATGGGAACATCTAAGCAGTATTAATGTATAAAGGTTCCGTATAACTTCCCTGTGAAATGAGGGCATGATGGCTAGTGACAGAAATGTTGCCTTAAAATGACCACCATGTAGAGGTATTATAAAGGTTCATTAATGTGCAGAGTGAGGAAACCTTTGTAAGATTTAAATGTATCATTCAAAGATATCATGGCTGCATTTTAAACACCAAAAAAAAGACACATTCTTTTGACAAGGATTTCAATCCCCGTCAGGAGACTTCTTCCGAATATGCGAGTAGACTCCTAAGTAGGAGAGTTAAACTTCCCGGAACTTGTGTGCTATGTACATATGGACTTAATTTAAAAATAATATGACAAAGAAAAATCGTTAACAATAACATATATACAGTGGCTTTGTAGTTTAATGTTGTTGTGGATCCTTCAAATGTAAGAATGGATATGCCACTTTTGAAGGATTCCAGTGTGTCAGACATAGCTATTGCTCCTGGCAGTGAGTTCCAGTCCGAAATAGTATGAGGATAAAATAAAAATTTATAGAAATCTTTTTTTGTTGATATTTGCCTAAATTTATGTTTCCCCCTAGTACGTCTATCAGATATTGTGAAATTGTCCTCAGGAACTTCAATTTACCCCCATTTGTTTTTTGATACAGCATAGTTAATCTAGCTTTTTCCTTCTTATTTCTAAATTCTCCCATTCCAATGATTGAATTAAATTTGAAACTGCTCAAGGTGATCGGTCTTTATAATCATTTAAGACAAACCTGGCTGCCTTATGCTGTACCTGCTCAACCTGAATGGTGTGTTGCTTTTTGTACGGATCCCAGACAGCGGAAGAGTATTCGACGACTGGACAAACATGTGATGTGTAAGTATGGTTTTTAACCTTACATGTGCAGATTTTCAAGCTCCTATGAAGAAAACCTAAGGTTTTATTTGCCTTACAGGTAATAATTAGATATAGGAAGATGTGGTGTGAGTGCCAATGAGACAACTCTCCATCCAAAAAACAATTTAAAAAGTAATATATGTTCTCCCTAATCAAGATCATGGCTTATACTTAAGCCTAAATATTTACTGTCTTCTACTGCTTCTAAAACATGATTGTGCAATATATAATCAAAAGCGGAAGGTTTACTTTTTTTTTAGAAATATGAATTACATGACACTTCTCAGGATAAGAATTCATTTGCCAGTCCTCTTCCCATTTAACAAAATAATAACCATCTGTGAAAAAGAGGAGGAAGATACCATAGGGGTTATTAAACTCAAGTAAATTAATGACAAACTTACAACAAAACAAATGAAAACGGACATCAAACAAACAACATTATCCAATAAAGAGCTACAGCATGATTATGCACTTTGATTTTTTAACTAACAAAATTCTGTAACTCCTCAATGTCATATCAGAAATTTATATAAAAAAACTAAGGGAGCATAATTTAATAGATATAAATTGAACCTGTCACAATAATTTCATGAAACTTCTTAAACTATTTTTAGGTTATTGTCTGAAAACTGTAAAATTGGCCCTTTTAATGAAACAAATCCAATAACTAGAATTATTATTGTTATTGACTGCAATATTAATGTTGGAGGAGGTTGACAGGTGGACAAAGGTTTACCATAATATGTCCTTTAATGGGTGTATAAAAAGAAAGCATAGAGAATTAAAACCTGAGCACACAATCCTTATAAAAAAAAAATTCTCATAAAAATGCAGCTTAGCAGATATCTTTATTATATATTTCAGAAATAATATATTTATTATAATCAGTGGACAAAAAATGAAATCTCAACTTTTTTTTAAGGCCCATTTATGGGCATTATGTTTTCTGGTCTGTCCATCCGTCTGTTTGTCTGTCTGTCTCACTTCAGGTTAAAGGTTTTGTCAAGGTAGTTTTTGATGAAGTTGAAGTGCAATCAACTTAAAACTTAGTACAAATGTTCCCTTTAATATCATCTTTCTAATTTTACTGCCACATTAGAGTTTTAACCACATTATCATGGTCCACTAAGCATTAAAAATTATGGTGCAGATAGGGCATCCATGTACTGGGTACACATTCTTGTTCTTTCTGAAAATCAGAAAAAAAGGGTTTACTGATCTGTTAACCAAGAAGTTTAAAAACAGGGGCCTAATGGCATACTTAGGCTTAGGTATGACAAAAGATTGCATCACCTATGACCTTGTGATCTAAAAATGAATAAAAACTTGCATAAATTCTTTATACATGTATAAGGTATGAATATGAAAAAATCAACAAATATTGTTCAATCTAGCAATAGATTCCAGCAATTCATCACGGTCTTCCTTAATTAACAAATCCTTAGGCTCTGAGTATGAAATGAAACTGGTCCCCTTTTGAATAGAATCTATATCTGTAATTTCCATCCAATGCGTTTTACTGCAAACTAGTAAGGTTAATACTACCTGTTAAAAAGTAATGATAAAATAGTAGTATTAAGGTAAATATTATCTAAAAAAAAGTAATAATAAAAAAGTAATAATTTAGATATTACTTACAAACCAGGGGTGGTGTTCTCGAAGGTATCCTAAGATTCGTCCTAAGTCATAGATAAGACCGATTTTAGGATGGACTTAGGATCGACTTAGGACACTCTTAAGTTGTGTCACGAAGCTCTCTCAGACGAATCTTATGTTAGGACGTCCTAAACATTTCCTAAGTCGAAATTATAAATATTTAAAGTAATTTTGTGATAAAACATTTATTAATGACGAAAGTATTTAACAAAATTGTTTACAAATTTTATAATAACATGAACAGAATTAAATGCATAATTACCAATGTAATTATATCGAAAGGGATTGTTATTTAAACTTGAAAACAATTTGTTTTGAAATGAGAATTAAATTTGTAGTGTAATCGTATCATGAAACACGAAGTTCAAAGTTTGAAATCCTGCACAATTTCTTTATATACGAGTTAATAACCGATGGTGCGTTTCATTTTATGTTCATTTTTACGTAAAATAATGAGCAAAAAGCGAAATCCAAACATAATCACACTAGGACGAAGATAGGATGCTCTTACGACACCTTATTGGGTGTCCTAAAGTTAGGACGAAAAATTAGATATATCATAAGTTAAGAGAGCTTCGAGAACACTACTTAAGACAAAGACTTGTCATAAGATAGACTTAGGACACGTCCTAATCTTAAGATAGCTTCGAGAACACCACCCCAGATGCTCTAGGGCGCAGTTTTATAGGACTGAAGAGGTCGAATCCAGAATAGTTGGGGCAAGTATGGACACATATTTAAGCTTAATACAGCTCTGAATTTGGATTGTGATTTTTTTATTTAGGGTTTGTCAAACTGCTATATAACCAGTGTAAATTTTCTGATATTAAAATTGGTTGCTTCAAATGTTTTGAATTTTTCATAATTTTGTCAAACATGTCAAAGGGTCAAAGTAAATATTTAGTCGAAATCTTATAAAGATTAAACCATCCAAAATAATTTTAGTGTAGGTGTTGGCTACCACCTTCAATAGTTGACACAGTGTAAGTTTCTGACACAGAATGAATGTGGTCTAATGAACCCAAAATTTGTTTGGCCTTTTGAGCAATACACTATGCTGTTGAATATTAATCCCCTAAAAAGAGTTTTAAAAAATACCTTCTCATTTAATACATCATAAAATATAACCATGTGCTCCACAGGGTGCAGCTTTATACGACCGCAGAGGTCAAACCCTGAGCAGTTGGGGCAAGTATGGACTCAACATTTAAGCTTGATACAGCTCTGAATTTGGATTGTGATAAAATTTTTGACATAAATAGGTTTCTGATACTAAACAAATGTCAAGATGTAACAAATCTGTTGTACAATGAAAGATTTTTTCCTGAAAATTTTCTAAAATTTGAAAATTGAGAAATTTTGAAAAAACAATTGAAACCCTTTAAAAAATTTACCCCCCTTGGAGCAATTACCGCGAAAAATAGATCCCAGCCTTTCCATTGTAGTACTGTAACAATTAAATACAAAACTTTCTAAATATCTTTTACACCATTCATCTGTAGCCAGCTGTAATCCTTATGTGGTGTACATATTGAACTTAACCTGTGATCTATGGTCCATGAAACATGTACTGTGTATAAACATCAACAGATAAAGTCAAATTTCATTTTGAAACTACAATTGAGGACATGTGCATCTCCTTATTAATAGATTTACAGATTTTTATTTTCACCGAATTTGCATGAATAAGAAAATTCTATCCGTTCATCTAAAATTATTACTCTTTTACAATATTTACCTTTGTTCCAATTAGAATCATGCCTGGGCGGAAGAAAAAATCCTTCTGTGTTAAAATCCCTGCAAAGTTATCAAAATGGATTAATAACTCTCCCCCATGCTGACCAAGAACATTACTGCTAATCCAATTACAGATAGATGGCATTCCTTGAGCAGGTCCTTCACTGATGTGACTGTCAGAAGAATCGGAAATTAACTTAGACAGTGTTTTAATTTCCTGATCTTTTATGTTTTGGGATGTTAAGTTGTCATGGTTGTTTACCTGCAATAATAAAACAGATCTCACATTTTTATCACAAAGCTGGTTTCAAACATGATCTTTTATTTCCTACAAATATACTGTTTGAAACCTTGGCATTAACCAGTTATACAGTTAAGGGCCAAATATAAGCCATAACTCTGATCATAATTAGCTTAAATCATAAAAATTATCCGAAATAGCATGAGGTAAATAAACTAGGTGCTCTTTAGCAAATATTAATTCACAAATGTACACTTGTATTTCCCTAAAATGGCGAAAAGAAGGTTAAAATAAATACCAAATGGATAAAATCAATCAATCAATTAAGAATTCATCCTTTTTCACTTTCAATGTTGACTTTCTTTTCCTTTCAACATCTGAACACATGTATAACTCATCACCAGATAAGGAGTTAAATTAAAGTTCACCTAAGTGGTACTTTCAATGTGGTCAAATTATTCACTTGCAAGTGTACATGTCATTAGTGATTATTTTCTTAGCTTATTTTTTACAAAATTATACCAAATAGACTTCAAAACCTACCTCAGCAATAGAAACAAGTGCACTTATATCATCAAATTCCTCTTGATCTACTCCCACTGAAGTTATGGCAACATCTGCTCCTGACATCACTTCATGATCTTTCATAATTATTCTGTCTGCTTTCCAAAGTTTGCCATCACTGAAATATGAATAATCAATGTTCAAAAATTATAATACAACATGAATTGATACATGGTAGGAAAATTCATACTTATGTTTCTTAAAACATGAACATTATTCCACATGAATGACATTTGAAATGATCTTATATTCTAATATGACGTGCTTCTTTCGCTTTTTGAATAAACTCATGCTCTTAATCCAATAAAATTTGGTTGAACATGCATATATTGACTACTGCAGATTAATGAATTTTATCAAATAGGAATGCATTTAATATATTTCATTAACTTATGAAACACTTCCAAACTCTTAAATGATGCACATGATGTTACTAATTCATTTATCATGACTGTTTAAATGTGGTTCAATTTGAAATTGACATATTTGACCTAGATACGACAACCATTCATGCTGGCTGTTCAAAACTCCTCCCTATGAAAAATCAAGTTACCAGTCTTTTGCTTGTTTATAAACAAAAAAGGGAGGTCCAAGGAAGAACCTACACAATCTATCTTCACTTAGACACATCGGACATAGAAATTACCTTAATTGTTCTTATCAGAATCAAAATAATTGATGCAAGCTATACTTTATTGTAGTTTTAACATAGGTAGGCATTATATTTGTGTTAGTTTAGCCCTCAGTATAGCTCTGAAAAAAAATAATCATGAATATAATGCCTACCCATGTTAAAACTACAATAAAGTATACATGTAGTAGCAATTTTACCTGACCATATCGGGAAATAGGTATTTAGTCAGATCTTAACACGTACTTGTGATTTGTTTTAAACCGGTATTTCGGTAAGATTGAGCAAGCATACGATTTTTATTGCGTCTTACACTTTGAGAAGCGAATAATCTGTAACTACTTTATTCAAATATTCTGTAAAAATGTTAATTTTGAGCTATGAAAGTCAAGTGGCTCGAGAATCTTGCTGTGGAAGTTTTAAAAAAGTGCAAAGAAATATTTTTACAGTGGGTTAGCTTTCATTAGTCTTCACTATCTATAGATTAACAACTTTTGGTTATATTCATAATTCAGAATCATCATTGAAGGTTGAGCACGATTGCACAGTTGATTAATTATATGGATGTGCCATTTGTATGAAAGAGTGACATTCCATGGAATTATGTGCCAATTCGAAAAAGTTATACGAGTATTGTCTCCCCTTAACAGGTTCATTTTTTTTATAATTATGTTTAGGTTTCTGATATAATTTTGAATAATTACAAAATGAATCAATGCAATATATTTCAATTTTTGTTATTGATGTATTAAAACAATTGATGAATGAATATATAATTTCATAAATTTGAAACGTTTAAAATTTTTACATACCAATATAAAGAACTGTTTATCATTTTTGAAATAGACTATGAATGAAAATTGAATTAATTATTTTCCCTTCATGATTGATTGATAGGGAAATGAGCTAGAGTTATCTATTTGTGATCACAGAGAGGGACTGGCAAGCAAATTTTAATTGTAGCTGATTCAATGTTTAAACAATTTTCCACTATAAATGAATGTTACTATATACAAATATAAGGACTTAGCTAAATCTACAAATTTTATTAGATATTATGATTTTTTAATGCAATAGAGTAATATGCTACATGTAGCTTGCATCAACTATTTCTTAAATCTAAAATGTTTTTCCAATCATACGATTAATTGATAGATGATTGTTACTTGCTTTACTTTATTACAATCAATATTGTTTTCTGTAAATATTTTTATATAAGACCTTTGATTTTGTCAGCTGAATCTTTTGTGACCTACATATTATGTATTTTCCTTTTAATAGTTGAAAACAGTATTCTTGTTTATAGTGTTTGCTAATTACATCAATTTTATTTACCCAGTGGTGGATAGTTGTCTCATTGGAAGTCATACAATATCTCCTTATCTTTTTGTTATATTATATAAGTATTATGCAGAGACAATATTCGTACGGTACTACGCTATATGTTAACCTGTGTAGCAATACATTATGAATAATCGACGTGGATTACACTGAGTAAATTCTTATAAAATTTTATAAAGTACTCAATTTTTAAAGGATCAAACATGATACATTCTCATAAGGTTGCCTTTGGTAATTTCTTCTATATCATTAATTTTACACTAGTTAATTAAAAGTATTACACTTTGTACATTGCTAAAGCATTTCCCTATACACAATGTTATAAAAGTAATGGGTTTGTTCCTGTCGTAATTGCACTAAGTAAGTCGATCTCAAAAGTATCATATTAGGTGTATGTTTTCATCTTAAATATGTATGAAATATCTGTGACAGGAAGTTAAACCAAATACTCTTGATCTTTTCCATTTTGTTTAAATGTATAAGGGATCGAGTCCTTCTTTTTAACCTCATCCTAATATTAAAACCGATCAATTCATTCTGACAACACTGTGTAAATCAGGACAAATTCAAACTCGATATTTGATTCATAAATTTTTTTTACAATCCAAAAACGAAAACGGTTACCCCCTTTCTTTTAGTGTTACCCCCTTTCTTTATTTTATTTTCTGGTGTAGTTTTACAAGCAGAATTCATATGTGAAATTAAAAAAATAATCCATTGTGTAGTTTAATTAGGTACACTTGGCCTTAAGTTTGAATAAAAAATAATTCTGTAGAATTGAATCATTATTCTAAGATTTCTGTCTACTTGCATGACTTGTCTATTTTTTTTAATGAATAATTATGATTAAGATATGACTTTTTGAACAGATAAATCAGTCTACATTTTTGTACACTTAGTTATACATACCTTGCAAAAAGACCACTAAACTGGATAAATATTTTTAACAAGTCCTTAAAACCAGCTTTGGGCAATGTCTTTAATGAAAATCTCATTTTTTGTATTATCATCATTATATGATTTAAAAAGTACACTACTTGATCAAGACTGAAAAAGAGAAAAAAAAAAATAAGCAATTCAATATTTCATATATATTTACCAAAATTTGTCAATTGCATGTATGATAAACTAAAAGGGGAAAATAAAACAATATCATTATCATGAATATGCAGTTGAGATCTGTTTATATGTAATTCTCTATTTCTTGGCCAGTTAAATAATTTTATGAATCTGGAGTGGAGAAACATTATACACGCTCGATGCAGTTGTAAAATCTATTTGTTTTATTATATTATATTGATGTGTTGGGAGGCCACTTTCCTGATATGGAACGTATGCCCTACAAATCTATTTGTTACTGTATTTTTCCCTATTTATAGGGTAAAATTGAAATTAACATCCATTTTGTAATGTGGGTGAATACTTGTTTTAAATGTAAATTGTAAATTGTAATACATGTAAGTAGATATAAGGTCACTTATGGGGTTCGTGTTGTTTATTCTTTAGTTTTCTATGTTGTGTCGTGTGTACTATTGTTTTTCTGTTTGTCTTTTTCATTTTCAGCCTTGGCGTTGTCAGTTTGTTTTAGACTTATGAGTTTAACTGTCCCTTTGGTATCTTTCGTCCCTCTTTTATAACTATATTTCATATTTGATGAACATAAAAAAAAATCAATTAGCCCAAACATTATAAGTTAGTCTCCTTTATCTTTATGGACATGCATGTACAATTTGTTTAAAAAATTGTGAATAATCAGGAATTTTCCAAATTTCAAGTTTTGAGACCTAGAATGCAATTAGATGTAATCGAATTAATCCTACACCTTGAAATGACTATATACAGATATATATGTATACCTTTGACCTTGTTTTTGGAGACCACTAACTCTATCAAGTTCTGTAATGATTTCTTCATAACTTCTAGAATCACAATGTTTATTTGAATAATGATAATACTCAGAAGCATAATCTATCACATCAGCTAGACTGGTAGAAAATAACATACTATCCTGGTGTTTCTTTACACGCCTTAATTGTTCCTCATTCAGAGGACCAAACATTCCTGTATACTCAAAAACTTTATCTAAAAGTTCTGATATTGGTTTAGGTGCATTTTCAAAATATATCCTCAATGATTCAAGATGGGACATATTCCAATCTGTAGTTGAAGATGGTATCATAAGATCAGCTTGACCAGGTGAGGTTGTAATGGAGGGAGTATCAATATCATGTCTAACAGCTTTTCTTTTCCTTTGAATTCTAATGCCAGTTTTAGCTCTCCTTCGTTGTTGTTTCTGTGGAGGCATGTTGCCTTCATCACTATCTGTATCTTGACTACTGGAATCTTTTTCACTGTATTCCATGTTCTTTTATCTTAGCTTAAGTCAGTTCATATGACAGTTCTATCTTAAAAACCTGTCAATTGACCATAAATTACTTTAAAATGTATACATTGTAATTTGTAAATATGTATATCTAAAAGGTGGTGTAGGATTGGAGTAAAATTTAGGTTGTTTAAAATTTTTCAGTCATAAAGTTGGATGTATATTAATATGTATAATCTGAAATGATAACATTAATATATATATATATTCTAATAGATTTATATCCTAAGACTTGTTATTCTATTTGTTACATTGATTGTTAATTCAAATAAAGTAAAAATTTAAATAAACAATATCGTTCTGCATTTTTTAACTTAACGTTTTAATGATCTAAGTATAAATTAATAGAACACCCCTAAATTGTGTGTCTGTGACTGAATTTAAGTACCTACGCTGTACTTTCAGTTTTAATGTAATTATTAGTATTCCTTTCTTCTCCTTAGTATTGTCATTAGTATAAACCATGCTGATTACACACTGTTTTGCACTTTTTTGATCATTTTTTGTACATCATAAAAATGTACAAAAATCAGGCTGTTGATTTTCTCATTCATATTTTTTTTCATTTGTCCTATTTGAGCCTTTTATTGCTTACTACATGCAGACATGTATGTGTTATAGACTTTGTTAATTGTTGAAGGCTATATGAGGACCTATAGTTGCAGCATTTATTTATATGAAATCTTATATATTTCAACGTTCATGACGTTTCAGTTCTTTATTAACACAAAATTATCTAATCAGTTTGTAATTTATAGGTCTATTATCCACTAAAGATTACAAATTAGTATATTTTAAATTGGTAATTAGAAATCCTCATATTCTTTTTTTTTTTGGGGGGGGGGGGGAGATACAAAAATAACTTCTAAGATTGCTTGTTATATAAAGAATTTTAAGGGTTCTGCGGAACACAGTGTCTTGCCTACTTTTGCTGTTAATCTCAGGCTCAACAAAAATGAGGAAAAGAATTGAGAAAAAGATTCCTCTTGAGCATGTTGATACTATCTTTTGATTGTAAGAAGCTTTTGTCCATGTTTGGTAAAAATCCAGGATAGTTTATAAATCTAATAACTGTTTTTAAAATTTTTACTGCAGACTGTACATTTTCTGAAAGAAAAACTAAGTTCATGTATAAGTAACATACGGAAAAAAAGGAACAAATTTTTACTAAATTTCATTCTAGATACTAGCTTCTGATCAGATCATATACAAGTTTCTGTCCAAGTTTGGTATAAATCCAGGATAGTTTAAGAAAGTTATTAAATTTTAAAAACTTTAATCACAGAGTGAATGTCTTTGTTTCCTGGCAGAAAAACTAAGTTCATTTACAAGTAACATGAGTAAAGGCTAGAGGTATAGGGGGAGGGTCGAGATCTCATAAACATGTTTAACCCGCCACATTTTTGCGCCTGTCCCAAAGTAAAGAGCCTCTGGCCTTTGTTAGTCTTGTATTTTTTTTATTTTAGTTTCTTGTGTACAATTTGGAAATTAGTATGGCGTTCATTTCACTGAACTAGTATATATTTGTTTAGGGGCCGGCTGAGGGACGCCTCCGGTTGCGGGAATTTCTCGCTACATTGTGAAGACCTGTTAGTGACCTTCTGCTGTTGTCTTTTATATGGTCGGGTTGTTGTCTCTTTGACACATTCCCCATATCCATTCTTAATTTTATAAAATATGGAAAAAGTGATTTTTTTTTACAAAATTTACTTCTGGATACTTTAATCTACAAATGATCTTATGATCATAAACAAGCCAAGTTTGGTAGAAATCCAGGAAGGCTTAAGAAAGTTATTAAAATTTTAAAAACTTTAACCACAGAGTGAATGTATTTTTTCAGGCAGAAAAACAAAGTCCATTTATTAGTAAAATAAGGAAAAACAGGATTTTTGTATATAATTTTTACTTCTGAATATAATCTTGTGATCATAAAAAAAGCAACGTCCAAGTTTGGTAGCAATCTAGTTCAAATAATTATGACGTCTGGCAAGGCTATTTAATTTTTTTCTGGGACGCCTTACAAGAAAAAATTAGAATAGCTAGTTTTGCCAGGGCAGATGTCATAATACACCTTATCGCTATTTAGTCCACTCCTGGAAAAACAGTCATTTATACAACTTCCTGTTTAGGTCACGCGGGCCGAAAATGGAGGTCATCAGCAGTGAGCTGAGGGAGGAAAAACTTTAGAAAGTGATCATCAAGAAACTTTGATATAGTACAATACAATACAATTATACAATATTTTTATTGTCAATCAAAGACGCCCTAAAAGAGCAGTATAATTACAAGCAATTTGTTACAATGATTATTATTAATTCTTAATGATATGCAAATGACAAAATATAGAATAAAGAAAATGAGCCCAAAAGTAAAATTAAAACCACAGATATTTATATATGCATATATTGAACATGTAAAAATGATTTTAAGCTGTGTATGGATACCATTAGTGCCATAAAATTTTAATTTGGTCTATGACTGATTCACTGGGTCAGCGAATTGGCATTACCAAGTATTTACATTTTTATCAGTTTATCCCTCTCAGTCCAGAGATTGATTATTAAATTACATAAGTGTTTTAGAACTTCTAGATTCTCACAACCCATTAGCCATATAAACATATTTTCATCATTACATTTCTTTAAATTAGGATAAGAAATACAAAGTTCTTTAATAAATGTCATTCTGTATGTTTCTAATTTTTTGCATTGTAGGAGAAAGTGGATCTCATCTTCCACCTCCTCCTCACGGAGTTTACAAATACGCTCATGAGCTGGGATGTTTTTGTGTCTCCCTGTTTCAATTGAAAGTTGATGGTCCCCAATTCTTAGTTTTGTTAATGCCTGCCTTTGTTTAGAGTTAAGCAGGTTTAAATAAGGTTCAAAATTAAAATTCGTTTTGAATAAACGAAATGTGCGAAGTTTATTTTTTTGGTTATTAATACTTCTTACATCATTAAAAATTAAAAATGTTATTTTTCCATTCTTTTATATATAATCCTTTAAGTTTTCCCATGACTATTTTTTTAATACAATATTTACTGTTATGTAGTAGACTGTTGAGAGTGAGATCCAGAAGCTCCAAAACTTTAACAATATAACTATACCATGAAGTGTGACCTTTTTCATGTAGGCTTTGAGATAGTGCCAGAGCTTCTTTAAGTAAAATGTCTTCAGATTTTTCTAAAGTTATCCAATATTTAAGGATGCTTAATAAAATAGACAATTGTATTGGTAAATGTCCCACTTCTACCATAATCGCATTATTTGTGCTCTTTCTGTTCACACCAAGTATATATTTACAACTTTTTACATTCAATTTTTCAAGTATAAAATCATTACATAGTTTATAAAAAGAAGATGAATCCTTGAGTTTCGAGGGACTACCAGCACCCCATATTTCTGATCCATATAGTAAAATTGGCTGAATTGTATGGTCAAATATATGAATGAATGTTGAAATTTTTGAAAGTGAGTCACTAAATGATTTTCTTAGTTTAAAAAAGGCCTTTAACCCCTTTTTGTAAAGTTCAGACTTTGCCTCTGTAAAGCACCAGATGCTGAAAATACAACTCCCAAATATGTTTAACATTTTCTAAAGTGATATTATTGATGGTAAATTTTGAACTTAATAAATACCACACATTTAGTTTTTTCATAGTTTATTTTCAGGTTCCACTGCAAGCAATAAGATGACAGCTTATTAAGAGAGGTCTGCAGTCCCTTTGCACTTGAAGATAGCAATACCATATCATCAGCATATAATACACAACTCAAGGGACTCTTATTCAAGAATGCTGGATCACTAGAGATATCAAAATCATTCTTAATTCCAGTAAGACCCCTTTTTGGCCCCAAAATATAGCAGTTTTACAAAGTTGTTAAAATATAAACTTTTAGTTGTTCATTGTATAGTAGATTGCTTCTGCTACAAAAATATGGGTTGTTTTAGACATAATAATGCACATTGATCGGGTACTAGCACCATAAAGTCATGCTCAATTACTGAATTCGTCACAATTCTAACATTTTAGCTAAGTTTTAGAGGGTTTTCGTGTAAAACGAATGTGGCCGCAAGTTGTATTTCATCATATGACATAACATATATAAAGGTTGAGGATGAACACGGATGCGACCACTTTCATTTTTGACAAAAACCAGCTGAAAAGTGACATTTTTCGGCATATTTGATAGATTTTTCATACTTGAGCTTGAATCGGATCGTTTTTAATGACTCAATCAGTTAAAATTTCACCCATAAACGAATTGATTCAAATGAAATAGACCACTAAGTGTTTAAAAAATGGTCCAAATCTTTCGTAAGATGAACCTGAAATTTGAGGCCAAAATCGGTCCTTACCGGACCTACTCCTTTGGGCTTAAATTGTCTCCCTGTCTTACCCCAACATCAGATTGAAAAAAATCAGTCAAGTTATGACCTGATTTGACACATAATTTAGTATTGGTATACATGTTTTTCAATATATGATAACATTTATCACTTACACCAATTTGTGTCAGCTTATAGAAAAGCCCCTGAAGCCAAACTGAATCAAAAGCTTTTTTAAAATCAATAAAGCATGCATACAAAGGTTTACTCCCTTTTTTTGTATTTTTTCAATAAGGGATCTTAGAACAAACATGTGATCCACAGTACGTTTTTTCTTTGTAAATCCTATTTGTTCGTGGGGTATAATATTGTTTTTTAAAAGAAATTTATCTTATCGTAAATTGAGGACTTTTGTGAATAATTTTCCAACACAGCTATTAATAACAATGCCTCTATAATTAGATGGATCATCTTTAACTCCATTTTTATGAATAGGGTAAATATACCCTTGACTCCATTGAGTTGGATACTCCCCTGATGAGAATATAGTATTAAATAGTTTATTAAGTGGTTTCACCAAAACTGACTGGCCACATTTAAGCATCTCATTTATTATTACATCGAAGCTTGCGGCTTTATTATTCTTCAACTCTTTTATAGCTTTATATATTTCATTTTCAGATATGATGTAATCTAATTCATTAAAAATTTTGTTTTTCTCTAAATTTTCTAAAAGAATATCCATTTCTGTATTTGAGTATGTCTCCTTGTTCAATTTTCTGAAATAATCATACCAATCAGTTTCAGATACTTTACTTTCTTCATCAGTTTTAAATTTATCTTTTGATTTGAGCTGATCAAGCAGTTTCCAGTATTCTTTTGGATTTGTATTGTACAAAGTGTCCAGTCTATTTATAATCTCTTGGCGGTATTTGCGAGACTTTAGTTTTCTAAGCTTCCTATATTGCTTAAGTGTACTAAAATATAAAGATCTAACATTTGGGTCACTACCATATTTAAGAAAGAGCTTGAGTCTATTGTCGAGATTTTTTTTAAGGTTTATCAATGACATATCATACCACTTAAAAGAGAAGTTACTTGGTTTAGAATTTCCGCATGCAGTTTTTTTGTTCTTAGGGCTCCCCCCTTTCTTTTTGAGGCATTGATCAGCTGCATCATAGATAATTTTATTGAAATTGTTAACAATATTTTCAATTTTATTTTTCTCTATGGAAAAGTTATTAGATATTGAGTTTTCAAATTCTTTAACTAATGTTTTGACTGTATTGGATTCTAATGCCAGTTTAAATTTGGTTTCAGAGTTATCGTCCCATTTATATTTATTAGGTAGACCAGTCAACTTTGGATTAACAACATGTAAAAAACAATTGACATGTATCATCAATGATATTTTACAATGATCAGACATTAGACCATCAAATTTATGTACCTTAAAAAAAGATATATATTCTAACAATTGCTCAGAAACAATAAAGTAGTCTATTACACTATTACCACCATACTGGTATGAGGTATACTGACCCAGTGAATCTCCAAAAATACGGCCATTTAAAATGCGTAGCCCAAGTTGGATACATAAATCGTTTAATTGTCTGCCCCTTGATGTAACTATTTTATCCATACTTTGACGTTGACTAAGTTTAATATCAGGACAATATCCATCAAAGAGGGGAAGATGGGCCCCATTATCTTCTTTTATAAAATCAAAGCCTATACCAGTTCTTGCATTTAAATCTCCCCAAAGGATAATTTGTCCTTGTTCTGAAAAAAGGGATATTTCTTTTTCAAGAATATCAAAGTAATCTAGATCAAGAGACTTAGTATAAGTGGAATCTGAAGGGGGATTGTACATATAGCAGATAAATATATCTTTTTTGAGGCCAAAAAAACTCCTGCATAACTGTAACCAAATGTAATCATTTGTTTGATGTTTTAGGAATTTAATTCCTCTCTTTAAACATGATTTCACATATACTGAGATACCCCCAAATCTTTTCCTAGACTTTTTTGATTTTGGTCTCACTAAATGAATAGCTTTAAAATCTGGAATTTCTAAATTGTCTTCAGACTCACTATGAGTTTCCATAAGACATATAATATCACTATTTTTAATATTTTTAATAAATTCTGGGTCTGTGAACTTATCATGCCCCTTGCTGGTATGTCCTTGAATGTTCCAGCTAGAAATTAATAAATTTTTCTTTTCCATAAGAAGGATGATTAATTTTCACAAGAGTACTGACAGATAAAAATGCTCCTAGAACCAATTTACATGAAGAAAATCATACAGTAAATCATACAACAAGAATAAAACATATGTACTATATATTGCAACTTAAACTTCTTCCTATTATTTGATTTGTAAAAAAGAGAAGTAAAAATATAAAATATTGAGAGTTATCTTTCTTTGAATATTACAAGCACTTTATTCTAATTTTAAAACTAGATGTTAATTTCAAATTGCTGTTTGATTTCAACAATAGACACTGTTATCAATTAACAAGAATATATTTGGTGATATATACACAGTGATCGGGAAGGACGTATGATACACTTTTTTTGAAACTAAAATTAAAGTAAAAAAATATTTTGTTGGAAGTATTTACGGTAGTTTAAACAGGTCTCATTAAAAAGTATCATGCATGGTGAATTGTTTAAACAGGGTCCCAGATAGCTTCAACTGGATGAAAAAGTTGTATAATTTTAGAACTTATCCGGAATGGAATAAATAGCGATTAGGTGTATTATTTGGACTGGTAGTAATTCTGGATTGAGGATAGTTTGAGATACTTATTATAACTTATTAGTTGCATGTAGGATTGTCAACGTATATTTGTTCCACCACAGTCGCTTGAATTTTAGTGATAAATGTATGAAAAAAAAATAAGAAAAAATACTGTTATATGTATAATACATATAACAGTTTTTTTCATTTTTTTTTTCATACATATATCACTAAAATTCAAGCGACTGTGGTTCCACCTAACAGAAGTTCCAGTGGAAACTTTATTATAAACATTGTCATTATACCTGTACCTGTCGGAACAAATATTACATACTATTTATTCCGTTAAGAACATCTACTGTAATATTTATTCCTGTAGAAATAATATTCTAGAATAGTTTTTCCATTTGGAAGTTATATTATGAAGGAACTTTTATTCCGTGACAGGATCGCCTTGTGTCGCTTTTTCGACAAAAGTCGAAGGCTCGACAAAAATTAACAAAATATCTTAAAATGGGGGCCGAGTTAGCTAAGGTACGAGTTGATATCAATCGTTTTCTATGACATGTTTTCCATTCATTTCATTTGCTTATCGTTTACCTCTTTATAACGAATCTGTTGCCATTTGTCAGGCTGATTAGTATAATACGATACACATATAACAGGATGATCATCAATTTCGGTACAGGTTAAAAGTTATAGAGAAGATAAGAGGATAAGATTTTTAGAAAGTGGCGGGTTCTTTGTTCGGATCTTTGATGACTGTATACATATCTGATGGGAAGACCCGAGGACATCCGAATAGACAGTTGGTGCGTTTTGATATGTGCACGAGGTCGCCTATAGTCATATAAGCTTGGAATCGCCTATAGTCACATATTTAAAGCTGGGAAGACGGTGTAGACTTTATTGTAAAAAAATCAAAACAATATGCAAGTTTTTCTGCGATGATTGTTTTGTATTGGATTTTATACTGAATTAAATTAGTTAGTAAGTTAACAGATCTTAACAATTAATTAAAACTTTTAATAGGGAACTGGAGACAAATTACGCATTTTTCATATTTTGTTTAAAATCAAATGTCATTCAGCCTCAGCTATGTACTTTTAAAAGTTCTCTTGGTGGGCAGTACTGTAAGTACTCCAGTGGTGCATCCATTAGGCCGTGCGGTGTGTACTATAAAAGCGCAATTAGTGTCCTAGCTATTGGAATAACCCACTAAACACATAACGTTCAAAGAACGTTGTGGATTGGTTCATGTAAGGTTATTTCGGACCTTAACGTTACACGAACGTTGTGAGAACGTTAAAATGAAACGTTACAATTCAACGTTCTAGGAACGGTTTGTTTTAACGTTGTGTGGAAGTTTCAGTTTGGTTATGTTACAAATTATACGTTGTAGAAACGTTTAATATTAGTTACTTTTTAACGTTACTTTACTAACATTCTTAAAACGTTCGAATAATGTTCCTCATTTTTTTTTTGAAAAAATAATCTTTCCAAAAAAAATAAAAAAAATAGCAAATTAATAGCAAAAAATGCAAGTAAGATGTTTGCCGTCTTGCTTGTTAATCAAACCTTTATTTTGTTTCAGAAAGTGAATGCTGATAGTTTTTAAAACTAAAAAACCGACACTGTATTAAGAACAAAATAACTTTTTATTCCTTAAACATATAGATTGATCGAATAAAAGTTAAAATTCATTATTTTCATTATTTATTATAACTTTTTTCATTCACTTTAATTTGTGAAACATAATTAGTAATTATATACATAATGATATTTGATACAGCCATTATGTTAATCAAGCATATTCTGATAAGGTTGACCTATAGAATGATGTTGACCAGATGTTAGACAAATTTCAAAGATAGTTGCTATGGTAATTAAGGTTATAGGAAATCTAAGTGTAATGGGATAGTCAATTTTGAGACTATTTCCTGTCGTGTATTTGTAAGAAAGCAGTGATAACAAAGAAAACAAAAGAGAAAATCGCATCATCTAAAGAGAAAGAAACATGTAAGTTGATTGTTACTTTAAAAATTCTGATATACGTATATGATTATGAATGACAAATAATAATGTTTTTTAACCACAAATAAAACTTATTTTATTTCGGAAATCTTTGTTAAATGTGAAGATTGCATTTATAACCCTTATCAATGGAAAAGTGTATTTTCGAATTTTCCTTGTTACATACTGTTTCCGAATGTTGTTTAATTATTTTTAGGTCATACAAATTTAAAAGAATTGGACAAAATGCACAATAAATTACTTTAAGTTAGTAACATAATAGCAATCCTTAATGCCACATCGGATTCGAAATTTGCAAATATATATGCATAATTAAAATGTTAAATATTATAATAATGTTGTATTTAGATTTGACTTTGTATTTTTTTCACTAGAATTATTCATTTAGATAGAACATTTTTTACATGGTTCTGTTTCCTGTATCCATATATACCCTCACTTTTCCGGCTTAACTTAGCTAGCACAGTGAAGTCTAACATTCTAAATAGATGTTGGAAGATGTGGTATGAGTGCCTTATCCCTTATGTCATCGCCTTGTATAGTCTAGTTTTAAACAAGAGTCTTTTAGGATTTATTATATTCATAAGAAGTATACATTGGGTACTTATTTGTTCACTTCTTTATTATAGGGGCAGTGAAATAATTTTTATGAAGATTTGCTACACTGGACATGCTGGAAAAGAATTAAACAAAAGACGAAATCATAAAAAGTGCCAAAATGAAAGTGTAGCAGAAAACAAAAGGAACACTCTTGTGAATACAACCCATGTTAGATTACAAAACAAGGACATAACTGTATAAACCTAATGAAGTGAAATTACAGAACTAGGAAATAACTGTATAAACCTAATGATGTGAAATTACAGAACTAGGAAATAACTGTATAAACCTATTGAAGTGAAATTACAAAACAAGGACATAACTGTATAAACCTATTGAAGTGAAATTACAGAACTAGGAAATAACTGTATAAACCTATTGAAGTGAAATTACAGAACTAGGAAATAACTGTATAAACCTATTGAATTGAAATTACAAAACAAGGACATAACTGTATAAACCTAATGAAGTGAAATTACAGAACTAGGAAATAACTGTATAAACCTATTGAAGTGAAATTACAGAACTAGGAAGTAAGTGTATGAACATGATGAAGTGAATTACAAAACTAGGAAATAATTGTATGAAACGAATGAAGTGAAACTACAGAACTAGGAAATAACTGTACGAACCTAATGAAGTGAAATTACAGAACTAGGAAATAATTGTATGAACCTGATGAAGTGAATTACCGAACTAGGAAGTAATTGTATGAACCTGATGTCAGAAGTGAATTACAGAACTAGGAAATAACTGTATGAACCTGATGAAGTGAATTACATTGATAAGAATGAAACATCATGAATATACTTTATAATTTTCATTCTAGATCTGATGTTACAACGTGTAGTTACATAAAATTAAACTTTTAAGAATTTGCTCCTTGTCTAGCTAAAATAAATTATTTATTGGTATTCATATCTTTGTATTCATTATTTAAGAAAAATAGGAAACATGGATGTGTTGATTTAATCCATTCAAATATGGGTACAATTCCTGAAGAGACAGATTAATTGATTGTTGTTTGCTAATACGTCCAGTGGCAAAATGTTCATGCATGTTCAGGAAGATGGAGAGAAAAACAACGTTGAGCCAATGAATGTAGATACGCTGGACCATTGTTGTGCCAACATATAAATGTTGTCTGGGACTAGGCTAAATTTGGGTTCCAGATTGGTAACAAATGATTATATTTAGGTTCCAGATTGGTTACACAAGGTTCTATTAAGGTTCCAGATTGGTTACATAAGGTTCTATTAGGGTTCCAGATTGGTTATACAAGGTTCTATCAAGGTTCCAGTTTGGTAACACAAGGTTCTATTTAGGTTCCAGGTTGGTTTTCCATAACGTTATATCATAACGTTCTTACAACGTAACTGGTAGTCCACACTTTTACGTTCCTACAATGTTAAATCACAACGTTCTCACAACGAAACAGAAACGTTCCTGGAACATTTCCTGAACGTTTTTGTGTTTTGTGGGAAGACTGTACGTGGTTTAGATGGCGGGTAAACGGAGAATGATAAGCCAGCTATGCACACTAACGAATTATTTCAACAACTCTTTGTTGGTTCGTAGATGCAAAACATGTACCATAATAGTCCATACTCTCAAGTATCAACAGCTTCCAGTAGCAGCCAAATTTGACTTATTTTGATGAATTAACATACCTTAGTAGTAGTGTTATGCACGTTCTAAAACGTTTAAATAAAAACGAGTCCTTAACCAATCCAAATATCTCAATACAACTCCTAAGACACAATTGTTCTTTTCTTGTAACAACATAGATCTTCAGAGATGTTGACTGAATAAGAACGAGTCCTTAAGCAATCAAAACATCTCAATATTATCTCTAGGACATATTCTTCTATTTTTGTAACAGTATATATCTTCAGAGAATCAGTGACCTATTGTATCATTAAATACATATATAGTTTTTTTTCCTGTATTTAAATATTTGAAATAGTCGGTAAAAATTGCTATTAATTATAATCCTGGTACTTTTGATAACTATTCACTATTAGTTTCGTTTTGAACCAAACTATGTAGGCAAGTATCTATTTATTATTACTTCAATAGTAAAATCATACACGCATAAGTTCGCATAGATAAGAAATAACTGATTTGATGATGTAACTTCACCTGGTGTTTCGGTTTAGGTTTTATATTACCTAGGCATTATCCTCATCAGGTACCCTAGCCTTACAGCAACACGATAAAAATAAACGAAAATTCTGGGGCACGACACTCGGTGAATCATCTCTCTGTTCTCTTTAAATTGATTTGCAAATATGTGATATAGCTTAATCGCCTATATTCTATTTTAATTTAGAAGATGTTAAATATTCTTTTAAGTTCTTGTGTTTCCGGTATGCAATAATGGGTGGTTTTTGAAAAAGTTGGTTTGCTGTGCCATCTTTCGAAACTAAGTGCCAGTGTTTTCTTAAAGTTTTACCCAGTTGTTTAACTCTAGGATTAAATTTTGTTATGAAGCATAAAGGTGGTGATTTCCCTTTCTTCCTAGATATGTACCGTAATGTACTTTCCCTTGTTCTTTTCATTGTTGTTGTTTTTAAGGGGTCAATTTCGTCTGCAACATAACCCCGTTTCTGGAGTTTTTCTCTGAACAATTGAATTTGTGCTTCTATGTCCTCTACATTATTAGATGACCGAATAAATCTTATAATTTCTCCTGTAATAAAACCTTTGAATACAGACGATGGTTGGGATGATGATCTATGCAGGTATTGGTAGTTATCTGTTGGTTTGCGATATAGTTTGATATCTAAGATTTTATTTGTTATAAATCTTTTTCCTTTATACACTGTTACATCTAAAAATTAAACGTTGGTCCTTGAGGTTTCATGTGTGAACTTAATGAGTGGATGAATGTTGTTAGCTATTTCAAAAAAGTCAACCAGTTCAATTTCATTTCCGGCAAATAACATAAAGCCGTCATCTCTATATACTGACAAATGTATAATTTTGAAAGCGTGTGTAAATTCTTTCAGTATTTTTGAGATGATTTCAAAAATTCTCAAGTCAGTTAAGCTTGGCGACATAGGGGCTCCCATGGGAACACCCTCTATTTGTTTATATATTACGCTATTAAACTCAGATTCATTGTTTTCTAGTGTAATTCCTAGTAATTCCAGAAACATTGAATTCATAAAAGCAATTGAAAAAAGAAAATGAAAATATTGATCGATCTTTTAATTGTAGGAAAGACCATGGAAGATATTCGCAGACATAGAAACGTAAAACTTATGACAGACCAAAAGAAGTTGGTAAAATATACGTCGAAACCGTCCTTTGACCATTTTCAGATATTTAACCAACACCTTATGGGTATAGAAAACAAAAAAGTGAACATTCTTTTAAACAAACCAATCTATGTTGGTCAGGTAATATTGGACTTTTCGAAAGCTCTGATGTATGAATTCCACTACAAAATAATGAAGCCCATGTATGGAGAAGATATTCGATTGCTTTTTACGGATACAGGTAAATATTCTTTATATATATTCTATGGAGATAAAAGACAAGTAGTATTTTACACAAGTTATCAATTTTATCGCTTCGACCATGCATTCATTGTTGAAGGCCGTATGGTGACCTATAGTTGTTAATGTGTTTGTCATTTTGGTCTCTTGTGGACAGTTGTCTCATTGGCAATCATTCCACATCTTTTTTGTATGTTTAAGTTAAATAAATTCTGTCGACAACCGAATTAATTATTCGACAAGTCAAAGCTAAACAGTAACGAATTTTTTTTTTCTTACAGACAGCTTGTGCTACGAAATCATGACAGATGATGTATACAAGGATATGGAAATCATCAAAGACCATTTCGACTTTTCTGGATATCATCAAACTCACTATCTGTTTTCAAACAGATTCAAAAAAATGCCTGGAAAATTCAAAGATGAACTAGATGGTAACTAATTTTATTATCAATCGATTAACAAAATTTGAAATTAACAAATATTAAATGATAACGAACAAAAATCCAAAGAAAAATAATATAATACCATTGCGATTTTTCTTTTTTACTTCACAAAAAAGATAATCTATTTTATCTTAAACCTAATTTTGAACTAAATAATTGATACATTTCGTTTTGTTTCAGGTGTTCCAATTAAAGAGTTTATTTGATTGCGACCGAAAATGTATAGTTTGAAATATGATGACGACAACACAGAACAGGAAAAGAAAACTGCCAAAGGAATAAAAAAAAATGTGCCGTCAAAAAACAGTTAAAACATGCCAATTATAAAGAATGCTTATTTCTAAAATGCATCGACAATGAATTCAATGAAATTGATAAAAAGTCAAAATCATGAACTCTTTGTCAACCATATTGTTAAAAAAGGATTATCAAATTTTGATGGGAAGAGATTTTGGACTAATCATATTTAGAGTTATGCCTATGGACATTTCAAAATAGGATTAAACTTTGTATGTTTTATTTTATAATTTAGTATGTTATTTTATTGTAAATAAGATTTAATGAACTTTTCTTAAAAACTTTAATGGAACGCCTGAAACAAACTCCTCTTACAGAGAGTACAATCATTTGCTTATATCATTCAATAGGCTAACAAGATCACCAGGATAAGAGTCTTCTGCTTTTCTTTTTTTGGTGCCGTATATGGAGGTGGGGGAGGCATTTCTGCTGATCCCCTTGAAGATGGAATATAAAATTCTGGCTTATAGGTTGGAGAATCAAAAGTTTCTGGATTAAAGGTTGTAGATCCACTAGCTTCAGTTGGGTGACAGGTTGTTTTATTCTCCTCCTAAAATATTTTTTTTAAATTTATAATTTTTTTTTTTCATTTTTATTTATTTTATATAAGTTATATATTTTTTTTTTCGTTCCTTAAGTGAAAGTTAGTTCTTCGAATATAAATGTGCTTGGTAGAACAACTTTCAAGTCTGCTAAGTTATATGATTTATAAGATCAACATTTTAACCCCCCCCCCCCCCCCCCCCCTACCACATATTTAAAATTTTTATATCTTAAAATATTTTCTCACTGGACAATCATACCACATATTTAATAATGTAAATAGACTTACTTTAAAATTTCCCCTCAGCATTTCCAGCTGGCTAACCAGTTCACTAAATTGGACTGCTTCCTCGAATGCGAGGGACAATCTACCATTAAAATTTGGTTTGTGAAAAAAGATTTTAAAGTTCATGTATGATTATAAATACATTAAAAAGAAATACTATTAAAAAAATATATAGATAAAAAAAAACATAGAAAAGGAAAATATAATTACACAATAAAATACTGAGAAGAAAAGTAAGTTCACAATAACTATCTTTATCTTTTTTTTCCTTTTAAGTGGTTCTCGTTTTATCCTTTGGAGTTATGTTGTATTGTGTCTTAAAAAAAACTAGTATTCACATTATATCTTGTGGCAGAAAAAAACAAATAATTAAAATGTGTGAATCATGACTTTTGGAAGTTCTTCTTATTTTTCAGCTATAATTATCCTTTTGAGCACTTCAACGCTAATAATAATTAAATGTCAAAAGAAAGGAAATTTATTACTGAATAAAGGCAACAGTAGTATACCGCTGTTCAAAACTCATAAATCCATGGACAAAAAACAAAATCGGGGTATCAAACTAAAACCGAGGGAAACGCATTGAGGATAAGAGGAGAACAACGACATAACACCGAAACGTAACACACACAGAAACGGACCAAGCATCAGACAAAACACCACGAGAATAACAAATAGAACATGAAAACCAAATACATGAATTTGGGATAGACAAGTACCGTGCCACGTCTTATCTCAATATCTCAAAAATAAGAGAAAACACAAACGACTCAACGTTAAAATGCAACACACACTTAAACGAACAATAATATAACAATGGCCATTTCCCTGACTTGGTACAGGACACTTTTAAAGGGGAATAAAAGTGGTGGGTTGAACCTGGTTTTGTGGCATGCCAAATCTCGCACTTTAATGGCAAAGTTAAATATAACATTGAGATGACAACATAATATTACAGGACTACAATACAAATACATAGGGGAACATATTAGACAAAGAAAAACATGATTAATAGATAACAAAAAGCCTCAGGTTTAAAATTCAATACGCCAAAAACGTATTTCTGAACAATTTCAAATGGAACAATTTCAACTGGATGAAAATGATGAAGAAACCTCAGATATCATTTTTAGCAGATAATTAAATTTTTCAAAATTTGTATTGGCTGTTGTGATGATTGTAGTGGGTATAATTGAAATAATCAGAAAATTTAGACAAAGACTGCAAAATTTACTAGACCGACTAGGAAACCCTCCTGCTGCACAAGACAATCAACAAGCTGCTCAAAACCAACCCATTGCTCCATTGCTCGCTCAAAATCAAAGACTTCCCCAGAATCTACCAGCTGCCAATGTGATGCCAGTACTGAGAAGATCTCAAAAGCAAATTAAGCCTGTTATAAGACTCAACTTGTAGTTAAAAATAAAATCAACGGTACCAATTTCGTTGCACCAGATGCGCATTTCGACAAAACATGTCTCTTCAGTGATGCTCGTGGCCAAAATATTTGAAATCCAAAGCTTATATAAAAGATGAAGAGCTATAATCCGAATAAATGTTCTTCATGTGTAAATTTTTGAATTAATTTATTGATTCATTTGAGAGTTCCTTGTTTCAAATATGTTAAAAATCTGGTTTTACTTCTACTAAGTACATAGAAAAAACCCAATTACTTTCAAAAGTTTCCATCTTTAAACAATTATTAATGTCAATTATTTCCTATATCTATATCGATAGTTTAATTTTTAATTTTTAATATAACTGATTGTTATATGATAAATACCTTAACATGTAAAGTTAGAGCTTATCTATGAATACATTAAAAAAAAACTTACCATTTCCCCGCCTAATTGTACCAAGTTTCGTGCCAGTTCTAAAAGACAGTTTTCGCGGTCTTTTCTTTTATATGAAATGTGGGTATGTATGGTCTTTTTGCATCAATCAGTATTAAACGACATGCTTTCCCATAAGTCATGTGATAGGTTGACTGTATGGTCGGGTATTATATAATTATGATTGATTGTGTTTATAAAAATAATAAAATCTATTAGATCTGATCTTGACAGGTTTTCATATAGCTTTTATCATGTTATGCATTCCAGTCTAGTAATAAAAGACAAAACATTCACACTTTTGATTGTTTAATTGGTCTCTATATGTCTCTTTTTACATAGGGATTAATTTCTCCAAGTTTTGCTATCTAGAGTTTATTGTTGCATTTTCATGGTTTTGTCGTGTTTACGATATCTTTTTTTATCAAAATATTTTTTATATGATCATGTGTATACTTTGATTGTTTTTTTATGGATCTCATTTGAGACAGGGAATCATTAATTCAAGTATATTAATATATTGCTACAATTTTTCAAAAAGATTTTTTTGTTTCCTTTTATTTAAAAAACATTTTTTTTAGGAGAAAACAAATGAAAAGTAACTTATTTTATACTTTTTATCAGTTTAAAGTTTTACAATGTATATTTATTGATTCAGTGAGAGCAATATATTATGTCTCAGGTCACATAGTTTTTTTTAAAAATTAATTGATCTTTTTTTTTATAAAAGTGTTGAAAATTTGATCCTATGTATGTATTTTGTTGATGTTGTTTTGTAAAGTCTATTATACTTTATTTAGAAACTTTTATTGCAAGAAAGAAAGAAAAAAAATGATGATAACTTTTTTATACTTGATATCTGTTTGAAGTTTAATACACATTCATGTAAGTGAGCTCAATATATTTTCTCTCAGGTCACAAAGTTATTTTTAATTCGCTGATCTTTTTTTTTATTATATGGTGTTAAAGATTTAATCATATGTATGTATATTGTTGAAGTTGTTTTTTTGTTTGTAAAGTATTTTACATCATGTAATATTTAAGTGTCAACATATAGTGTAAATACATTGTTGTATTCATTGCATAATTGCCCTCAAGTCCTTATTTCATAAAAGTATTAACATAATTGTCCTTGACTGATGTATTTCTGTGAATCAAAGCTATCTCAGATAACATATTTTTTTAATGATATATGGGTTATATGTTTTTAAATATTGATGCATTTAAAATAAATAAAAAGATATATTGGCTGGAAGTACCTCGTCATTAACTACTTTTACTTTAACAACTATGAGACAAGTGGGAGGTTAAGCTATAGCTATGATATCAGGTTGAAACCACACTTTTTTTTTCTGAAACTACCCGTACAAAGTATGGAATGTGTCATTTGTCTTATATTTGTTGCGTTGTTTGATACATTCAAACGTTTGATTGTGTTAGTTTTTATATAGACTACATCTTTTCAAACATACACTAGACTAGGCTAGTATTTACCTTCTTATTGTTTTGCATTAAAGAACACCATATCTCATTTTGTTTGTATGTCTTGTGTCTTTCTTGGGCTTGTAAGACTTAATTAAAGGGGCAGTATCTACAAGATATAGAAAAAAATAAGTATGATGTAGTTTTGTTTTCAATCATTAATGATAGTGAAATAGCAAAATAAAATTCGCTTTTAGCAGCCAGTTCGGGATTCAGTTTTGTCAAAATATGCGATGCAATATGTCGCTAATGAATTATTTACATGCAAGTTATAATCAGACCTCATTATTAAGTCCGTATTAACGTAAACGTCTATTGAAGCTGTTAGCTAGAGATGGGTTATTCATAAACGGGGCGTGTTCAGCTAGAAAAGGAAAACTAGTGTCAACATTGAAAGTGGAACCAGCTAGAGTAATTATTTGGTTGACTGATGCCATCTATAAAAACTCATTCCTATACGAGTACTAATATATTGTTTTAACCTTTATGATATGAAATCAAACAGACATTGGCAAACCCACATGCCCGAGTTCGCCATATCTATTTATATATTTGTTTATGTTTATATCGACACTCCGACATATCTCATCGATGGTTAATTACTAGACTTAACTACACACGGAATGCTGATACATAATTTTGAGTTTATGCATTTTTCATTTATCATCAATGTTAAAAATTAACATTATGTAAATTTGTCATATGACTTTTAAATAGAAACTTCTGAATTTGATGATTTTATTCTTTCTATGTTATGCATAGCAAGATAATATACTTCTTAAACATACAAAAATAACAAAATGTTATCGAACAGAAAGTTTAATTGCTATTATATATATTTTCGCACATTTCAGTCACTATATATAATCAGTAAAACCATAATGCATGTATAAAGTATGATTTCTTAAAGGGACACTAGCTGGCAAATTCATATTTACTGATTTAGTAAAAAAACTCATTTTCGACTTATAACAAACTAAAACGTATATATCCAATTTAAAAGGTCTAACTGAAAATGAAGTGATTTTTTTTTACTATAAATAAAGGTTACAGTAGTTTCCCGCTGTTCGAAAGTCATGAATTGATTGAGAGAAAACAAATCCGGGTTACGAACGAAAACCGAGAGAAAGACAACAACTTTAAGAGGAAAATAACGAAACAACAGAACCACTGGAGTACATCAAAAACAAACGACAATGCAACACACACAGAAACTAACTATAAGATAAATAAAGGCAACAGTAGTATATCGCTGTTCAAAACTCATAATCCATGAACAAATTAAAAACAAAATCTGGATAACAAACTAAAATCGAGGGAAACGCATTAATTTTAAGAGGAGAACAACGACACAACACCAAAATGAAACACACACAGAAACGGACTAAGCATAAGACAAAAACTTATGAGAGTAACAAATATAACATCAAAACCAAACACATGAATTTGGGATAGATAAGTACACGTCTTATAGTAATTTGAATTCTCACTCAAAAATAAGAGTAAACAAACGACACAACGGAAACACAACGTTAAAATGTAACACACACAAAAACGAACTATAATATAACAATGGCCATATTCCTGACTTGGTACAGGACATTTTTAAAGGAAATAATGGTGGGTCGAACCTGGTTTTGTGGCATGCCAAACCTCCCTCTTTTATTGCCATGTGAAATATAAGTACCGTGACATGTCTGATAGTAATGTGAAATCACACTCAAAAATAAGAGAAAACAAACGACAGAACGGAAACACAACGTTTAAATGTAACACACACAGAAACGAACTATATAAGATAACAATGGCCATTTTCCTGACTTAGTACAGGACATTTTAAGAAAACATTGGGGGTTGAACCTGGTTTTTTGGCTAGCCAAATTTCGCGCTTTTATGGCGATTTACAACTGAAATACTTGTAGCTCAATTTATTTTGAATCAATCATCAATTTTGACTTAATAAATACTTAATGTTTCTTTGGTTCCGTTGTTTGTCTCTTAGAGTTATGTGTTCCCCTCGGTTTTGGTTTGTGACTCGGATTTGTTTTAGCGTAATTGATTTGTGACTATTGAACAGCGGTATATAAATAAAGACAACATTAGTATACCGGTGTTCAAAAGTCATAAATCGATTGAGAGAAAACAAATACGGGTTAACAACCAAAACCGAGGGAAACACATCGCCTATCTGAGAGCCGTTGTGTAGTGGTTAGTGCATCGGACTACTAACACAAAGTTTCCTGGTTCGATTCCGATTTCTGGATGAAAATTTCAGTTACTGAATTTTCGGCTCTTCCTTGACACCATTTGCGAGTATGGTCTTGAGGAAACTATGATAGTCCGTCGGAAAGGGACGATAAATGGCTGACCCTGGTTAAGAGTGAGTCATATATCTTACACGTTAAGGACACCCTTGTAGATTTCGAAAAAGAGTACGCTAACGCCGCAACAAGGCAGCACTCGCAACGGCAAAGTGGAAAGGGATAAATATAAGCTGCAATACCTGTTGGTCAATCCACTATAAATAAATCTGTTTATAAGAGAAAGTAGTATAAGAGTAATTCAAAGGAACATCAGGAACACCGAAATGCAACAAAAACAAACGCCAACGCACATAGAAACGAACTTTTTTTTATAACAACTGCCATATTCCTGACTTGGTACAGATCATTTACTACTGTTACCTTTATTTATTATTCGTCATCAACCGTTTCAGGTTAAACCATACAAAAGACTTTTTTTTTTAAATGAGCGGTATTTAATTTCACATGGGAAGAGAGTAAAATGAAAATGAAAATATGAAATATTTCTTTTCTGCAGAAAGATGTGCGTCCTTCTCTTTTACATAATGAGATATTATGACTTGTGAGGACAATACAGTGCTTATTATGTATGTGTAAACTTAATACGTTGTCTCTGTCTCATTAATCTTGGGACATAAGAGTCCTGTCGGAAGGTAAAAAGAATTAAGGAGGTATATATACATATACAAGTTCGAGGTTTCGCTAGCTATACAAACAGGTTTAATTCACCATTTTCTCCATAAAAAATGCCTGTACCAAGTGAGGAATATGACATTTCTTATCCATTCGTTTAATGAGTTCGAGCATTTGATTTCGCCATTTGATTAGAGACTTTCCTCTTTAAATTTTCCTCGGAGTTCATTACTTTTATGGATTTTCTTTTTAGAATAGAACCTACATAATAAATATAATCTCTTATATTTTTTTGCTTGTCAGAATAAGTGCAACCAAGTTGTTTGTATATTCTCCAAGCACACATTTGTCCACAATTACATTAATTTAAGAGTGAGAAAATATTACAAAAAAGAATTCATTGATATCTTAATTGTTAAAGTATATTATATGTATTCTCCAATGATTAATTAAAAAGTCATATAAATTATATATTTTTTATTGCATTGGTCTTTTCAAACTAATTCAAAAGTTGAAAGCAGTTAGAACTGGAAAGAACAGAAAAAAAACATATTAAATTTAACTAAATACAATTATGAAAAAATATTATCAACTTTAAGACATGTACAAATTTTCATACTAGTCTATCAACCTGTGCACTTCAAAACTGGAGCAGTTACAGCTACATAAAAATACTGAAATATTGCAAAAAAAAGTCAGTAATGTATAAATCGCATACTAATGCACAACAGTATTCAAAGCATTATGTTTTATACGAATCATGGGGTGTATTCAGGCTTCTCCCACTTTATCAGTTTTGGTTCCTTGACTTTAACATTACATTCTGGTACAGGTTTAAACAGTTCTTTCACTTGTTCCTTTTCTCTAGCCGATCCGTTACATAGCCGACATACTACGCAAAAAAGGATAATTACACTTGTTACAGAAAGTAGTCCGATTAAAATTCCTATTGAGGCACTGGATACAAATATAGTTCCTTCAAACTTCTGCAACGAAATATTATCAATTATTTAATGTACCAAAATCAATGAACTTTTGGTTTAAAATGGCCACGAAAGAGGGTTTGATGTCAAGGATATGTTTATCAACAAATGAGCTTTGTACGAGAAATGTAATTACGTACTGTGTTGTTGAAATGAACTGTACGCGCGCGTTACTATATTTATTACGACTAATCGAATTTTACTATAAATGAACAGTTTTTTGGGGTTTTTTTTCGAAAAGAAATCGGGTTTTAATGCTCTTAAACTCCGTAATCGATTTAATCCTTGGTGTGCCAACTTATAAGCCTAGTATATTTGATGAAGATATTACAGCCGATGTGCCAATGTCACTGTTTGGTGAACTTTTTGTCCTGAAAATATCACCAACTATGTAGTCAGGTCTTTGACGCTGATATTGAATATCTTTGATAGATGAAAAGTAGAAAAAAGAAGCGAAAGATACCAAAGGGATAATCATTGATTGTTTTGAACTAAAATCAGACTGTTGATTTTTTTTGTTTGAATTGATTTGCATTTTATTTTCATTTCGGTGCATTGCATTATTCTGATCTTTTCGAAGTCAAAAGCTTGTAGTTCAATGGTTGTTTTTGTTGTTGTTTACCAATATTTTTGTATTGTTTTGTACATAGATCAGTTAGTTTTTGTGTTTGATTTATTATCATTTGTCATTTCGGTGCCTTGTATTTTGGTTGTCAAGAATATGAGTTATGGTCAATGTTGAAGGCCAAGCGATAACCTATAGTAGTAAACTTCGATGACATTTGGTCTCTGATGGATAGTTGTCTTATTGACAATCATCTCACATGTCCATATTTTATAAACATCGTTATAAAAACTATTTTGTATTCATCTAATGTATTTATAATGGGCGCATTGCATTTGCGCCAATTTTTAAAAAATCCAATCTTTCATTTGCGCCACAAGGTTATATTTCATTTGCACCATAATATTAAAACTTCGTTGCGCTATTTTACAGGTAAAACAGGTAATATAAAACGTAAAAGTTAGATATTCATTGCTCTAAAAGTATTTTCTCTACAGTAATCTCCCTAGATAATTGAGTGAATATATACTTTTTTCTGATACAATACTGAGAGTTACAAAGGTTTAAACTGAATGATGTGTAAGTGTTCACATGTTTGAGCTATGAAGATAGACATTGTCAATTTAGAAACAAACAGAGGAAATAAGTCTGTATTTGTGATGATCACTCATAAAGGTTATCATATGTTCTGAAAATGGTAAAAAGTCGTTTAGGTGTACAAAAAAGTATTTGGAATCCAGAATAACAATTGAAATGGACAGCAGGTCGACGATGGGAGCAAAAAAAAAAGAACTATCTTTTTGAGCAAATATGGTATGCACATAATAGTGGTTTATAGACATTAATACATTAGGACCGTCGTTTATAAAGTTTGTGACAGAACAGACTGATATCTTTACTATAGTGTATATATAGATCGAGTATAGTGCTTAAAACTGTCTCATTATTTAATTCCAGTGTATAGTGCTTTCTTTTAGGTTTTATGATCACTTTGATTTAAAACAGAATTGTGTCTTAATAAAGTTTTTTAACATAACTCGTATATGGTTTTATGATGACTGATTTCTGAGGAATATGTTTTAATTATGCAAACAAAAAACTGCCTTTATAATTAAAAGCCTTTTCTGAAAATAGGGTTTTGCATACTATTTACCTGTATTTACCTGTAATATTGGAGCAAATGAAAGGTTTCAGTATTGGCGCAAATGAAATATGGTTTGTGGTGCAAATGAAAGATTTTTTTGGCGCAAAAGCAAAGCACCGATATATAATGTATAGTCTAAACGTTAACTTACTCTTTCAGGCGCCGACGTCGAAATTGAAGCTGCAATAAATTGTATTGTATAATATGACGTTTCAAAATTGTGTTTTTATACTAATCGTGTGTGCGTGTGCAAATTGTTAATAAATAATTATTGTTATTATTGATATATTGTTATTATAATCACTATTATTATTATTATTATAGCGAAATGCCGATGTAGAATAACCTGTGGATGTATACTATGCCACTGACAGTAGATGTTTCCTCCTCGGAGGGTATGACCAGCCCATGCAGGAACCAATACGCCTGTGTTGTCATGAATTATAATGCATATAGTCCAAATTAGAGAAACAAGTGTTTATAAAATTTTCAATTTTCAAATTACTAAACTACAGGAATTGATTATGTTATATGTATTTCGCAAAAACTTTCGAAACTCGAACTTTATATAGGCATTTCACCTTTTCGTCTCGAGCGTCATTGATGAGACTTTTAAAGATCGGACCCACTTTTAATCATGATTTTTATGGTGTGTTTATTTACAACCACTGGTTTGAAACCATTGCTGATGGAGATTTCCTTTCGATCCGAAGGTATCATATGCCCAGTAGTTAACACTGCTGTGTTGACATGAATGATCATTGATATGGTTATCCAGGTGTAATGATAAGTCGTTATACTAAGGCTATTTTTTTCTTATTTTTTCTGTAGACTTAGCTTTAATTTTTTATAACCATGCATTGGCAAGCTTGATAACTCGTAATTGTTTGTCAGTAACTAAATATACGATGATGTCCCATACGGAACCTTCTGACCTTGTTTGTTTACATTAAAATTTCAATGGCGTCAAAATCACGTGATGTCAATTCGTTATATCCAATCAAATTGCTCTACTGTCAATTAGGGGATTTTTCAGTCTACGGCAATTACGTTATTTCTTTCTGAGATATTGCTTCAAAATAGTTTGCAATAGTTCTGGGTTTTATTCAACAGGAAAACTCCTTTTTTGCCATCCCTTTTGACATCAAGGGAATTTTGTATGAACATTTACCTACAGTCATGATGGTCAGAATATCGATCTTTTTATAATGAATAAAAAGAAAATTCTATGAAAAATAAATTTAAATTGTTTCTTATTAACCAACTCTATATGCCTGTTCAAAATTATGGCATGGACATCGTTTTTTCATATAATTTTCCTTTCATTTTGGTTGGGCTTTTTTCGCGGGAAAATCGAGAAAGAGGTAAGGAGCATGTCATTTTTGAATTCCTAAAAATACGATTTGCTTGACCTATAATGCCACAAGATTGATGACGCTGAATGGAATGTACACAATGAAATGGAGGCCGGAAATGGGATTTTGTGAAGTTCTAGAATGATTTTAAATATTCGGAAGTTGGGATTGAAACGGGCATTAGAAAATTGGCATTTTTTGGCAATAATTGAGAACAACAATGAA
Organism: Mytilus trossulus; assembly: GCF_036588685.1. Taxonomy (NCBI): domain Eukaryota; kingdom Metazoa; phylum Mollusca; class Bivalvia; order Mytilida; family Mytilidae; genus Mytilus; species Mytilus trossulus. Next base: position 18,756,101 of record NC_086374.1, on the reverse strand, counting down.
AACTTACCTTTAGAAATGTTTTTTTATTCAAAAGTGCAGAAAAAACGTATTTTGCATTGTTTTTCTACGCCAGAAGTACCGTAGTGACATCAATGCGGAGTTTCCCCGTGTGTTAAGTTCAAACACAAATACCTAACGAACTGACAAAATGAACGATCTTAGACTACGGTAGGATATAATAATAAATGAAATGTTTATTACACTTTGAACATTTCAAAATACCGAAATTTCTCCCTCATGATCGTTCGGAATTTCGAATCCGCAATTTTCTTCAATTTTTTACTTATTTTAGTCGTTTTAACTTTTTTGATAAGATCATCACGAGTCTTTTAAGGCGAAACTCGAGTCTGGCGTACACATTTTATATCATGGTACTGTATCTGTGATTAGTTAAAATTTTTATTGCAATTATTAGTTTAACATACCTGCACTAGTAGCATAAATCACAAGGAAAACAGTAATACAGTGTATTCTAGACATCTTTTATAAAATATCAACATAGAATAAGGAAAAAGCATTCTATTCAAGCCGAAAGTAATACCTTTTAAAGAACTTTGGTATTATTGAACAATTGAAATGTATAGAAATTGAGTTCAATTGACTAAAGACTTTACCAAAGTATTTTCTATTTGTTAATTGATTAATTATTGTTGGCAAACACAAACGTGCGCTAAAGAACAAATACGCAAGTGCACATTATCGAACGAATACCTTTTTAAATTTTGTTTAAACATTGTACAATATATAAAACCGATCATTTGATTTTTTTTAAAGACGATTACTCTTTTTAAATAAAACAAAATGAAAGTTCTTGAAACAACAAATATAGTTTATAAAGAAACGATTAAAAAATGAGTACTTGTATTATATAAATTATTTTAATATTGCAGATACCAAGCCAGTTAGAGTTTTATCATTTTACACTACGATCGTCAATAGAAACTGGACATCAATATTGATAATATTGTTAAAATGTTATGTTAATCGGTAGTTCTTGTTCCATGTAAGACTATATAATGGCGATATACTAATCCATGAATGTTCAGATACTTATAACTAATAATTTAGACAATATTAGGGCCAAAATAAAAAAAAAGCTATAAAGAGACAAACAGTTAAATTTCGGAGTTTAGTTAGTAATCAAAGGTACCAGGATTATAACTTAGTACAACAGACGCACGTTTCGTCTACATAAGACTCATCAGTGACGCTCATATCAAAATATTTACAAAGCCAAAGAAGTGCAAAGTTGAAGAGCATTGAGGATCCAAAATTCCAAAAAGTTGTGCCAAATACGGCTAAGGTAGTCTTTAACCGATTTTTTTATATAGTTTCTAAAACTTTTCGTAAAAATCGTTCTCATGGACGCAGAAAAAATCGCAATCAAAGAAAATTTCGGACCAACCATACAAATATTTCGGACCTAATTTCTATTTCAAAAATCAACGGCAGACATTATCTGTTAACCAAGCTTTGTTCTTTACCTATAAATAAATCAAATAAAATTTTAGAGGATTGCAACACAATTTCATATTACAGTCCTAAGTATGAAATTGTCCAAATTATAATGGCATATTGTTATTCTAAACTGTTTCCAAAAACTGATCGCCCTGAAGATCATAAAAAACATTTTATTAAAATAAAGTATGTCAATAAAGGTTTTGATTTTGTAAATATTGCCGGTATTTTTAACGACCATTCTGTTAAAGACCAAATTCCTGGATATTTTGATAATACTGAACTCCCTCTCATTTGTTATATTTACAAGAAATCTACCCGAAAATATGTGTTTAATTATAGCCAATTGTGTAAAGATGTAAATATCACTGAAAATACACCTATGTCGTGTAATTGCAGTAATTCAGAATACACCTATGGCCCAATTTCCCATGTTATAACAGGAGACCTTAACCTCGTTCGCGACCGAGAGTTAAAATCATTCCTCAGTAAAGGACATAAATATCGTCCCCCGTCAACTATTAACTGGAATGAGTGTCGTAATATCATCCACGACTCACTCCGTGCCTACTGTTTGAAATGGGTAAAACGGGAAAAATCTGACAAAAAATCTTTGGACTCTTTTTTTAATTCAGTAATGAAGATAGTTGATATTCGAATACAACATTTTAAAGAACATTTTACTCTTAACAAAAACTATAAAAACCCTAATTCGCGTATCAAAAATAAACTAACAGAACTAGTCAAGGAATTTGTTTTTGTCCCGGCTGATAAAGCTGCTAATAATATCATTATTGTTTGACGTAAATTTTATAGAGAGGTTCTGCAAAAGGAAATCACGAATTCACCAGCATTCCAACTGACTTCATTTTCAGAAAACGACATCTGTAACAAACATAAACTTTTAGCTACTTCTTTACAAGCAGAACCAAACACAATGAAAGTCCCAACTATGTACTGGCTATCGAAGCTGCACAAAAAAAAACCTTACAAATAAAGATTTATTTCATCTTCTAGCCATTGTTCAACTACTAAATTGTCTGTTTTACTTACTAGTACACTTGGTTCAATAAAAAACCTGATAATAAATTGTTCAAATAAGGCCTTTGAAAATAGTGGAATTTATTAATTTTGGAGTGTCAAAAACTCGTTGGAAGTACTTGATAAATTGCATGCATATATTGGTGATTTTGAATCTGTTCAAAGTTTTGATTTTTCTACCCTATATACCACTTTGCCTCATATTCTTATTAAGAAAAAATTCACATCCCTAATTAACTGGGCATTTAAAAAGTGGGAATGCGAGTACATATGTTCAAACTCTTTTAGATCATTTTTTAGTAGCAATAAACAAAAGAACTATGTCAATTGGACATGCTTTGATACTATTTATGCGCTTGAATTTTTACTTGATAACATGTTTGTTCGCTTTGGAGATTCCGTATATCGTCAAGTTATTGGAATTCCAATGGGGACTAACTGTGCACCACTTATTGCGGACCTGTTTTTGTATTGTTATGAGTTACAATTTATGACTAAAATTAGCAAAGACCCATCAAAACAACATTTGATACAAAACTTTAACAATACTTTTAGATATTTGGATGATATATTGGCTCTCAATAATGACGACTTCAGTATGTATACTAAAGAAATTTATCATGTAGAACTTACTTTCAATAAAGCTAATGATAACAATGACCACTGCCCTTTCCTCGATCTTGATATCTATATCATAAACGGGAAGCTTAATACAAAAATTTATGATAAAAGAGATGATTTTTCATTTCCTATTGTTAATTATCCATTTTTAGATGGTGACGTTCCCTTGTCACCATCTTATGGTGTTTATATTTCTCAACTTGTACGATTCGCTCGTGTATGTAACAACGTATTAGATTTTAGCGAGAGAAATTTATGTATAACTGAAAAATTATTACACCAGGGTTTTCGATATCACAAACTGGTCAAAACATTTACTAAATTTTATCACCGGTATAAGGAAATAATTCGTAAATATAACTCAACATGCAGACATCTTATGCGTTCAGGTATTTCACATCCATTTTTTTATGGAAATATTCTTTATAAAGCACAAAAATGTCAGTTTTCTCCTCAGAAACTAACAAAACCTTTAAATAGACTTATTAAAAGGGGATATAGTTACGATACTGTTGTCAGGTCATTAAAGATTGCATATTTTGGCTTTAACATTGATCCACTGATAGGGTCTTTGCATCGGACTTAAACACATTTATTTCCAAAAAAAACAGTTGTTGGCATGACACGGGTTATGTTCTTCTCATACATTTTATGATAGTATGATACTAAACCCCTAACGGGAGGGATTGTACCTGATATTCATATGATGAAGACATAATATTTCAATCAGTTTAATTGAGGTCTGGAGCTGGCATGTCAGTTAACTGCTAGTAGTCTATTGTTATTTATGTATTATTGTCATTTTATTTATTTTCTTTTGTTACATCTTTTGACATCGGACTCGGACTTCTCTTGAACTGAATTTTAATGTGCGTATTGTTATTCTTTTACTTTTCTACATTGGCTAGAGGTATAGGGGGAGGGTTGATATCTGATAAACATGTTTAACCCCGCCGCAATTTTGCGCCTGTCCCAAGTCAGGAGCCTCTGGCCTTTGTTAGTTTTGTATGATTTTAAATTTTAGTTTCTTGAGTATAATTCGGAGTTTAGTATGACGTCCATTATCACTGTACTATTATGCATATTTTTAGGGGCCAGCTGAAGGACACCTACGGATGCGGGAATTCTCGCTACATTGAAGACCTATTGGTTGCCTTCGGCTGTTGTCTGCTCTATGGTCGGGTGGTTGTCGCTCTGACATGTTCACCATTTCCTTTCTCAATTTTATTTGCCTGGGACTTTAGAAAGTTTTGAAAACAGGAAATTTATAAAAATGACCACATGAGTGATATTCATGTCAACACCGAAATGTTGACTACTGGGATGGTTTAGTATAGTCCATTATCACTGTACTAGTATACATATGTTTTAAGGGGCCAGCTGAAGGACGCCTACGAATGCAGGAGTTTCTCGCTACATTGAAGACCAGTTTGTGGCTTTAGGATGTTTTCTTCTCTATGGCCGGGTTGTTGTCTCTTTGACATATTCCCCATTTCCTTTCTCAATTTTATTCAAATTTTATAAAACACTACACAAAAATCTAAACAATAAGCAGCACAAATCATAGATACCAATCCGTATAAAAACGTCGTCATTGTCACTATTATCGAATCACTTGGAATACCCTATCAAATACTTTAAAGAGTAAGCCGTTCCTGTTTCACTGATGGCATCCATCGTTAGACCCATTGCAGTTGAAACTGATGAGATAAACAAAGGCAACAATAGTGTACCGTTGTTTTTTAATTATAATTCGATTAAACAAAAGCAAATCCAACAAATGAAAACCCAGGGAAACACAACAATGCTATAGAGGAAAAAAAACGAAACTAATCAAATTTGTAGATGTCAAAACCAAGTTAAGGTAGACATGCTTATCATGATTATTACCTCAAGAGGCATATATCAATGGTCATTTATGCCTCAGATATTCGATAACGGTTATCCAAATTATGATGATGTCTATGAAACGTTCTAATTCGATGATTTCAGCTATACTATTGGTTCAATGTCCTCTAGGATAGTATTAGTCGTCAAGAAAACCATTTACGAAAACGACAAGCCCTAGAATATTTCATACACTGAAATATATATATCCGTCATATGCAGGCGCTGTTGGAACGATGCTGTTGTCGTAAAGACCCTAAGTGTCAATTTCAAATTTGGTTTATAATGAAATAATCATTTCAAAGTACACACGCGTAATACTGGTCTTAAATATTATTATCAATACTGTTGTTTAGTTTTCAAAATAATATAAAACATATTACTTGTATTCAGTTTATTAAATTCAATACTCAATACATTATCAAATTATATTTTCACAAAGAAGAATGATTCTTAGCAGTAACTTTTAATTTCAAGTATGTTAGTTCGTCTTACTAAAGGTAATGTGAGCTTTAGGCATGTGTATCTGCTTGGGTTTTTTCACCGAAAACAATTTTGGCTGAGTGTATTTACAAGGTTCTTTTTGAATATTTTTACGTTATGACTTTCGTCAAAACGAAAAAAATGACACCAATGTCTTTTCTGAACGGCTGGACTGTTACAGTTGTTGCGGCGTATTTAGTCATTCGATCACCTTTCTTCATCATTTTTAACTACCGGATAGGGAAATACAGGTGACCATGCATATTTTTATGTCTTTGTTTACTCTTTGGTTTTGATTGTTATTGTCTTTATACCACATTTACCCTAGGGATGATATACAAGTAATTAAGAACTATCAATCAACGTTTAGTTCAGTAAGTTACCGAAATGAAAACCATATGCTGATGGATAAGGTACGTATATCAAGGATATTACGTTTCTTTGATTGCAAACAACCTTTTCCCGTAACTAATAATCAACTTATTCCATGACCATTGATTAAATCATAAAACAACTTCGCCATAGTTTTTGCAAGACAAATGAACAAGGGTTTTATGAACTTACAGCTGGTAACCCTGGTGATTCCTACACTACCAAGAATTTATCCACTTTTTGGATACATTTCTACCCTCTTATATATCAGTTCTGTTCGGCAAGACTTGTTATGTTATACTTTCTATTATTTCAGTACTGTTTATTATCAAACAAAAACCTTACAATAACTATTTCAATAAATTCATTACTTAGTTTGAAGGACAGTTTTATATTGATTTATATCGAAAACAACCACCACATTCATTCCAATCTTTAAAGTAAAACAAAACCCGTGTGATCTCAATAAATACGACTTTGTTGTGGAAAAAACTTTCACCAGACATACAGCGTACCAAACTATAGATAGCTAAAAACAAAACATTTGTATTCTCATATAGAAGGGAACAAAAAGATAAATATCGTTACGCTTTTAAGAATGAACAGAGGTATGCATATATATATATAGGGGAATTAGGTTGTCTTTCTTCATACAGTTAATCGGAGATAGAGTTTAGATTGTTTTACAATGTATAAATAAAGTAAAAAGCCCGCAACTGAGATATGCTTAAAGATTAATCTTATTTATAATAAGTGAAACACACAGGGTTGACTATAGGGTTTTGAAATTTTGTCACTGGAATCTCCGATTCTTCATTGAACCCCATGTTAAAAAAAAGACATTGATTAGCTGTGCAGGATGAATAAATTATACGGCGGTCAGAGTCGCGTTTCTCGTAGGATCAGTAAAGCTTTCTCTGCAACACTGAAAATTTATACATATCTAACATATCCACTTGCTACAGTATTTATTTCATGAATCGTGGTATAACAAAAAGGACATTAAAACTCATAAGTCAAAAATACACTTACAACGCCATGGTTAAAAGCTAAACAAACAGACATATAAAAAGTACAAAAAACCTAAGAAAACTATAGACTGAGCAACACAAACCTTACAAAAACAATCGTTCAATTGATATGTTCATTTGTTGTGCAGAAAATTCGTGAATGAAAATGGGGAATGTGTCAAAGCAAAACAGCATTTTTTCTCAAAATATATTCTATTACAACCAGTTCAATATACTGGTTTTTAATTGTAAATACTATTTTTATCCATGTTTCCAGTAATGCAAATAAAGGATTAAACACAACAGTGAAAACTTGTTTACCTTTTATGATGTTAAAATCTTAGACAGTGTTAAAAGTTGTGTCAATACATTATGTGTCACTGCCTTTATACTTTAAAAAATGCTTGTATAAACTATTTATATATTATCTTTTGTGTATTTACCTTATAATTTGCTCTTATGCTAATATTTTGTGTGTAATTATGTTGTAACGTTTACTTATATTCATTTGTTGTATTTTCATTGAATTTCATATTTTGAGGAATTAAAGATATGAATGAATATATGGAAGAATGTTGTTATCCGATGATTATGCACTGTCAAAAACATTTGTTTTATTGAAATGAAATCGTTTGTACAGTTTTTTAAAGTATTTTGCAATGAAGAAGTCAAATATGTGCAACATTAATTCAATGAAAACATTTGAAATAAGTGCCATACATGGTTAATTGAAATTAATTAATTTCTATATTTTAATTGAATTTGGCAACCTTCTTCTGACTGGTCGGTAGAAGAGTAACCAAAGAACGAATTGACGTTTTATATGTTATAGTATTTGTTGATCCCTATGAAAAACATCAAAATATCTCATGTTGTAGGTTAGCTTAGGGCTTATAATTTAGATGTGTTAGATGTCCGCTTGGAGTTGAGATGTCTCGTTTAATAGACACAAACATGGCAAGATGAGTTCTCCCTACAAGAATTATGGGGTCCATGGCTAACTCGCATCTATAGAACATTACTTTTCCTATAAAAACGCGTCTTCATCTGAGGAAGTCGGGTTTTTTTGTTGTTTTTTGTTTTGTTAGCTGCTTGTTTATGTAGTAATTGCGCACGCATTAAATGCATACACCTAAAGATTATGTGTTAACGCTTATTCATTAAATGTGTTTGTTGTATTATATTTTGGCGAGTAATTATATGAAACTATGAAGAACAGGGTTTACTGTGTTACAATGAAGTATATATATTTTCCATTTTTTAAAGAACATCAGTTGTTCGACTTGTTAGTCAAATGCGTTTTGTTTAAATATACATTTTTAATTTTTTTGGTCTTTCGGAAAATGTTGTTTGTGCAGTATTTAGACCCTTCTACGACGAATTTTGTTTTATATGCACACGTATAAAAATTGCGGTTTTTATCCAACGCAATCATAGGTTTGAACGTTGTTTTCAATTAAGACTTGTTTATATTTTTATCGTTTGGGCTTGTATCATATTTTCCCTCCGGTTTATATGATCCGTTCATCCTATATTGACTCTTAAAATTCAAGAGTCAATCTTAAATTGAGGAAAATTATATGGCCTTCCAAATACCGTTTCGATCCCTAACATCACTGAAGAGACATATATTGTCGAAATCTAGATCTGGTGTACAAATGTAGAAGGAAAAGGAAACAAATTAAAAAGACAAACGACAGCTCTAAATGAAATGTAAATCATTAACTGATAGATATCATTACAATCGTTTCATATGGTTGTTCTCCTTTGTGTTATCTGTGATAAACTAATAAAAAATAAAGCACAATATACAGAAACATAGAATTACATATGTGCTACGTACATGCTACTGATGCAAGGACGTCTACCACGATTCATGTAGCAGATGAAAAAAAAACTTCTTAATGCTGATATTATTTGACAACTCCTTACACGAAGAAAAACTTTTGTCATTGAAGGAGACACCACCTCTAACTTCACCATTAGTCGCCTATTTTGATATATATTTGGATGTCTCTCAAATTTGTAGTAATACTATCTTTCTACGTAAAAGAAAACCTGCCGTATGTGGTTTGCTCAGGCAAAATGTTTACTGCTTTTTAACAAACTCATGTTCCATTGACAGACAAATTCCCTAACCCATACCCAAATCGACCTTTTATGTAGAGTATATGTATAAGGAAACCATAAAAAAGGTGCAAAAGAAACAAAAAGGACATTCACACTTATATTAGGGAAATAAAATAACAGCGTCAAGGACGATTGTGACAGTTCTGGTACATTCGTTTGATATGTTTCATCTTTTGATTTGGCCATTTGATTAGGGACTTCCCGTTTTAAATTTTTCATCGGAATTCAGTATTGTTGTGATTTTACTTTTTTTTATAACGGTTAACAAACTCGAAATACCGTCTGTACAGATGAAAAAAGATGATTCGACTTCACTAAATGAGTTCTTTGGTAAATAGCTTCCTTGTTAGAATTAACACTACAAGTAAAGCATGATAGGAAATACTATGAACAACAAGTTATCAAATAAAACTTGAAATCAGTATTAGTTGACTTAGTACAGCTTAGTTCTCAAGTTTATTTTTGTTTACATAATGAAAAGCTTCAGTCATTCTATCAAGTGTTTGCTATTCAGTTGATAAGGTAAGTTACCGTATAATGCACGATATGCAATTAGGTTGAATATGAAAAAATAACTTAGAAGAAATAAATGATAGTAGCATAGAATAAAAAGTAAATCGAACTTACATCATGAAATAAAGGGACAAGGAGAAATTCATGTTTTCTAAAATTGATGTTGATTTCCAGTTTGTTCAATACTTGGTTAATGGCATATCGTATCAAATATGAGATATCTACACCTTATTCAGGCGCTGCTTGAATACTGCTACAAAGAAATGGAAAGTTCATATTGGACGCTGAAATCATCCCTTCTTTCGTCAAGTGGTGTTTTCAACTGACACCATAAGTCAAGAAAGGATACAGACTGAACTGTATTTGCTGTATCCTTTATCTCTAGTTTGATAGACATATGCTTATAACATATTCATCATGCTTTGAATAATTTGGTGAGAAAACATCATCTATATATAACAAAAAGTGAAGTCAGAGCATACTGCTAAATTCTTTTAGGGATATTCCGTTTTGAATGCAGTGTTTTTGTGATTTACTTTTTCATAACGGTGTACAAACCCGACTATTTTATTTATTATGTCTGTTTACTTATTTTGACTAATTTACTTATTATCTCACGCATCGTTGTAAAATATAACGGAATTTGATGAAACTGTCGTACAAAGTGAGAGCGCTATAAAACCAGGTTTAATCCACAACTTTATACATTTGAAAATGCCTGTGCCAAGTCAGGAATATGACAGTTGTAGTCCATTCGTTTTTTATGTGTTTTGTCATTTGATTTTGCCATTTGATTAGGGACTTTCCGATTTGATTTTCACCTGAGTTCAGTATTTTTGTGATTTTACTTTTTCTTTATTCTGAAAAAGTTTTGTTTTTGGCTTGAAAAGAATACAAGCACATGTGATTCCAGTTAGAATGACGATTATTTGTTGAAAACATGTCCTCAAAACGTAACAAGTATGTTGTCAACCAAGAAATCAATCATCTTAATAATATAAGTTTCAAATTAAATTGAGAATGGAAATGGGGAAAGTGTCAAAGAGACAACAACCCGACCATAGAAAAAACAACCACAGAAGGTCACCAACAGCAAAAGAATGTTTTGTTTGAAACAGATTTACTTTTTAGAAGATACAATTTATCCAACCCTAAGTCAAGACACTTGTATCTACGATGGCAATTCTTATTTGTGAAACAAAAAAGAAAACACTCTTTCAATTTGTCTATTTGAATGAGAAATACACATGTAGAAATTCAAATTTAAAACTTTTACCAGATGGAAGAGTCTTAGGTTGTATTTATCCTTTTTGAGATTTTTAGTATCCACACCCGATTCACGCCACCTCTAGAGTAGGAAGTTTTTTGAGATTTTAAGTATCCACACCCGATTCACGCCACCTCTAGAGTAGGAAGTTTTTTGAGATTTTAAGTATCCACACCCGATTCACGCCACCTCTAGAGTAGGAAGTTTTTTGAGATTTTAAGTATCCACACCCGATTCACGCCACCTCTAGAGTAGGAAGTTTTTTGAGATTTTAAGTATCCACACCCGATTCACGCCACCTCTAGAGTAGGAAGTTTTTTAAGATTTTAAGTATCCACACCCGATTCACGCCACCTCTAGAGTAGGAAGTTTTTTGAGATTTTAAGTATCCACACCCGATTCACGTCACCTCTAGAGTAGGAAGTTGTTTGAGATTTTAAGTATCCACACCCGATTCACGCCACCTCTAGAGTAGGAAGTTTTTTGAGATTTTAAATATCCACACCCGATTCACGCCACCTCTAGAGTAGGGAGTTTTTTTGCGATTTTAAGTATCCACACCCGATTCACGCCACCTCTAGAGTAGGAAGTTTTTTGAGATTTTAAGTATCCACACCCGATTCACGCCACCTCTAGAGTAGGAAGTTTATTGAGATTTTAAGTATCCACACCCGATTCACGCCACCTCTAGAGTAGGAAGTTGTTTGAGATTTTAAGTATCCACACCCGATTCACGCCACCTCTAGAGTAGGAAGTTTTTTGAGATTTTAAATATCCACACCCGATTCACGCCACCTCTAGAGTAGGGAGTTTTTTTGCGATTTTAAGTATCCACACCCGATTCACGCCACCTCTAGAGTAGGAAGTTTTTTGAGATTTTAAATATCCACACCCGATTCACGCCACCTCTAGAGTAGGAAGTTTTTTGAGATTTTAAGTATCCACACCCGATTCACGCCACCTCTAGAGTAGGAAGTTTTTTGAGATTTTAAGTATCCACACCCGATTCATGCCACCTCTAGAGTAGGAAATTTTTGGGGATTTTAAGTATCCACACCCGATTCACGCCACCTCTAGAGTAGGAAGTTTTTTGAGATTTTAAGTATCCACACCCGATTCACGCCACCTCTAGAGTAGGAAGTTTTTTGAGATTTTAAGTATCCACACCCGATTCACGCCACCTCTAGAGTAGGAAGTTTTTTGAGATTTTAAGTATCCACACCCGATTCACGCCACCTCTAGAGTAGGAAGTTTTTTTAGATTTTAAGTATCCACACCCGATTCACGCCACCTCTAGAGTAGGAAGTTTTTTGAGATTTTAAGTATCCACACCCGATTCACGCCACCTCTAGAGTAGGAAGTTTTTTGAGATTTTAAGTATCCACACCCGATTCACGCCACCTCTAGAGTAGGAAGTTTTTTGAGATTTTAAGTATCCACACCCGATTCACGCCACCTCTAGAGTAGGAAGTTTTTTGAGATTTTAAGTATCCACACCCGATTCACGCCACCTCTAGAGTAGGAAGTTTTTTGAGATTTTAAATATCCACACCCGATTCACGCCACCTCTAGAGTAGGAAGTTTTTTGAGATTTTAAGTATCCACACCCGATTCACGCCACCTCTAGAGTAGGAAGTTTTTTGAGATTTTAAGTATCCACACCCGATTCACGCCACCTCTAGAGTAGGAAGTTTTTTAAGATTTTAAGTATCCACACCCGATTCACGCCACCTCTAGAGTAGGAAGTTTTTTGAGATTTTAAGTATCCACACCCGATTCACGTCACCTCTAGAGTATGAAGTTTTTTGAGATTTTAAGTATCCACACCCGATTCACGCCACCTCTAGAGTAGGAAGTTTTTTGAGATTTTAAATATCCACACCCGATTCACGCCACCTCTAGAGTAGGGAGTTTTTTTGCGATTTTAAGTATCCACACCCGATTCACGCCACCTCTAGAGTAGGAAGTTTTTTGAGATTTTAAGTATCCACACCCGATTCACGCCACCTCTAGAGTAGGAAGTTGTTTGAGATTTTAAGTATCCACACCCGATTCACGCCACCTCTAGAGTAGGAAGTTTTTTGAGATTTTAAGTATCCACACCCGATTCACGCCACCTCTAGAGTAGGAAGTTTTTTTAGATTTTAAGTATCCACACCCGATTCACGCCACCTCTAGAGTAGGAAGTTTTTTGAGATTTTAAATATCCACACCCGATTCACGCCACCTCTAGAGTAGGAAGTTTTTTGAGATTTTAAGTATCCACACCCGATTCACGCCACCTCTAGAGTAGGAAGTTTTTTGAGATTTTAAGTATCCACACCCGATTCATGCCACCTCTAGAGTAGGAAATTTTTGGGGATTTTAAGTATCCACACCCGATTCACGCCACCTCTAGAGTAGGAAGTTTTTTGAGATTTTAAAACTCTAGAGTAGGAAGTTTTTTGAGATTTTAAGTATCCACACCCGATTCACGCCACCTCTAGAGTAGGAAGTTTTTTGAGATTTTAAGTATCCACACCCGATTCACGCCACCTCTAGAGTAGGAAGTTTTTTTAGATTTTAAGTATCCACACCCGATTCACGCCACCTCTAGAGTAGGAAGTTTTTTGAGATTTTAAGTATCCACACCCGATTCACGCCACCTCTAGAGTAGGAAGTTTTTTGAGATTTTAAGTATCCACACCCGATTCACGCCACCTCTAGAGTAGGTAGTTTTTAAGTATCCACACCCGATTCACGCCACCTCTAGAGTAGGAAGTTTTTTGAGATTTTAAGTATCCACACCCGATTCACGCCACCTCTAGAGTAGGTAGTTTTTAAGTATCCACACCCGATTCACGCCACCTCTAGAGTAGGTAGTTTTTTAGTATCCACACCAGATTCACGCCATCTCTAGAGTAGGTAGTTTTTTCACAACATTGATGCCAGGATTTAATTGCTGATCAAATTGATGTTGTTAAGTATTTTAAAAGCGATCTCATGGAGCACCTGCACTACATAAAACATGCCTGTACCAAGTCAGGAATATGACAGTTGTTATCCATTCGTTTGATGTGTTTGAACTTTTGATTTTGCCATTTTTTCTTTTTGAATTTTTCCTCGGAGTTTAGTATTTTTGTGTTTTTACTTTTTAGACCCAAAATAACGTAGTTTGTAAGCAAACACATGTAGCTACAGTATACAATACAGAGAAGAAAGGTCCAGCTCTACATCGTTGGTTGAATCCTTCAGATTTTTCAAATTTGTCCTATTAATAAATTAAGAAGGATGATATTTCGAGCCCCTTGATAACACATTTCGCAGATAAGTTTGTTTGATAACACAAATGTCACCAGTAATAGTGTGGCCACTCGGTGAATATATGAGCGGGGAGCAGAAAATTTTCACCACCGACTTCGCGTCCAATTTAGTCAGTTTTGACAGAAGGAGACTATTCTAAAGTAGGACCTAGGACTTATATACAATATCATATTATTGGTAGAAGAGAATAGATATAGGAAGATGTGGTGTGAGTGCCAATGAGACAACTCTCCATCCAAATAACAATTTAAAAATTAAACCATTATAGGTTAAAGTACGGCCTTCAACACGGAGCCTTGGCTCACACCGAACAACAAGCTATAAAGGGCCCCAAAATTACTAGTGTAAAACCATTCAAACGGGAAAACCAACGGTCTAATCTATATAAACAAAACGAGAAACGAGAAACACGTATATATTACATAAACAAACGACAACTACTGTACATCAGATTCCTATGTTGGGTTAAATGAAAATATTAAATTATGTTAAATAAGTCAACATTCATAACTATTATAGAAATGAGTATTAAGACGAGTTATGTTGAAATAGTGAAAATAAAGTTATTAAATAATAAAATTAACGGTACCAATTTGCATGCACCAGGTGCGCATTTCGACAATACATGTCTCTTCAGTGATGCTCGTGGCCAAAATATTTGAAATCCAAAGCTTATATAAAAGGTAAAGAGCGATAATCCAAAAGGTCTAAAAAGTATAGCCAAATCCGTGAAAGGAAACAGAGCTTTGCATGAGGGAGATACATTCCTTAATTTAAAATAATTTCTAATATTTTGAAACAGCAAATTTTAATAACACAAAAAATTAGAAGAAACAAGAAAAGTCCCCAAAATATACTTCATTGTTATCACCACAACAACCAAACAAGCAACAATTGTTCATTATCAAAGCACGGAAAAGATATAACAAATTAGTAAAGGAAACGTTTGCGCTTGAAAAGTTTATTTTATACAACTCCGATTTTCCTAAAAATGAAGAAAATAATGCAACGCCACTCAATATCAAGTGTGGGATTTTCTCGCTGCTTTGGAAACCCGATAGTTCCCTTTGGCTGTTTTTTTCTGCTCTCAGGTCGTGTTGTTGTCTTTTTGACATATTCCCTAGTTCCATTCTCAATTTCATTTGATCAAGAAGTTCGTTTTGACGTACTTTTGAATCGACACGTCGAGATCTCATTTTCAAATCACTTTTTTTAATGAAAATAAAAAGAAAGAAGATGTAGTATTATTGCCAATGAGACAACTGTCTACAAGAGAACAAACTGACACAGAAATTAATAGCTATAGGTCACCGGACGACCTTCAACAATGAGCAAAGCCCATACCGCATAGTCACTCAAAACCAGGTTCAATCCACCATTTTTTTTTAAATGTCCTGTACCAAGTTGGAAAATAGCAGTTGTTATCTTATTGTTCGTTTCTGTGTGTGTTGCATTGTCGTTTGGTTTTTTGTTGCTCTTCAGTGTTTCTGTTGTTTCTGGTGTTTGGTTGTTTTACAGTTCTCACCCTCTGAATGTGATAGTTATATTGGTCAACAAAGTGCTTCAGCAATACATCCAAAAGATACGAACAAATGACACAATAAATGGACCACAGAATCAATTTTATGTGAGAGATTTTATTTCCAAACAAATTTTACATTTAGTGATGATGAAAATAGATACATAGTCGTAAAAACCACAGAAAATACAGACATTTCAAAGTATTAAGTTGATATGTTTATGCAAGAGAAACGATCATTGTTTTTGACCTCTATTAATAATCTCTTTATATGAGATTGTTTTCTTTATAATTTTTTATACCTTTAATGACGTAACAACCAGAATATACAAGTTTCAAATCATGTAATCGAGCGTACCATATAATGCTTAGTCCTACGCAAAACTCAACTGGCATAAAGTTACATTGCACGTCGATAAATTTATAGCAATTATTAAATATTCATATGTTTTTTTCATAATTTCTATCATCACATTCTATATAAAACTATATTACTCATGTTTCAATACACATTAGTGAATGCATATTTTTTTCCAATATGGAATGACTTGTTATCTCTTTTTAATTGATTAATTTTAGTTGGTCGACGTGCAATACAACTTATGCGTTTTTGTTGTATCATTTAGAAATAGTTATGAGATTATATTAAGCATGAAATTCTAATGAAATTTATATCAAAGAATTAATTTGTCATTTATTGACATATCTGCACTCATTTGTTTTAAAACAAGAATAATTCTGGTGAACGCGTACATAGACAATAATGAATTTAAAGGCTCACTACTTTCTTTAGTGACATCATTGTAGCTTAAGGCTTAGAGTCTAAAACAAAAATATGTAAACAACTTTAATTGTTTTGGATTTTTTTTTATTATGAAGAAAATCTGATAAAAAAACAAACTTATTATTCAAAAATTTATGCTTAAAATATCATGAAATTAAATTAAAACTTTTAGATTAAATACAAGAATATTTTTCGCATACGTAATTTAGAATATCCATTGTCCCTTCACAATTATTTAAAGTGTTCATTCATGAACGATATAAAAATATTTCAGATACAAACAACCCTGATTTAATTCATTGTTGTGACTTACACTGTAGGTGATCATGTGTGTATTATACTATTTACATTTAGAAAAATTGTTAAAAATAATTGCAAAAACAAAATAACTGTAAAACAACATTTGTTCCTTTAAAAATAAAAATCTATCATGTATATTCCTGATCCAATGTAATAAGAAAACTATTTCTCCCTATTGTATATTACTCCGATATGTAGAACGTGAGTATCTGTAGTCCAAGTGAACTTTAACCTGTGAAAATAAAAGAAAAGAACATTTTTATTTATTTATCAGATATTATAATGGTAAAAACTCTTTTTTTTTCAAAAGAAAATTAACATATCATTTTTACATTAAATTAAATAGACGTAGAATGATTGCCAATAAGATAGCTTTCCAGAGATCTAGATCAGAGGACAGAGATGTGAACAATTTGTGGAACAGGTTATCGTTCGATAATGGACTCTTGTATCAACAAAAATCTAAGTGTTTAAAAGAAAAAAAAACATATGCCTGATAAGTACAATGTACTACAAGAATAAACGATAACAAATATAGCAGACAGCAGATAACGTCTACTGGTGGACTTCAGGGTAAGCTATCATGAAATCATAGTGTTTTTATTACAACTAGAGCAGACACCAGCCATCGTCTACTGCTGGACTTCAGGATAAGCTATAATGAAATCATAGTGTTTTTATGACAACTAGAGCAGACAAGCATCCAAAAATATCCACAAACAAGACGAATACTTCCAAAAGTAACTTGACTTAACTTAAACTGTGGTTTATACCAACAACCGATGCTCTCTAACGTTTAATATTTATAACGTCAAAGATTTTCGGTCCCTAGAGTACCTGATTTATGAGGCAAACACGTGTTAAGTACACGTAAATCATGTTAATATCGTTTCAATATCGCTTTACAAATCAATGGAATGCAGTGACACTTGCTATCAAGTTGTCAACACGACCAATTAAAGTCAATTAAAGTATCAAATGTACTCCTTTTATCATCATGATGAGACTATAAAATAATTATCAGAATAATATGTCAATACAAAAGCAAATATATTTGCAAATATAAATATATGATTACCATTCACTTTCCCCAGAAACAATCATGAATTGAATTGAATTTCACCGCAAAATTAAGTATATAAAAGTAAAGGATGTGATATGATTGCTAATAAGACAAAAATCTATCTGACACCAAATGACGAAGCTGTTAGCAACTAAAAGATTAGTGGCATTCAACAATGATCAAAATCGACGTTTTCAAATGTATACACCTGTACACACTCTTATCAATTGAATCTGTTTGAACAAAAGTATCATATATTTGTTAGACACAACTATAATAAATACAATGTTATCAGTGCATACAATTAGGGGTTTAATTGTGCAAAAAGGAGTTGAAAGACTACAGACTATAAACAAATGTGACATTTCTAAGTGCTATAAGCTGTTAGTAAGGAATGATCATGGTAATACCCTGTCTACTTGTGCTGACGTGAGGAGAAGGATAAAAAGTAGATTTGCATCTCATAACTATTTCAACATATGCCCTTTTTTAAAAGTTAAATATTTATCGTGATCAATTGAGTTGCAGTCTAAAAGAAAACATTTTCATTTATATATTTTCTAATTAAAGCAGACTTTATCAGCTGACATGTACATTATGATGAAAATCTACTCTTTTCAAATATCTACCTTTATAGTCCGTAGATGTCTTATTGACCTATGTTAGAAGAAAAGGAATAAGTAAAAGGTTTGTCGTATATTACTCGTCTCTCTGACCTATGAACGACCGATTCCACCATTGTTTTAAAACAAAATTAGACCAATGCCGTGCATTTACATCATTTACAACATCAAAATTTTGCAAAAGGTAGACGAAATACTCTTTTGTGGATAGTTGTCTCGTTGGCAATCATACCACATCTTTTTTTTTTTATATTTACCAATACTTTGTATAATTTCTTATGGTTTCGATTTATTATTGGTAAAATAGCTATCATGGTAAAAAAACTCATCATTGATACAAGGATTCGTTTGGTGTGTTTCAGCTTTTGATTTGCCACGAGATCGGGGACTCTCCATTTTTAATTTTCCACGGAATTCAGATTTGTTTGTGATGGAGTGCCACAGGTATATTGAGGTAGCATATTTGACCATCACAATACATTTCTAAGTCATTTTCCATATAATTTAAGACCTTAACTTGACCTTTGGATTTGATGTTAAGTGTTTCGGTTTCTGACTAATGGACATATAACAATATTTCATCTCATTCGCACAATGTTCAAATACTATGAGGAAGCCGTCCAATAATGTGAATTTTTCATTTTAGCATTGTGATGAATTATAATCTTGATGAAAATTAAGCCGGTATGACGTCCATTGATTTGATATCATATTTTACAAAATTAAATGAGTAGTGTAAAATGCTATTAAAGTACCCTCTCCGTTTGATAAATGAATTATTTGGATACATGGAGACATAAGTAGATTGAGATGATGTTAAGATAAGAATCATTATAATTGTATCTATATGTATTTTATATGTACTTGTATTGATTGTATCAGAACGGGATGTATACTGACAATTATCTCCCGGTTGGAGTTATTTCATGGATTAAGCTTTTAGTTGATTAAAAATCTAAGGTATAAATAAAATGACGTCAAACAAACATGACCGGAGAGGCAAATCTAAATGTACTTTTTTTTACTATTACCGTGATTAAACTGTGGTAGTATGCGGTAATCAATATTTTTTATCATTTAATTTGATACACACATGAAAGATTTTTAGTCCATTATAACAACAAAACTAATTAACAGCATCCTGGTGCATCTGTACTTTACTCAGTATGTTTCGCTTTCATCAGATTAAAAATTATGCAGAATTTCACTGTTTTAATGAATGATAAAAATGCGTATTGAAAAACATTAACTTATCTTTTATTATATCAACTTGTCAATTAAGGTAAAACAACAATTTGTGCTTCCAAACATATATTAAAGTATATTAGGCGGTATGGGCTTTGCTCATTGTTGAAGGCCGTGCGGTGACCTTTAGTTGTTAATGTCTGTGTCATTTTGGTCTCTTGTGGACAATTGTCTCATTGATAATCATACCACATCTTTTTTTTTATATTTATAATTAAATCTTGCAAAGATACTAGTTAAAATGCAAAAGCACATTGAGAATTGAGAGCATAGAGATAATTTTTCGGTCATATCTAATAGAAAATTGATGAAAGTAGCATAAACTGCATTTAGATTAAGAAACGACAATATGTATATACCTCGTCTCCAGCATGGGTAAGGAATGTAACTGCTTCCGTTTCGTCGCAGACACAATCGCAAATGTCGGTTTCTCTTGTCAACAGTTCCGTTGTTCTCTTCGTTGTCTGTTTCGTCTTCAATCGATTCCTTCTCTAGTACGTATTTGTTGATTTTGCCTTCCTTTTCCAACTGAAATAAGAAAATGACATGAATAATGTATTGTGTACAATAGTAACGCATGTATTTCGCCTTCTAGAGTCTTGTTTGAAAAAAACTCGAAAGGAATGACAGAAATAATGTAAGGTAAAATAATGTTTGAATTTTAGAACTGAACATTAAGCTGGTTTGGCCTAATTGCAATTTCCTAAGTAGGCGGCATAGCATTATGTTGAAAGATTTCTAAAATGTCTGCATTATATCAGTAAAAAAGACTTTAAATAAACAACAATCAATTAACGTTAACACCAACATTCAGATATTGACAAAATCTTGGTTTAGTCTAATGAAAATAGTCCAATGAATGCTAAGGTTTATGATGAAATACCATGATAGCTGAATTTAAATATCACCAAGGTGCTTTCTGATAACTTATATATTGTCTTTTTTCATACTCTTCACCTTGCCAATTTACATCAGTGCTACAGTAATTGTAGTCTTACTTGTAACATTTATAGCAATTTCATCCTTCGAAATTGTAATAAAAATTTAGTTTACTGTGATGCAAAAGATACACCATTATTTTAAACAGAATTAGTGAGAGGAAAAAGGTCGAACTTTATATAATCAGCACTGTGATACTATATTTCAGCAGCGGGAATATTTTCAGATTTTTCCCACATAAAATAACCCACATTATTTATGTATGTACCTGTCCGATGTCAGGAGCCTGTAATTCAGTGGTTGTCGTTTGTTTATGTGTTACATATTTGTTTTTCGTTCATTTGTTTTACATAAATAAGGCCGTTAGTTTTCTCTTGAATTGTTTTACATTGTCTTATCGGGCCCTTTTATAGCTGACTATATGCGGTATGGGCTTTGCTAATTGTTGAAGGCCGTACGGTGGCCTATAATTGTTAATGATTGTGTCATTTTGGTCTTTTGTGGATAGTTTTCTCATTCGCAATCATACCACATCTTCTTTTTTATATTACACAAACTGTGAAAGTGAAACAATTTTTGAAACAACTAGTTTTAGTTTTCTATGATCTAAATCTAATAAAACTTATGCTAAAATTATTTAAAACAGAAATAGTGAGAGAAAAAAGGTCGTACTTTATATAGTCATTAATATATATGTAAGGGATCACACCGTTTATAACTGTATATTGAATGTTGTTTATTGTATGTGTTGTATTTTTACGACACCTGTGGTGAACCTTTTGAATTGATAGAGGTAAAGTTATATACAAAACCAGACTAGTGAACTGCTGTTTGTGACCCTATTTAGTGAAGGGTAAAATCCATACTTCAATAAGAAAAAAGCGAAATCTAATATTTAATAAGGAAACTTTTTTTCTTTAAAATCATATTTCCAGCAAGGAATATACATTTGTACTTAAAAATGTGATTTCACCTGGAGACAATTCGTTTCAATTGCTGATTTTATAATTTTGTTTTAACCCAAAAATCAATTTTTAATCTTTATCAATAAACATAAATCAATTTTTTTTTAATACTTATAATATAATATTTTCCAAATATGTATGTGTAAGTTTATTTTGCGAAAAACAATGCCCTTTCGTTTTGTGCCTTTCAGAATTGACTAGTTTTAGTTAAGAAGAACACTGAAATATGTATACGACGTTAAATAACTTAAAAAGGGAACATTTTAAATATCCATTAAAGAAAAAAACTAAAACAAATTATAGAACAGATAAATCTTGTCTGGTTTATGTAAAAATTATTGAACGGCGCGAACTCATGTTTTCTTCACCTCTGGGGACAATGTCATATCCGTTTACATGAATCAAACAAATTTAATCATGTTTCGAATATCGTGACCAGAAAAGCTAAGATATTTTGTCAATCGAGTTTGTCATATCTAATGTCTTAAGAATGTCAAATGTGTTTTTTCAAGACATGCGATAGACTTGCGAATTGACGTCTAAAACGACACATTAATCATCTCTCTTATATCTCTAATTGAATTCCGTATCTATTGTTTAAGTAAAAGTTAAATATAAATACGTTAAAGAGGAAGGCAATGACAAACATCTCACAAGTGGGATTTAGAATGAGTCATGTCTCATATATGTTATATCATCCTATAACGGGTATTGTATTGGTTTCTAATCAAATATTTAGTTACCATCGTTTTAACGTTTACAGCAGACATAAGAACATAACATTTAAGTATACATATACATATACTTTTGGTACATGAAAAGTAAAAACACAAAATTACCGAACTCCGAGAAGAATTAAAAAAAAGAAACTCCTTTTTAAAACGGCATAATAAAAAAAACTCAAACATATCAAAAAGTAAAATCACAAAAATACTGAACTCAAAGGAAAATCCAATTGGAAAGTCCATAATCACATGGCAAAATCAAATAACAAAAAATATCATAAACGAATGGACAGGAACTGTCATATTCCTGACGTGGTACAGGCATTTTAAAATGTAGAAAATGGTGGATTAAACCTGGTTTTATAACGCTAACCCTCTCACTTTGATGACAGTCTCATCAAATTCCGTAATATTTACAATGATGCGTGAACTAAACAGACATAATAAAACAAATACTGTGGATTTATTTATTTTCGTGGGTACCAATTTTCGTGGATTGATGACAACTTGCATAATCGTGGATATGTTAATTCGTTGTTTTGGCAAATTTTGCATACATTCTTGTAGAAAATCTGTATTTCGTTGAACATTTAAATTCGTTCCTCTGTCTTCACGAAATCCACGAAAATTGGTATCCAACGAATATTAATGAATTCACAGTAGTCAAAATAGGAGTACAGCAGTCATCATCGTGTAACAATTTTAAAATGAACAATTTAACAGAACACAAAAACATCTATCTACAAACACACTCATTGATTCGCGAGTTTGACGTCAGAAAATGTTATACGTCACATATATTTGTCGTTCAATGTATAAACAAACAATTTTTAAATATCACATAGGCAATGTCAGCATACAAGGTATGGATATTGATAGCAACTGTCATATTCCTGACGTGGTATAGGCATTTTCTTATGTTGAAAATCGTCGATTTAACCTGGTTTTATAGCTAGGTAAACCTCTCACAGTTGCATCGAATTCCGTTATATTGACAACGATGCATGCACAAAACAAACAGACAAAATAGGTAAAATTGTAGAAATTTGGAGCAGAGCAGTCAACAGTGTGTAATCATCTTATTCACTTTGAAAACAAACAAATGTATCTAAGAAGCACAAAAAGGCATACATCAAATTGAACAATCTCATTTTGCTTTTTTATTATACAATAATAATTAACTATGCAAAATTCAATCTTAAAGGATTGATAAATTTTTAGTACTGAATCCTTACCCTGACAGACACATGGTTAAATTAAATTTAACTCTGACGTAGAATCGCGCGTTTGACGTCACACAGGTTACACATTTTTCCAAACTTAAGATAAGAACATTTCGATTTTTATTGATGCATTTATTTGTAAGATAAAAATTGAATAGAGACGAGGTGCATTTATGAAAATGTACACATACGTGTCATCTTAGAAACAATTACCTTCTATTTGTAGAAACTCGTCAAAGATTTAAGGCATGAACAATGAAAATACGCCAGACATGTTTTTTATGTTGCATACCAGCCAAAGAAATACAAATTTGAAGAGCAGTAAGAACCTAAAATTCCAAATCGTTATGACAAATACGGCTACGGTCAAATAGACCATATAGGATATACCAGTTAATTGTATACCACTTTCAACTATATAACGAGTAAGGAATGAAAGACATATTTACCATTTTGGCTTTATAATCAAAAAATAAGGCGTTATTATATTCCTATATGGAATGTATCCTTAATATTAACATTATAACTAATTGTGTCGGTTTGTTTTGTCTAGACATTGTTGTCAATTTAGTCGTATTTTATGCGAACGTCATACAAGTACAAAGTTAAGCTGGCTTTAAGAGACCATGTATAATCCACCATTTTCTACATAAGGAAATGCCTGATTCAAATTTGTAATATGACATTTTTTTGCCATGCGTTTGATGTGTATGATCTTTTGATTTTGTCATTTGATAGACTTCCCAATTTGAATTTTCCTTTGAGCTCGTTTTTTTTTTGTTATTTCGCTTTTTATATTATTTAGAAGAGTATGTTTTGTATTTTATAATGATAACCCAGAAGTAAGTATTTAGTAAGTTTTGTGTTGCATACTTGTATAGTATAATTAGTATGCCTAATGTTTTTGAAAATGAACAACTAAGTGAATTATATTAAAGGTACGATAGCCACTTCATGGATATAGTGTAATTTGACGTTCATTTCATTGAATATATTCGAACTCTTTTGTCTTGAAAAGTATAAATATTAAGATGAAGACACAATCTTTCAATCAGTTTAATTGAGGTCTGGAGCTCTGTTGGAAGTCTGTTGTTATTTATGTATTATTGTCATTTTTTTTTTTTTTTTTTGTTACATCTTCTGAAATTGGACTCGGAATTCTCTTCAACTGAATTTTAATGTGCGTATTGTTATGCGTTTACTTTTCTACATTGGCTAGAAGTATAGGGGTAGGGTTGAGATCTCATATATATGTTTAACCTCGCCGCAATTTTGCGCCCGTCCCAAGTCAGGAGCCTCTGGCCTTTGTTAGTGTTGTATGATTTTTTACTTTAGTTTCTTGTGTATAATTCGGAGTTTAGTATGACGTTCATAATAACTAAACTAGTATACATATTTTCTAAGGGGACAACTGAAGGACGCTGACGGGTGCGGGAGTTTCTCACTACATTAAAGACCTATTGGTGGACTTCGGCCGTTGTCTTCTCTATGGTCGGGTTGTTGTCGCTTTGACACATTCGCCATTTCCTTTCTCAATTTTATTAAAAACTATGTTTTGGTTGATCTTCTTTGTAGACATGTTCATGTGGTATATTTCTATTTATTTTTCTATGAGCCCGTCCATTAAGGTACCTGTAACTTTAATTAAGTGTAAAAACAAAGCACTGCAAATTTCTACATTTAACATCATAAGATGAAATATTGTAATTAATATCTTATCAATTTTATTCTTTTTGAAAACATGTTAAGAATAAACGAGTCATCCTTACAATCATCTGGGATTATATTAATGAGATTTTATTCTTAGTCAATGATATTACTCGGTAAAGTTCAATCTATAACGTTATCAAGGGACTACGAAGAAAAATACGAAAGTATGTAATTAATATCACTATTTAATCAAACACAAACTAAAACATTAAGACATTTCCATACTGTCATCTCCTCCAATCAATATTAAATTAATTGTCATGTGACACTCCAATAGCTGGAGTTGGTGTTAGAACGGTATCAGAAGTAACAAATTTATATTTTGATCATCCGTAATAGCATTTGAAAGAATTATCGAATCTTCTATATACTTTTCCATAGAGGATCACATAAGAGTTCATTCCATTACATTGCCTACATTTACATGTAGCCATAATTTTGTAAAGTACATGTAAATAAAATGCCTATATCACACTTTTTTTCTCGTAGGATCTTGATGTATCAAAGTAAATATGTGTGGTTTCTTAAAGGCTACTCTAATGTACTTGATATACCACAAACCTTATGCAGATCGTTTGTGATCCCTAGACACAGCTTTCATTTTGGTACTTATAGTTTTCTGTTTGAGTGCTATCTTATATCGTCTTATTTTATTTCCATTTTAAGGTGCATAATGGTTTACTTTTTAAATTGTTACTTGGATGGAGAGTTGTCTCATTGGCACTCACACCACATCTTCCTATTTCTATATGATATTTTTTGTATTTATTTATTGAAGTCAATCCCCAAAATTTCCTTCTAATCATGTACAACATAAATGAGACAGGTGCTGCTGCCTCGGACCATTCATGAAAGTGTTAAGCATAGACAACCCATTGAAAGTTATCTCAATTGTAGCATTCCATTTCTATGAGTCATGAGTTTGAATTGCCCTATGGTATCTATCGCCTCTATTCTGCAAACTACTCCTTGTAAACTTTGTGAAAACTTAGCATATAGATTTACTATGCAAGATATAAGAGTGTGGGAGGTCTTACTAGGGCCGAATACCAATTGGTTTGCCGTAAGCTTGAAAAATGGTATTTGCTACTTCTCCGTGAAGTACGCAACTTGTGAGTAAGATTGAATACATTTTAGTCGATTCAGAGTCAGAATGATTTGTCCGGTAATGATAACGAGTCTTTATCTGGACTGCAGTTTAGCTTGTAAAGTAGCACGTTCTTATGATATATATGAAAAATAAATCAAACACACTTTTAAAAAGTTATCAAATCTGTAATCGGGCATCATTAGAAGTGTCACCACAATGAAATTTTTCACATACACGTTAAATAAATATCTATTGCACAAGGGACAATAATACTGTCGAATTAATTGCATTTGCACTATTTCATCCACGGAACTGGAATAGCTCATCGTTCTGCTGATTGATTACGATTTGTATTATACTGTTGTCACTGTACTGAGCAAACTAAACTATTCTTGATCAGTAATTGTTATCGCAATAGAAGCTAGTAACGAATTTATGGGATTTTGACAAGAGATATAATCCCATTTTCAAATAAACCTCGTAAACTATGCAGAATGTATAAATATGCAGTCCCGTCTGACTGATTCGGGGTTAATTCTAAATGCGTGGGAAACCAGACTTGTCTGAATGCAAAAGCCCTTGCGGATACACTGTTTGTTTATGTTATATGTCTTATTACACAACCACATTCGTGTAGCTTTGCAGAACCACAACGAACCTTATTGGGACTATTTACGCTAAAAGAGGGGCGAAAGATACAAGGTGAACATTCAAACGCATAATCAAAAATATATTGACAACTACACGGGCATTTTAAAATCAAGTTTGTCAATCAGCTCTAAAAGGAATTGTCTTGTATACTTGTATACCTGTATATTGCCATGAGCCATATTGTTACTCACAGAGGCTAATGACTGCCATTGTGGCATCAATGCGGTATTTTTCTTGATAATGTTTATAGGTACAAATTCTAACACGTCTATCTAATGCTAGTGCCATTTACATTCTTATTTTTTCAATCTTGACTGGATATCAGATTCATATTTTTATGTTCTGGATCATACACTAGTATGGCGTATCATCCGATCTTTGTGTTCTAAACTAATAAAAAAGCTGGCTAAAAACTTTGAAAGGATTATATTTCTTGATTATATAAAACGATCGGGGAAGATGTTTCTTAACAAAACCAAAAATTTAAATGTAATAAATATAGATTCTTACATTGGTACCAGTGGATTATCGGATTTATCCAATCGAGATAGTTAAATTATCAATTTTAAAGCCCGAGCCGCCTCGGCGAGGACTTTAAAATTTATAATTTAACTATCGAGATTGGATAAATCCGATAATTCACGAGTAACTATGTAAGAATCTGTTTCTCTAATGATTAAACAATACATTTTCTTTTTTTGTTAACCGAAAATCCCCTTCGAGTGCCTTTCACATTGCACGAAGTTGTCAATTTCATTAACACCTGATAGCATATTTTGATTCATCCAGTTAGCTAAAAAGGTCATGACCCTTAAAATCATCCAATGATGATCTGAGATCACCGGCAACCACACGTTGATTATTTTTTTTTATACAATGGGTTAGGAAAGCGATAAATTTTCATAGAATTAGAGAAATGTATATACCAACTTGTTAATATGAATGCATTCGTTTACGTTTACCGTTTCCTTCGATGTAATATTTAACCACAACATGCAAATTTCAATATCTTATTCAAATATAGATTTAAAGCACCGGATAGGAATTTGATCGTTTTATTATATATATTGCAACGTACTATTTAACCAGATCATTTAGTATTGGAATTCTTCCTGATTTCGGCGACTGAGAGACGTTGCCAATTCAAGGGGATAAGCCAAACTTATGCATTTCTACGAAATTTTAATCAACTTACTTTTTGTAAAGATACATATACCAATTCTTTAAAGAAGTCCAGATCTCTTGTATCCATGTATTTCGGCCTTTTTTCTTCTAAATGCTGAGAAAAAATGAAAGCACGTTATTCCAATTCTAATATATTTATTATTCAGATTTTTATTTTAAGTTACCTATAACTATGATAAACCAATCAAACATCACCACTCAATAAAAATATACATCTATAAATTATTATATGGTTTAAAAGGTTAACAAACGCATCTACGAAAAAGAAAAGTGAAAAAACATCTCTTAAGGCGAAAAGACACGACTTTATTCTGGAGTTCGATAATAACAATGTATTCAATATAATCTTACTTATTTAAGAAACGTAACGATATACACAATGCCTTTCCTTTTGCCAAAAAAAACAAACTTAAATCGGTCTTTATCGAGTATGATAAAGGTACTCTTTTACTCCACTAGCCTTGGTTAATCAATATGTAACGATGTTTTGGCGAGAAGACACCTTGCAAGTACCATTGCATCTGTTTACTTATCACGAACCCGGCAAATGGAAATTACGACAAAACGACCATGTATTTGTAAATAAACACAAACATAGAAAAATAGAAAATGATTGCCAATAAAATTAAATGACACAGGATTTAACTATAGGACACCGTACGAATATGTTTTTTTTTTAACCTCTAAGAGAAACCTTCAAATTAAAAAACAACACCCACAATCTGAATTATATGTCTTTTAATTTTAGCAATCCGATTTCCTTAAAAATAGAATAGAGAAAAATTCATTCTCGTAGGTTTATACATATTTGAGCTTTTCTTTAATAAGGACACATAATGTCAAAGATTCTGTAGGAAGACAAAGGTCCGTGGATAAGCAAATCAGAAGGTTCCTGTGTCCCGTGAAACACATACGAAGATGAAAGCGTTTGACCAACCAAATCAGAAGGTTTATTTGTCCTGTGAAACAGATACGAAGACTAAAGCCAGAGACTGAGCATATTAGAAGGTTACTGTGTCCTGTGAAACAGAAACTAAGATGAAAGCCTGTAACTAACCAAATCAAAAGGTTACTGTGTCTTGTGACACAGATACGAAGACTGAAGACTGAAGCCTGAGACTAACCCTATTAGAAGTTCTCTCGGTGTCAGATACAAAGACAAAATCATGTAACTTACCATATCAGTAGCTTCCCGCGTGTAAGAAAGGAGACGAAAGCTTGTGACTTACAATATCAGTAGCTTTTTGTGTGTCAGATATGAAGACGATAGCCTGTGACGTACCATGCCAGTAGCTTTCTGTGTGTCTGATACGAAGACGATAGCTGTTACTAACCATATCAGTAGCTTTCTATGTGTCAGATATGAAGATGAAAGCCTGTGACATACTATGTAAGAAGCTTACTGAATGTCAGAAAGGGGGACAAAAGCATGTGAATTACCATATCAGTAGCTTTCTTTGTGTTAAATTAGAAGACAAAAACCTTTGAGTTATCATATTAGTAGTTTATGTGTGTCAGATATGAAATTGAAAACCTGTGACCTACCTTATCAGTTGCTTTCTGTGTGTCAGATATGTAGACGATAGCCTGTGACGTACCATGCCAGTAGCTTTTTGTGTGTCTGATACGAAGACGATAGCCTGTGACTTACCATATTAGTAGCTTTCTATGTGTCAGATATAAAGATGGAAGTCTGTGACTTACCAAAGCAGTAGCTTACTGAGTGTCAGATAGGTAGATGACATCATGTGCCTTAACATATAAGTAGTTTCCTGTGTGTGAGGTATGAAAATGGAAACCTGTGATCTACCATATCAGTAGCTTACTGTGTGTAAGATACGAAGACAAAAACATGTGACTTACCATATCAGTAGCTTCCTGTGTGTCAATTGGTATTGAAATAACTGTTGATATAAGTGTAACAAAGGCCAACAAACAGTATGTAACAGTCATCATGTTGATCTCCATTCTACAATAAAGGAAATATGATATTGTTAAAAAATATGTGTTTATACCGCCATCCTTTGTTTACACTATATCAGTTTTTATATAAACACATGCTGCATGTGGGGGTTTGACATGAAAATTTCAGTTTCATTAATTAGGTAAATATTTAAGTCAACTCTCGACCGACGATAGATAGAGAACAAATGTATGAATTTCAAATATTTTTAAATGGACATCTGCTAACGACTGGATTCATTAAAAAAAATAAAACACGAAAACCATTAGGATTTGAATATTTTATTCACATATTTAGTTGAACTATTTGTAACCGACCCTTCAAATGTCAACGCTTCAACATTGCTCTAGTTCCTTTATTATAATAAAAACCTGTACATTTCCGAAAGTGCAAAATAGAAGGACCACCAAGTAGACAATTTCTGTGAAGTTCCTGGTACAATTAAAATTTAACACGTGCTATAAACGCAAATCACAAAATTAGCATGATGATGACAAACTTGGAGATCAACAATCATGTAATGTACGTTAATTAAAGTTCTCGGTGAAGATTAAAGTGGTCTTTACGCCTTCAGGTTACAAAATGAAACTCTACAAATGAACACTTCACAGTCTCTTTTTCCTTTTACAATTTATCCTTTGAAATTTTAGTATAGATTAGCTATATGAATTCCCAAGATAAAGGAGTGTGCATTTTAATAAAACAAAACAAAAGAAATAACTTAAGGGTGTTTGCGTTGGTTTGTATTTTGTAGTTCATATGTTTTCATCTTCACATGACATGCAGACAGATTTTGCTACTAATGAGATAAACCTGTAGCAGTATAAAACTAAAGCTGTATTCACAATAAATATCGGGTTTAGCAGACTCGCATTTGTATTATGTTCAATGTCATACCAGGCTCTTCACAAGTATTCAACTATTGGTTACAAAATATAACTTCTCTCGGAGTCTTTAGATATCTCTATTTTGTCGATCTTCTAAGTAAGTCGACATTACAACATAAAGTTCTTTTCTGATTATATACCACGCGAACCTTAATGCGTCAGTCAAAGGTCTTCTCAAATTATCAAACTGATCCTTCTATTTCGTAAGCCTACATATTTATAGATTTGACTCCTCATTTATTTGTGGCGTCCTTAATGTGACAGCAAAATCGGTTATTTGACATTAATCAAACAAAACAACTGTTCAAAGATTAATGCGGGAGGTTTGGCATGCCACAAAACCAGGTTCGACCCACCATTTTTATCTTAAAATGCCCTGTACCAAGTCAGAGAAATTGTCATTGTTATATTATAGTTTGTTTTTGTGTGTGTTACATTTTAATGTTGTGTTTCTGTAGTGTCGTAGTTCTTATATTTGATGCATTTCCCTCAGTTTTAGTTTGTAACTCGGATTTGTTTTTCTCTATCGATTTCTGAATTTTGAACTGTGGTATACTACTGTTGCCTTTATTTATCAAAAATGTTTCTACAAATATAAATAAAATACTTATTTGTTAGCAGAAAG
This sequence comes from Mytilus trossulus, assembly GCF_036588685.1. Taxonomy (NCBI): domain Eukaryota; kingdom Metazoa; phylum Mollusca; class Bivalvia; order Mytilida; family Mytilidae; genus Mytilus; species Mytilus trossulus. Next base: position 18,724,519 of record NC_086374.1, on the reverse strand, counting down.
ATTCAGAAGTTATAATACTCAAAAGTAATTCTGATTGCGTCTATTCTGAATTGCGTTTATTAATAAGAAATGACCTTTTTATTGCGTGTCTAGCCGAAGTTAGTTGGTATGGTTGGTGCTGATAGATTTTGTTAAACAAATTATATCCCTTAAGTGTAAGACAATACTATTAAGCACTAATTAACTAGTAGAAGATTGAAATATGTTCGATCACTTTGAAAACTAGAGAAAAAAAACCTTAATAATTAAGGAGTTCTCGAGAAGATGCAGGTGTTTAACTGTATGTCAGTGTAGTTTTAGAATGAGACAAAACCTTACAGATAACTCAAATTAACCATATCTAGGGATAAAAAATGGAGTGTAGACATTTATGACTATGTAGACTTTTTTAAACCATTTAGCTATAAGTAGTTGATTCAACTATAAAGATGTATCCTTTATAATGTAAAGGTAGACTTTTAATGTGTACATTTATATATTTAGAGATTGATACACTTAGTTAGTTCAGCTCTTGGTCTAATAGTTGAAAAGGATATGTCATGTGTTTTACCTTTTTAACACAATTTTCAATATTCTTGTTTCATGTGATAGTCATTTCTTCCAGTTGTGCTTTTAAATTTCCTAATCATCTTTTGATGAATTCGCATTGGATATTTATGAAAAATAAACAATTCAATACTAGATAAACAAAGATCAATCAATTTTACTCTTGAATGTTTCTGTTATGATTGAAATATTCTGAATAATTCCGTTTGTAGAATATTGGTATGTCTGTTTTAGTATTTGTCATTATACAACTCCATACTTGATGAATAGAAATGGCGCAATCTTAAATGGCTTCAATGGATCTAGTCAAATCTTAAATAAATCACTCACATAATTTTGTTTTGTTTTGCCTCTACCTGTGAGTGGATATTGTGTGAAACCTTTTCACATTTATAAGCGAGTATCTTGGGATATTTTCTTTTCAAGAAAACAGAACTACTTATGAATCAGAGACCGTATTTCATGGGAGAGCACTCGAATTATACCCCAAATTCAGAAGGTTCTTCATCGTGAAATTTTTGGTGACCCTAAAGGTATCTTCTTCATTCTATGATACATGAAGCCTTCAAACAACTGAATTATAAGCCAATGATAGGAATAAAAAAAACACACAATGTTCTCCAAAAACACTTCATAAAAGACAAAACTTTACGTAGTATGAAAATGAAGGAACTAAATATGCGAATTCTCCCAACCATAAAGTTTTCCGTACAACTTTTGTTATAAGATTTTCATCGTTTAAAAGTAAATGTTCTATGTTTGGAAGCGTTGGTAAAATCTTTGCTGATAAAATCCGCTGATGTATAAATGAAAACGGATCAATTCACTTAACGTGTTGTGTTTATATTGAAATTGCTTTTGCTGTGCTCAATTCTGCAAAGTAAATCAACTATTTTGTTTTCCCATAAGCGAACTAAAGTAATTTGATTAACAATTTCTTAAGAAAATTACTCAAATTAACCTTGCAGCTTTTTCAGTTTTCAATGTGTACCTTCCTCACGGTGAAGTTTTTCATAACCAATTTTAATCTTATAACCACGTTGACACAACACATCTGCGATGCACCATTTAAAGCCTGGTTCTGCTTATTGCTTTGGAAATTAAAGTTAATTATCACAGAGGGGATCATCAAAATACAAGCATGATAAATGATCCAACAGAAAAATTTCATTTACGTGTCAAACTATATTAGGGTGACTAGTAGTTTTGGAGTTATTCAATCTGTTACTGTATTTAAAGGTTTGTTGGCATCAACTGGGTTGTAAGTAATGACGATTAAAATGCACTGAAGCGCGAACAAAATATTTTAATTGCTAACTGTTAAAACAAATGTATATACCAAATAGTTAAGAAACTTGTCTTTTCAAGTACAGGTACTATTATAATGGAAACGACTGTAAAAGGATTAATTACGAGCATACTGCCGTCAATATATTTCTACTTATTTAAACTTATATTAACATAAAGTACCGGAGCTTTAATTTGTAGGGGCTATATCTATAATTAAACCAAAAATCGTTTCAGAATAGACGTGCTAACAACTTTATGCAATATTCGAACATCAATAAGAAATATAGTTTTAGCTTCCAAAGAATGTTTGTAAAGTAAGTGCAAGTGTTTACGTAACCAACGGTATTTGTTTATCCAATCTCACTCGCCTTAGCCTGTGGCTGTAGTAAAGTTTTAGTTGTAATAAACACAATATTAAGTCATGGATATCGAGATCTTGAATTACTCTGAACTTTACTTTAATCTTTCATATACGCGAATTGCATACATCCACTTATACCGAAATGAATTATACAGCTAGTGTCCCTTTAAATGAAATAAATCTGAGCACTTTTTTTGCATAAAAGTAAAATCACAAAAATATCAAACTCCGAGAAAATTTAAAACAGAATGTCCCTATTTAAAAAGCAAATTCAAAAGCTCAATCAAATCAAACGATTTGAAAGCAACTTTCATATTCCTGACTTGGTACAGAAATTTTATTTTGTAGATAAGGGCGGATTACACCTGGTTTTATAACAAGCTTATACTCTCACTTGTACGACAGTCGTGTACAATTTTATTATGTTAACAACAATGTGTGAAAAAAATAAACATACATAATCGGTAAGCATTTCAAAGAAGGGATACAGCAGTCAACCTTGTGTTGTTATATATCAATCACTATATAAGCAAACAAATATGTCAACAAAGAAAAATAAAAAGACTTACAAACAAATCACGAAAACAACACAAAAATAAGAAATTGTAAACAGTTAATTTATAAATATAACCATATCAATGATAATTCATGTCAGCACAAACAGTGGTGACTACTGGGCTGGTGATGTTGGTATATTGTTGCTAAAAGTTGATTTCATGTTTGTATAGACCAGCGATAAGCCTACTCATAACTAATAAGCAAGTCAGTCAAACTCAGACAATAGTAATTTTCGGGCCCTTTATTGCTTGTTCGGTGTGAGCCAAGGCTCCGTGTTGAAGACCGATCATTTACCTTTATAAATTATTATTTGGATGGAGAGTTTTCATTGGAACTCACACCACATCTTCCTATATCAATAGACGTTCAAATATAATAAATGTTGTGTGAATGTTAATACTCAACATCGCATAATGCATTAGAATATAATAAAAATTGCACAAGAAATTCAAAAATTCCCAACATTAGTTTTAGATTGAAACTTATTTATGGTCAATTAATCACGAAAACATTCTCACATTGCAACTAGTTGACGAGTTCAAGACTAAATGTCATTGATTATATGCCTTGCTGATTGTTTGTATATAATTTATTATCTGCTTCCATTTGGAATGAAACTTTAATTATCCTGTATAAACGTGTAAAGCATTCTAGTCGGCGTTTGATACAGAATGTTCTGCAGGATATACCTTTTTAAGTAAGCAAGGAGTCATTTATATGAAATGTTCACATAATCTGCTAGGTATATAAAACTTGTTCATTGTTGTCAATATAAAGTACCTTATAATGGTATTTAATTCACAAAAATAATTTAAGGAAAGACCATTTTCACAGAAAGTTATAATATACTAATTTGATAAAAAAAAAAGTACAATCCGGCCCGAGGTCTTTGGATCTACCGTGTCGAAACTATACAACATCTGATCCGTTGAACTTAGCCCTTTGGTTGTTCTAAAATTGTACGTTTAAGAAAAATAAAGATTTTTTTACTTATAATATTACATTCCCGTTTTACTATAAAGAATAAATATTAAGCTGACGGAAAGTGTTTACATAATGCATTCGGCATCCTAGAGTTTGATATCTACATAAAGCTCATTTCTCTATTACTATATACCCAGTACAGTACATATTATATAATCCCTGACAAATTCTTTCAAACCATGATATCATTTCAGATATAGATTTTAATGAAATAAACCTATTATACCACATCATCTTATAAATATTTTAAATGGTATATATGTTGGATAAATTAAACCGTCTAGCATGTAATAACATCTTTGCATCTTTTTATATGTCATCAGTTGCTTTTGACTTTATTTGACTTTATATTTTTAGAAATGTTCACATGATATTTTTTCATATGTAGACATAATCAGTCTGTCCTATATTTTTCTGTTTTACGATGGTAAAAATAGTTTCCTTATGAGACAAAAAGAAGTCCAATTTACTGAAACTCCATAATTAGTGTAATATACAATTCATTTTAAGAAATAACAGATGCGCCAGCAAAGACACAAATAAACACCTATTCCGTGACTGCATGATACATCTAATCACTTTTATTTTTGTATACACAAGAGGGATGAAATTGTAGTGCATGGGACTATCTAAGACGACGCTATAGTTTTTCTATTAAAGATAGTTGTAACACTCTGTTGTGACATTTATAACTTCGGTTGAAATTCCTGAGTTTTATCATGCTTTATATTTTTGAGACTTGCCATTTAACATTTTCAATTTAACGTTCATTGTTTCGATCCAACTTGACATTTCTTAGATTCACCTTGATATTTCTTAGTTCTGACTAAATATGATTCACTTCCAACCTGGCATATCTCAGTTCCAAACTGACGTTTCTCACTTCCAACTTTTAACTTGTAAGTTGGCATATTTCAGTCCCAACTTGACATTTCTCACTTCCAACTTGACATATCTCAGTTACAACTTGACATATCTCAGTTACAACTTGACATATTTCAGTCCCAACTTGACATTTCTCACTTCCAACTTGACAGATCTCAGTTACAACTTGACACTTCTCACTTCCAACTTGACATATTTCAGTCCCAACTTGACATTCTCTTCCAACTTTACATATCTCAGTTACAACTTGACACTTCTCATTTTCAACTTAACATATCTCAGTTCCAACTTGAAATTTTTCACTTGTAAGTTGGCATTTCCTACTTCTGACACAAAAGGTAGTTACTGTATCAGGCTTATTACATCGAATGTTTTGTCTGTTTTGACATATCCTCCATTGGCTTTCACATTTTCAAATCTATTTCAAATTATAAAATTGTAATGAATATCTTCTTATGTTTGCAGACACAAACGCAGTAACTTTGTTCTCCGCTATGGTATCTAAGTATCACAACTGACCACGGTAATGTTCTACTTGTTGTAGCAACAATTTTGTTTTTCAATTTTGTGAAGTTACTGATTGCGACTTATCAGCTTATTGTTAATCTCTACAAATAACTGGCTTAGGTAACTTGTATTTAAGGAATTTTTTACTCGTTTGGAGTACCATAGTACACTTCATGTATTTGGTTGATGCGGTTTGTGCTGCTAAATCTTTGGTATTCAAAGAAGTATTTTGTTATCAAAGTTTGTTGGGGTTTTTTTTTTTTCGTTTTAGGGATTGGTTGTAGGGTATATCGATGTCTGTGTTTGTCAGTATCGTCTCTCATTTTATAAATAGCAATAAAATAATATGATGTGTAAAAAAATATATACGTGCGTTTTTCGCCATGTGGAATAAAAAAAAGTATGACAAACTATAAGTCCGGCTTTTGTTTATATAATAGGCAAGTTGTGATACATTTGTTCAATTATTTACAGGTCTTTCAATTTAAGAAAAAAATCGAAATTATTCTATTTCATAAAAGTACTTTCTTCTAACAAAGCTAGACATTGTGTAACTTAATCTAATACATTTTGTGTTTAAGGGTGCATGTAGAGATACTCCTATAATTCAGTTGATTTACAATATGTTCTTTTATTGTTATTTTGAAGCAAAAAAAATATGGTTATTCCCTTTTTTTCTATTTTTGGAAATGATTCAATGTTGTAGGATATATTTTTGCTTGATTAATTTTAGACACATTTCATTTCTATATCAGAATCGTTACAAAATAAACCTAGTTCAATGATCTACTTATTTTAAATTATTTTTCAAATAACACGTCATAACTACATATTCCATCGACTGATTTGCTATATTTCAATTTTCTTGTTACGAATTTTAGTGTTTTCTAGTAATTCTATCAGCTCCGTTACGTTAGACTCATTAATATTTACATCTTCTGTTTACAAAATACTATAAATACACGGACTTTCTTGTCTTCACATTAGCTTGCTTTATCACAAACAATCATGGGAACTATTAAATTATTTTTGAAATTCATTTAAATAATTTACTTTCTTTATAAGCTGTTGTTAATATTGTTTACAATTATTGATTATGGTGTATCTATACGATTTTTTTTTCAATAGTAATAAGTACACTCATCAACGAAATAATGGCATGTGATGTTTCACAAGAACTGAACGTCTCGTAATATTATGAATTATATAACAATATCTGTATTTGTATTATCTAGTTTTATGAAAAGTTCACGCTTTATTATATACACAAATAGAACTGTAACAATCTACATTCGCAATGACATGCTAAGAGATAATCTACTGTTAATGTTGTATAATGTAAACCAAATGCGTCAAATCGTTAAGCGAGGATAAAATGCATGAGGTTAAATTGAGAAAAAAAAACGCAAAGGCGTAGTGAGTACAACCAAACTGCTGGTGCATTGATAGTAGACAGAACCAACAGTTGATTTGTAAATTTAACGAATGCATGAATTTGAGAAATAATATAATATTCTGAGTTCAAGAGTGTAAAACTATAAAAGCAAACAACATCAAATGACGGTGAAACAAAAATAAATAAAGCCGAATCTGCATAAATACAAATGATAAAAAAGCCGAATCTGCATTATACAAATGATAAAAAAAAAATCCTTCTAAAAACATAAAGCATTTCTGTTTAGGTATCGATTAATGAAATTAAAGATTGTAAATTGATGAAATAAAAGTTCTTCTGTTTTCATTTAGAATTGGAAGTTTTGTCAAGTTTGATACTTGTCATTGAGTTTTTTCTCTTTTAAGCGCTGTTGTATGTTACATTGCAACATGTTACTTGAGGTGCTTTTAAAGACAATTTGTTCAATGTGTCTACGAATACCCGTATAAAATAAGCGATAGAAATATATATTATAAAGATCGATTTGCATATGTGTTGGGATTGATCTTCATACTTTTATGCTTATTTATCCCGACGTTTACGATATAAGATGACGATTAGATGATTACTTAATTATATTAAAAGCTTTTACCCGACACTCCATGATATGCTTTTACTTCCTTATGATGAAAGATTGAACCACTGACACCTAATGACAACCCCATCCCAGTTTTTCTTAGATTAATATTACACAATGGAATATTGCATCTTTGGCTGATTGCGATTGTTGGTAATCACTTTACGGGAATACCTAATTACTTTTTGGGTTAGTTTTAGAGTGGTGTGATTTATTGAAATAATTGATTGGCATTATATGGTAAGGATAAAGCAACTTTCTCTGCAAATGTTAGAATGAGTTTAACCTGACAGAGCAGGATATGCATAAGCTAGATAAAACATATATTCGTAGATAAAAAAAATCGCACGAACTCTAGAAGAATAAACAAAGAGACAATAAAAAAACTAAGTCTAAGTAGAACTAGACAGGTGTCTATACAACAAGACAAGCTCTTAATCGTCCCTTGTCTATAAAATAAGTTAAGACATGTAAGGTAGATCATAAGTAAATGTTTTTTGAGACAGAATTTTTTTATAATTTGCCAAAATAAAGATTTTACTATGCTTTTTTCAAAAATATAATAAAAAGTATGGGTAACCGTGCTATTTTTCAAGCTATGAGTCGTTGAAAATTGCCAAAATTTGTTTAGTTTGTTCATGAAAAAACACATCAGAGTGCATAAAAAAAATCTATGAGATAGAATTTTGAAATAAATTGTGAGGAGATAGGTTTCATAGTATGTTTAAAGAAAATAAAAAGAAAACATGGTGTTTAATTGCAAATCTGTTTTAAAATTTGCTGATTTGGGAAAATAACTAGACCGACTTTGTACTGTGATAGTACAATCCAAGATGGCGGTATACCATGAATCTACCTTTCACAGAATCAATCAAATAATTGTATTGAAACCATATTTTCTGAATAACGAAAAGAAATAAGTGAGTTCGAGGTTCCTGAAATGGGACAGTGGGACAGGACAGTGCAAACTGAAATTGTTTTTACATATAATGAATGCATGTTACTTATTAGTTTATTTGTTTTTATAGCGATTACAATTATGATAAAATGTGGACTGTTGAACCCCTTTTTGACATTTTTACCTTATATGTATGTTTGTTTTGTTCTCCCATTATTGTCAGCAAGCTATAAAATCAGGTTTAATTCACCCTCCTTGACATCAGAAAAAGCCTGAACCAAGTTAGGAATGCGACATTTATTATACATTCGTTTGATGTGTTTGATCTTTTAATTTTGCCATTTGATTAGGAACTTTCTGTTTTGAATTTCCCTCGGAAATCAGTATTTTTGTGATTTTACTTTCTGCCTTAAAGCGAATCGTTTCTTTTTTTAATAGATTTCGTACTTATACTTATGCATTGATAGACAACCATCTATATATATCACCATACAATCTTTTACAATATATGATTAATTTAACAACAGTCTTACCTCAACACCGTTTATATACATATTTTACATAAAATGACAACAAAAATCTACAACTAACATTTGCTCCTCACAAATCAAACAAATAACATCTTTAAAAATGTGTTTGAAAAAAAGTCGCCATTTCAAGGTATCTTTGTATCTATCTGTTTACAAAACTTGCTAAATGTTTATATAAAAAAGAAGATGTAGTATGATTGCCAATGAGACAACTATCCACAAAAGACCAAACTGACACAAACATTAACAATTATAGGTCACCGTACGGCCTTCAACAATGAGCAAAGCCCATACCGCATATAGTCAGCTATAAAAGGCCCCGATAAGACAATGTAAAACAATTCAAGCGAGAAAACTAACGGCCTTATTTATGTAAACAAATGAACAAAAAACAAATATGTAACACATAAACAAACGACAACCACTGAATTACAGGCTCCTGATTTGGGACAGGCACAAACACAAATAATGTGGCGGGGTTAAACATGTTAGCGGGATCCCCCACCCTAACCTGGGGCAGTGGTATAACAGTATAACATAAGAACGAACTATAAAAATCAGTTGAAAAAGGCTTAACTCATCAGATGGACAAAACAAAAAGTGGACGTGGCCGGGTACTTATACATCCCGACACAAAAAGACACAATGAACAGATCTGAGAGTACTCGCAGTTACCTGACAGCTAGTTCAAAGCCATTAAACACTAATAAAAAAAGCATGCCTCTAAGACTAAGCAATCAATCCGTACACATCCAACATACAATGGATTTAGTGTAAAGACGTCATAAACAGCAAGAGAAAAAACATGACATTGTGCAATGCCAAGTTACAGGTATCGACATATTGTAGATCCATGAACATGTATATATATATAACATACTAGTTGTATTTAGTTAGCTTTTAGTCTACTTATAACAAAGTCAATATTTATACCAATAAAAACAATATTCAATGATCTTATCACAGTGTTGTGTAGGCTTTCTACCTAAAGAATATATCACTTAAACTAAAACTTTTAGAACATTTTGGTCCCCGGTTCTTTTCGACTTCGTATTTTTTTTGCCTTTTTAACTTTTTGTAATTCGATCGTCTCTGATGAGTCTATTGAAGACGAAACGCGCTTCGTGCGCAAATACAAAATTTCAATCCTGGTGTCTATGATGAGTTTATTTAAAGTGTTCTTTATTGACATTATATGTTTTTTTTTATGCTAGCTGTAATAACACTGTGCTTAAACGGCCGTGGGTAACTTAAGTTACCCACAGCCCAAGATGGAGCCGCCTGGCTTCCGTTAGGAAGTTTGCTCCTATATAATTACAATGCCATGCATACAAAAGAAATGTTCAGTAATTAAAAAGTTATATAAATCTTTTAGGGAAACTTTGCAATGTAAAACGTGGTTTGTTACTTCAAAATAAACGATTACAGCACGATTTTCCAAAACACTTATGATGTCCGTAACTTCAAAACAACTTGTCCGTAACTTTTTTCCTTGTACCAATAGGGATGTCCGTAACTTTAGCATGATGTCGGTAACTTTCAAAGAATCTTTATTTGTAGATGTAATTATAAAAATGATTAATAAAAAAAATATCGAACTCCTAGTAATATTCAAACGGGAAGTCCTTTATAGAATGGCAAAGCCAAAAGCGAGTCAAGTTTATACACCAAACGAATGGAAAACAACGGTCATATTCCTGCCTTGGTACTGTAACAGGCATTAAAAAGTAAAATTACAAAATTACTGAACTCTGAAGAAAATTCAAAAAGGAAAGTCCCTTATAAAATGAAAAAATCCAAAGCTCAACCGAATGGATAACAACTGCCATTTTCCTGACTTGGTACAGGCATTTTCTTATGCAGAAAATTGTACGGCAAAATAAATGCATCTTACATTCTACTGGCTTTATAGATTGTTAACTGCTTAAGTTTTAGATGATAAATCATGACATGCAGGTTATAAATATCACCATTTCCAACTGTAGAAATTACATTAATAGTGAATTAACATATGAAAATGACCTAAGGAGAACAAGTTCGGAGGTCAATCCTTAGCAGAAATACATAGATGAATCAGTCCAAACCTCTCAAGAAGATGTGTATGATTTGATACCCGATCTGATTAAATCCCTGAATTCAATGAAACTTTTAGAATATTTTAAATCTACTTTTATTGCTATAATAAACTGAATCCTGTTCAACAATATAGCTTTCCATCTATTCCTAGATATTGGCACTTTTTTTTCTCACAATCAACAACACACCACACTACAGTAGATTTAGTGAAGAGACCATACTTTTTTGGCTAACAATTGAGAAATTATTTAAAGGAAAGGATATCAATTTTTCCGCGGCTATACCGACCAAGGACTCATCAGTGAACAATCTATAAAGCTAGAAGAATGTTAGAAAAATTTCGCCGTACCGTAAGATCCCGTTTTATCCCGGGAATAATTTTTTTAAAAATTAACGGAAAAGCCGTGACACTCTAGTTTGCTTTTTCGCTTGTTTAAATTGAAGCATATTATTATTGTATAAATCTATGTAATAATATAAGGGGTTTGATAGTGTTTATTGTCCTTTAAGTGTTGAAATTGTTAATTTTTACAGTTTTGAAAAAAAGTTACCCACATCCGAAAATAAAGTTACGGACAGTATGATTAATTTTTACTTATAAGTTACGGACATCTTATGCATTTTTCAAAAGTTGGCCTTGCGCTAAAATGAAGTCAAAATTAACAAATTCGAATTGATGATAAGTGATTTCTTTATTCAAAAGTCCTATCAATATTAACATAGATCATGAAAAACATTGCACAAAGTAGATTTCGTATCAACTATCATCTCAACAAGTTTAGAGTCCGCCATCTTGGGCTGTGGGTAACTTAAGTTACCCACAGCCGTTTAAGCACAGTGAATAAGAGGACATTTTAATGTTTAAAATAGACATGTTCGATCTGTCGCATTACAATATTCAATGGTAAGTGCAGAATACAATGACATTATCCTGAAATCCGCTTCAGTTTGATGATAACGACTACAAAAGGATCCAATCATGCAATACACGAACTGTCATGATGTTTACATTAACTCAGTAGATACACAGAAAACAAATCAACTTAAATATTCTATACTATAATACTTCGCTTAACTGCTTCGAATTTAAAGCAAACAACTACATATAAATTTCTGGCCTTTTAAAAAATTCATTAAAATTTCATGATGTTTACATTATGAATCATCTGCAAAAATGTTTTGATTAAAAACTATTTGCATATATCCGTCCTTTATGATTTTGGAGAGTTTCCCGCCAACACAATAAAACTGAAATAATCCAGATCAATATAAAACTTGTAATCGATAGATAAGTGTCTAAATGAATTGAAACCATCATCGTCTTCTATTTTATTTAAAAAGTGGCGTTAAGGTACATTATCCTTTACTAATTCATTTCTTACTTTACTTACTCGATTTCAATAATTGAGAATCGTTTAAAACTTGTCAAAATACGATCAAGGTGTAGAAAAAGCTCAAAATTCTCAAGCTTTCTCCAAAAGACAAACTACAGAATACAATTATGTAGAAGCTTCAGATCTAGAACAAACAAAAAATACTGCATTAAAACAACAAGCATAACAATGTTATCTTAATATCCATGTGAAGCATAAAGAATCAGCATGTTCAATTGAGATTTAATCATCAATTTCCTAATGTGGAATTAAAACAAATATGTTTTATTGACTCCGCCATGCATTAGTGTGAACTAGGACTATAAAGTCTCTGTTGATTATAAAAGACAATCAGGTCGGCAATCAAGCATCAGCATCAGGTGACGCGATCCAGAAAGGATGTAGAAATCGGATGTTTTTACCATAGTTAATCTGTAAATAATTTACAAAGGAAATAAACCAAAGCGTTATATAAGCAGGATGAAGAAGTCTCGGTTTTAAGAAGACTTTCTTTATTTTGAAATGCGATAGGATTTTCTTTTTATATTTACATGTGTTGCATGGATTTGGGGTTGATTTGTTTAAATAAAATACCTCAAGGCAGTACATTATTAATTTTTTGTTAACAAGAAACTACGCAGACAGTTTATCACAAAATCTCCGTTCTATGACCAAAAGAAATTTACACACGTATATCGCACAACCAATGTATTAAGAAAAGATTGATGCAAGCTATACTTTATTGTAGTTTTGAAATGGGTAGGTATTATATTTGTGACTATTTTTGCAAGAGTGATAATGAGGGCTAAAATAACACGAATATAATGCCTACCCATTTTAAAACTATATAGTATAGTATAGCTTGCATCAATTATGTCGATTCTGATAAGGACAATTAAGGTAATATCTATGTCCAATGTGTATAGGTGTAGAGCGTTTATGTAGGATCTTCCATGAACCTCCTTTTTTTGTTTGTAAACAAGCAAATGACCGGCAATGCGATTTATCAGAGGAAGGAGTTTTGAACAGCCAGCATGAACGGGTGTCGTATCTAGGTCAAATATGTCAATTTCGAATTGTAACACATTACAGTCATAATAAATGAATTAGTAACAACATATGCATCTTTTAAGAGTTTAGAAGTGGTTTAAGTAAATGAAATATATTAAACGCATGCCACTGGGATAAAATTCATCATCCTGCAGTAGTCAATATACGCATGCGCAAACAAATTCTATTGCATTTAAAGCATAGGACAATTCAAAAAGCGAAAGAAGCACGTCGTAATGAATGCTGCACAATAAGTGTGGCAAAAACATGTTATATTTTTACACTTTCTGTTGCACTGCTTCACCAGTTGAATGACATTCAAAGATTTCAAAATAGATCCCACAAAATACTTTCACCAACAGAATATGTCCTTTTGGCTTCAGTATGTTCAGATGATGCATATGATGTTGGCTCCTCGAAAGAACAATCGATCAGGGTTTACATATCAGGTCATCATCGCACATAACATTGTAGGATATGTTTAAATAATGTATGAAAGGTAGTACATAACAAACACAATGATTTCTTATGCAGTAACAAGGTTCAAAAGTTTAATTAACTCAATATTACATTATTCTATACGATAATAAAAAGAAGGTATCACGAAGAAAATCGAAATACTAGTACGTAAGTTATACATGCGAATGCCAAGGGTCAGAAATGTGAAAAGGGAAAAGATTACTTACGATTTGTTATGAAAATGTGTATATCTGAAAAAGATAAAACTGTTTAACTGCATGAACTACCTATAATCATATGTACGTAGAAGTGCTACAGCACATGCATATATATCATTTCAGTTAAGCATGATTGTGAAGGCGGTTTGTGTCTTGAATTGAACTACATTTGTTTCCATTCAGTAATTTGTATGGAACGCGTCTTCTGATTGGCTGACGTTATTTTGGTATCAGCCAATAGACACTATTTAGTCATGTGATTGTGACGTCATCAACGTTTTTCGTGTTTTTTTACGGTTTAAAATGGAATATAGAATTGAATTATAAGAAATGATTGTAATATTTTTTCTGTCTATTCGAAATAACATAAAAATTTGGTGCACACTGTTAAATAACCTGCTACGCGCGTTATTCAGTTAGCACCAAATTTTTTATGTTATTTCTTCATAGACAGAAAAATATTAGAGTCATTTCTTAAATGTTTTCTGGACATTGAAGTAGTTACATCAGTTATGTACGCATTGCATTTTGACACCTTAGATTGGGTTTGAAATTCATTATTTCACCAAACATAACCAATTGCCTGGCACTTCGTGAATCAACAAACAAACAGCTATTTCTTCCCCCGAAAGACACAAAAGATTCATATATTTCTGTGCATTTACAGTCGTCTTACATGGAAATGTTGACGTTAAAGCACCTTACTTCAGCCACCATTCCTTGACAGAGATATTTGCCTAAGGATGTTCCGGTAGAATCTAATATCATGAACAATCATATAGCACGAGTGAGATTAAACTTGACACATTAGGTTCGTTTATTACTTTTATTCTTTTTTAATGAAAATGTTATACAAAACTTATGAAAAACGTGATACTCTTGATATTAAGCTAGATTTTCCCTTAAGCTTTCTTATTTATTTCAAACACTGATATCAGGAGGAAGTTATCCCAGGTTATCATCAATAAGAATAGAGGGACCAATATTTACAGTCTTTTGGCTGTAAGCGATAATAACTCCTATCTTTAGACTGTTATACAGAAAATTTCACATATTTTTCGAGTCTTTTACAAATGAGATAATGTTCACCTGTCTTAAGATTGTTTAACCAATTCAATAGTAGCACCTTTTTTTATAGCGGCTTACGGTATGACAGCAACACATGTCTTTAACAAGTAAAATAGTTTCCTCTTAAACCATTGTTTTACCAGTAACACTGAAATTCACTATTCGGGTCTTTTTGGAACCAAAGTAAAAAAGATCATCCTAACAGTAATATAATAAAACGAACATTTGGAGTCTTTTTGTAAGTAAGAGAGTATCCCTAATGTAAGGTCGTTTTAACACTTAGTATACCACTGTTTTAAAGCCTTAAATCGATTCAAATCCGGTTGAAAAACTAAAACCGAGGGAACATATCAACTGTAGGAAGAAAACTACGGAATAATTGAAAACAATAAGATGAGAAAAATCGGAAAGACCCTTAGCAAAAGCCAAAATCAAAACTAAAACTCATAAAAAAAAAATGAAAACAACTTTAAGACCTCCTTTTTGAATCGTTTTTTACTGTAAAATAGCAAGACCCACATTCAAAGTCGTTTTGGGTAGTAAAATGTATAGAAAGACCACAATTTATAGTCGGTTTGGCAGCATGATAGATAGATTTAAAGTCAAAGATATTAATAAGATATAAGAAGATTTGGTATGAGTGCCAATGAGACAAATAATAAGACTAACCTTCAGAGTTTTTTAATCAGTTCATTTGTGTAAGATAGTAGGAGCCACATAGAATTTCAGAAAAAAAATTGGCAGAAAAATGGTAAGACCACATTCAGAGCATTTTTTATAGTAAGACAGTAAGACTAAGGTTAAGAGCCTTTCCTTAGGTAGTAAAATGTTAAAACTAAGATAAGAGACTTACCTATAGAATTCATTGATGTTATGATTTCACTTACTTATATTATGAATAGACAAATAGCTTACCTTTATCACAGACTTACCTATAGAATTCATTGATGTTATGATATCACTTACTTATATTATGAATAGACAAATAGCTTACCTTTATCACTATTGTGATTACGAAAGATACCAGGTTTATTAAATGGTACGAAAGATGTGCGTTTCGTTAACATAACATTCACAAGTTAGATGGTCACTTCAAATACTGAATTCACATGTATTGAAAACCAAAAATTCTCAAAGTCTGACCCAACTAAAACTATATCTTCTTTGTCATTAGTAAAAAAAAAACTTTTAATTTTCATATAATTCAGTATTTCATTAACAGTTAACTTACCGAAGTTAAAGCAAAGAGACAAAAAAGATCGGACACATGTACACCTTTTACAAAGTTTAATAATAGCAAACCAAGGGAAAGAGTATGTGCAGTTGGACGAAACGCGCGTCTAAATTACAAAATTCCTATCCTGGTATTTATGATGAGTTTATCTATATATGAAAAATAAACTTGAGTATTGTCGTGTTTGTTTCAGGTATCAAACATTGTTGATCGGAACTTTTTCAACAGCCCGTTTCGTTAATACAAACAATTAACTAGAACTTAGACATAATACGTTCATCGTTCCCAAAAACGTTTTTAGTTCTCTTGTAAATAATACATTTTACTTGTAATAAATAAGAGGTTTGACTAGCTATGGTTCCGGGTTCGGTCCATCATTTTCTACATAAGAAGGTGCCTACTGTACTAAATCAGTATTGTGACAGTTGTTTTCCATTTGTTTGATGAGTTTGAGCTTTTGATTTTGGCATTTGATTAGGGACTTTCCGTTTTGAATTTTCGATGGAGTTCAGTATTTTTGTGACTTTACTTTTCAAACGGATGTTGTATAGATAAAGAGTTTTCGCCAGAATCCCATCCCATTCACTATGGAAAAAAACAGTATAAAATTGACACTAATTGATGCAATGTGTTTTATAATTAATAACTGGTTTTGAAACTAGACGTTAGTCTTGACTATTTTACTACTTTGAATTGTTTAAACTTTGAATAAAAGTATACGTGAGAGTATTTGAAATTTGTATGCAGCTTTTAACTCTACTACATCATTAACTTTACTATTATAAATTTCCAGCGTCAGTATGATCAAATTAATCCGATATCAGTATGGAAAATAAAATATCTTCAATGTACATAATGAAATATATGTGTAAAGACGAAATCACATTCGCAATCAATCAGAACACTTTTTTCAATACTTACTATTCGAATTTAGCTATCTGGTACGAAAATATTTTCTTTTTTTCCACATTATCACTCTTTTTTATATTCATTTCATGCAAATTTTTAAACTGCATATTGAATAATTATAAATCTTGCAATAGTCATAAACAACACTGACGGACGAAGCAAGAAACGCATGATGCAAATATCTTAAAGTTTTGTTTCGGAAAAAAGAATGCAATTCTATTAATTCTCTATTGAAAACCAGTCGTCAATACCGATATAAAACGATTCTTCCTTTGTTGAAATAATCGTTTTTCAGACAACCTTCATTTTATTGTTTTCAAATGATAATCTAAACAATTAAATATATCTCGAAGGATATTAAAGCAGGTTGCTTTAAGCTATTTAATGTAAGTTTAATTAACCTCCAATTTACATCAACATAGCCATAATTAAATATCAATGAGCAACAGCAATCTAATAAAACAAATTAAATTTATTAATTTGAATAAAATACCTTACCTCAGTTTAGCTGTTTGTCAAAATTAATTTTTCACAGATAGAAATTTAAAGTTTCTTCGTCTCCGGTGCCTGCTTCAGTGGAGTTGTGATAAAATGGAAGATTACAGTAGTCTCCCGAGTTTTGTATAGGCTTGTTGGGACATTAATTATTCAGGACTTCAAATGAAAATGTATTGTAACATTAACGATTGTTAATATTCATTAGGCTCGCTATTGGTAAGATAAAATCCATCATCACTATTATGTTAATTTCACTGATGAAAAGGGTAAATTTCAATATGCAAAGTAATAGTTGATATTTTATGAAGGGTTATTTTTTTTCTCTTTTTTAGTCGCAAAACATTTGTCTCATTAGATAAAATGTATGTTTAGTACGATCAGGTCTCAAGCAATTAAAGAGTTTTCAAGGAGAGAAGGTATACTGATTATCGCTAAAAATATTCATCTCACCCTTCAGAACCTTGCAAAAAAGAATGAATCGATATGAAAATAGTTGTTTGGTTAGCCAATGAAAATTTGAAAAAATGAAAGTCATTCATGAAACAAACACTGAGAGTAAAAACATTAATATATTGACGGTAGGTTTTGCAGGAATATAACTCCCTCGAGATGTACATGTCGGCAACAATAAGCTTCTGTGTTTGACAACCCTCAAAACTGTTATAAAAATCAAACAGCAAATTGTAACGGCTATATATTTTTTGTATTAATTATTTACTGTCACTAATGTGCTGAACTGCGAGCAACAATTGTCAAATCAATTTCCTTGGCTGTGATAATTGCAGAAATTAATAGCTAATTGTTGGAAAATCGATGTCATTTTCTAAATTAAATTTTACTGGCAAATTGTGGTTGTTCTTTTCATTCATTTTATTCGTTTGTAACAACGGTTTGACGCCTTCATTTTAAGGCAGAGAAAAGTAGAAGAATAATTATTCTGTACTAATTCAAAGCACATCAAATCTCACTAAAACTAGTAGTGTTTTCAATAGTATATTCTGATGATTGAAATATTAGACATTTGAAATAACATTGAACGGACATGCACGATCAATATCATGCAGTAATAAATACTGCTGATACAAAATAAAGAAAAGATGAGTGAACAAAACCAAACAACTACACAAAGAACAAAAGACTAAGTTAAATTCAAACAAACTTTTTGAGTAAGATATTTCATAAAGTAAACTCTTTTAAAATTCTTTGCACGATTATGTCACCTAGAATCAAAATGGTAAGTTTCGTGATTTGTACTAGCAATATTCATATGAATCAATGAAATACTCTGTTATCTGTCGGGATCTTAGTGGTTGTTTTCAAAATTAAGTATCTTATAAGATATCCACTGTCCAGCATTTTTTGAAAACTACACTATCTTGCATTTATGTATTTCCGACTGGGAATTGTTCTATAAAAATGAGTCTGGGAATGAGAAATGTACCAAAGAGACAACAATTCGATTAGATAGCAAAACAAAAAAACAACAACCGAGGGCCATTAATGGGTCCTAATCACAGCGACACAATTCTGTACACAGTGGCGTTCAGGTGATATTGATGAAGAAATAAGGGTCCGTTTGCACAAACTAACATTGGCTTCCTTACTTCGTTCACACGCTCATTTAACAATTATAGGTCAACCTACGGCCTTCAAAATGAGTAAATGCAATGCCGCATAGTAAGAGCTTTAAAAGTTCCCGAAACAACCAATGTAAAACAATTCAAAAGAGTAACTAATTTGTGTACAAAAAAAAGAACGAAAAAAAAAACAGATAACACAGCAACAAACGACAACCACTGAATTACAGGCTCCTGACTTTGGACGGGAACAATGGGTCTCTTGTGGACAGTTGTCTCATTGGCAATCATACCACATCTTCTTTTTTGTACAAACATATAGAATGTGACGTGGTTAAGCGAGATCGTGTGTATGTTCAGCATACGAGTACAAATCTGCGTAGGTCTTACAAAATCATATCAAGCGGGTCAGGAGCAGTTACGCATACACAAATGGAGTCCTGTTTTCGATGCAGTATTTTGATGGAAGAATACGTTTATGCCGAATACTAGTGTATCAATTTGCTAACCGGCATGGCCTTCCAAGTCATCAGCATTAAAACTGATTGATCTCCTATAAGACCAACTGTATTAACGTGTGTATCAGCGTAAAGATCCGCCTAAGACCCTCAAACAGCATTGAAAGCTGTTGCAACAGGAATGGTGTGCAATTTTACATAAGAAACGTTTATAGGCTATATGCCAAGGAGATGAAAAGAAATGTCGGTAGCGCGGGTTGGTCAAACACGGTACTTATTTTGATATCACCAGAACTATTTCTAAATGGGCTAAACTACTGATTTTTGTTCATCAAACACGAAGGGATTGACTTCTATCTTTTCAATGAAAAGACAGTTGTTGTGAATATTGAATATTTGTTATGCCAGTAAAATGCTTGTTCAAAATACATGTACTAAAATTATTTAATATTGGTTATGAGTTTACTTTATCTTTCGCAACGTTAAGTATCATGGATACATGCAATCAGTTGAGTCATCAGTTAGTGACGATCTTTGATTTTTAATTTAAAAAAATGCCATTATAAAAGGTTTAAAATATGCATGAAATTAAATCGATTTCCATTGATTAACAAAATGTTAACATCACAATGAATATTAACGCAAGTATTAACTGCAGAAATTCGACACATTTATGTCATTTGATTTTCTTTGAAAATGTGAATATTGAATGTCAACTTAAGTAAAGCATAAAAAGCCAGATATGCAAACAGAATATACATGTATTATAGAAAGTAAATTAAATTTGAAAGGAAATATTACTTGAATTCCGTTTCATTGGTTTAACAAAGGGCATATATACTGAATTTAACTGTTATTTCACATGCAATAACAAATTCATAGACGAAGCTGGTGTTTTGTAATGTCATTGAGTAGATTTATCATGTCAGGAAAAGATTTCAACAGTAAACTATGTATCTATTTTTTCTATAAATGGTACACTCGTCTCATTTATTTTTTATTATGGACCTGCATTTATAAAAAATTGAATGCTTCTATTTGTAACTTCATCGGGGTGTAAAAGCGTTGACCGAAGTACATTTTGTATGAAGCCCTGAAGCGCTTCATTCCAAAAACCAAAAATGTCCGGACATTTTTTATCTATGATCATGAAAACACGATTTTTTATAACTTCATTATTTAATTCACCTGTGCACTTTATTGTGGGACCACATGTCATCATGAATGAAAAGTTTTATTAAGTGATGCAACTGCTAAAGGAATAACACGTGATGTACAGGTAACCAATCAGAAAAAGTATTATAATGAAACATATATCTAATGTCATGATTTTAACATTATTAAATCAACACCATTTAATCTGTGTTTGTCACTACATCCAAGAATGTTCCCATAGTACACGGATGCTTCATTCGTACTATCATATTCAATGTTAAGAAAACAGTGCAAATGGGGTTAAAACTCTAATTTTTCTTTGAACTCGAAAGATCATATCATAGGAAACATTCGTACTAAGTGTTAAGTTGATTGGGCTTCTACTTCATCAAAAATTACCTTGACCAAAAACTTTAATCATAAGCTGAACAGACGGACGAACACTAGAACAAACCGAAAAACATAATGCCCTTTGCATAAAAATACAGCTGTATAAGCATTTTTATTTATTGAAAATAAAAAGTGAAAATTAATTTTAATAAACAATCATAATATTTATATTGTGGTGTACAGTTAATAAATGTTAGATTTTCCTTTAATTATGTGAGTTAAAACTATTGAAATAATAGTTTTAACTCACGTTTCGGTCTCACAAACCACAAAAATACGAATCGATAAATCAATGACCATATTTTCATCAAATATCGCTTTGTACAATATCAGCTACTCGACCCAACATGGACAGTTTCGGCTCGTTCATTACGCTCACTCACGAAAAACGTTCCCATTATGAGTTAACGTGATGATATCAATGAGAAAAAAAAACTCTTGATAATCTATAAAATTATGCCTTTTAATTAAAAATTCAAAAAGTAATGCGAAATTTTATGTCGATTTTCTGGATGTCAAAAGAAAATATCATTTAAAGATAAACGAGGGATATTTTATGTAACCAACACATTTCTATTTCTGCATAAGGCAAAGAACTACATGTATAAAATTCATCCTAAATGTTACATTCTTCTAACTCTTTCATTCCTTATGAACATTCTATTTCTACAGGGAGTTTAAGATTCCATTACCTAAATGTATTAAAAAAATATAGTCAATATTTGAAAAGTCTTTAAAGTTAATTGCAGTATTAAACGATGCATAAACATAACAAGTAACACTGTTTGTATTAACGTTTTATCAGATGGTTATTAAGTCTTGATCTAATGATATATTACATCATTTTCTAACTCCCCATAGTTATAAAATTTGAAGTTATATATGTAGTACTAGTTCTCACTCCCAAGAGTTTGAGTGCACAATTGCAAATGCAAAATTATATTTGTCGAGAATCCACATTCTTCACTTAAAATTGAAAAAAATCGTATACCAAATTGTAAGCCTAGTTGACTAAAACACAATAAAGAAGGAAAATACATATGTGTAGACATGGCAATATTAAAAACAGAAAGAATTTATTTTGGTATTAATATTCGAGATATTTAGATGAAGTCAATGAATTTGATTACAAACTCGAACTTTTGATGAATTAGTTTATTCTCAAAGGTGTAACTAGCGTAATTATTGGGAAATACTCTAAAGAAGATTAGATGAATTAACGTAGCAGTATACTTTTGTCAGTCAGTCATTAAAAGAAACACCAATGCCTATACTTACAAGTATACACATACTCATAAGCGTATCGTAGTGATATGTGTTTGTGTTTGTATGCATTTGTGTACTTTATAAATCGTTTTCAAAGGTCTCAAAGTAAGGTACAGCGTAAACTTCAGTTTGAAAGCAATTCAATGACACGACAACAATACAAGGATATATGACCATAATGTCTTACACAAAATGGTTTCAATAATACGCATCATCAGTGTTTTCTCAATGGATGATAATACTTAAACTATATATCACCAACAAAAATGTTTTAATATTCATCAGTGAGTATATAAAATACGATAGTAACTTATGTCGAAGTTCAAATGATTGCATTTATATGTAGGTGTCGCTATAAAATTTATACTAAATTATTTGTATGCAACAATTCCTGAACTCGCAACATATAGGTAATTAACCCTGTTTATGTCTAAGCCGAATATTGGGATTAAAATGGCAAAAAATAAAGGCTACAGTAGTATACCGCTGTTCGAAATTATACATCGATTGAGGAAAAAACTAATCCGGGTTGCAAACTAAAACTGGGGTAAACACACAAAGTAGTGTCATCAATTTAACTCTATTGTCTCACATTTGTTTTGTGTCATATCTTCTTCTGGAAAACCAATAATGACCATAGGTGCCAAAATGAAGGAAACTTCTCTTTAAAGACATTAAAAGTTGTGATATACATTGAGAAACTCTAAATCCAAGTCAAAATTTATTGAGAATACTTTACAAATGTTGGATTTTGATGTTGATGACAAATTTATTATGGCTTTTACGATAACAGGGTCATAACAATTTGTTCTGATTGCCTAATATGGTAAACGTTGTCGGATCAATTGCTCAAAAATATGAATCGAAATTTTGAAGTTTTTTGTGCCATCCAAATCAAATAGGGTTGGCACCAAGAATCTGAGTAAAACATGGAACCCTTTGAGAAATACATATAAATAGCTTTTTCCAAATCCCGTCTACAAACATTTAAACAAAATCTTGCACGAAAGAAACTAAAATTATGCAAGTTGATCCTATATATACAAATACCATGTATATGTGGCTTCTTTTTCAATACAAAAGAGATCTTCGTGTAAAAATAAAGAAAAATAAAAAAAAAATACATTTGAAAATCAAAATTGAAAAATAATTATCTGAAGATTTCTCGTCTGACTTTGGTTTCTAGTACACGCTTATCTTCTGTCGCAATTAGATCGAATAGATAAATGACCATAAATTAGTGTTTCCATTCATTTCAATCAGGTGTCCCATAGATGAAAGAGATTCATTATTTTTATTGACTATAACTAATTGTAAATATCACGTTTATGCGAGCAAAACTTGAAAAAGTAAAAGATTTAGCACGACATCCTTCTTGAATTAACAGTTGAACATGTATGTTGATAGATTGATAGAAAACGACAACTAAATCCACAGGTCCATTAAGACATTCCTTAAAGCAATTATCCAGCTACGGAACAGGTTGTTGCTCTTTACTTTCATCAGTTAATAGCGATATAATGAATAAGCAAAATTTTATAAAGATATGCAAAAATATAAGAAGGTTAACTTTCTTCATTACATACAAATGTGGACACGTTATGTGTGAATATTAAGTCCATATAGTTTGATTTGAGTCGTCGTGCTTTATTACTTTCCATATGGGTTCTTTTATACTATTTTCTTTTTATAAACTCAGTCTAAGTAATGATGTTTATATTGCGTGTGAAAAGGTAACTTGAGATACACCAAATGTGATTCTAGGTAAAATCATTAAGAAGGTGCTAATTTCAACTGAGAAATTCAATTAACATTTTCTTTTCTTTCAACATTTTTGATATACATTTGTACATCTTATTTCACTATTTTGTTATTGACTTATCTCTAACAGTTTTCATTCTACAAACATGATTGATTCAATGTTTATATGCAGTTTAACGCATTCACAATGCATACAAAATGTCATCAAAATACCAAATACCGTTCAATAAGAAGAAGACGCTAATTGAAAATAGAGGTTGATTAGGTAAGACCACTGGTATCCGTTTTGTACCATTCAAACCCTTTTGATAGATGTTTTTTTTTAAATCATGTATATGAGGGTTCTCCGTAAAGTTCGTGGCCAAGCTAAAGTCTGCATAAAAATATCATTGCCGGTAAATTCTGTTTGCATATTTTTAATTCTGAACTATATCCTAGTTCTGTTATATCAATATTTGTCCAATTTTAAAAGCGAAATAATTACACTTACTGCATATAAATATATGCAATAGGGACCCGGAGCAAGGAGGAAATATCGCATAAAATGCAGGTTATTTTTTGTTTCAAAATCCGCAAAAAATACATGACACTTACATTGTGACGTCGGCAATAGTCTTTACGTTACATCTAATAAATTCAAATGGTCAAAATTTAGAAATGGCGGCGAAATCTCGATTTGGAGTACTGAATCCAGAATCGGCATCACATTTGAGGACGGAAGAGGCAATTTGAAGACGATGAGCGGGAAGGTACGCCATCTTTCAGGAAATTATACGAATAAAAGATAAAGTTCTGAACGTTATTTACAGTGACCGGCGGTTAACAGTTCGCGAAGTTGCAGACAAATGTAACATTTTAAAGACTACAACGCACCACTTTTAGCAATCATTTGAATATGAATCGAGTATGTTCTAGATGGGTACCGCAACTTCTTACAGCCGAACATTTAACAAAAAGAATGGAATTTTCAAATCAATTTATTAAAAAAAATTCTCGTAGTGGCATACGATTTTTATACAGAATTATTAAAACCGACGAAAGCTGGTTTCATTACTACGATCCGGAAACTAAACAATAAAAAATAAATTATCAATCTTATTTTAGTTTAGATGCATTCAATTAAAAGTCCGTTTATTTTGTACTTTCAGGTACTGAGGCGAGATTTAGTTCAAGATTTGAGAAAACAACGCCCTTATTCAGCAGCCAACATAGATCAAGTGCTTGGTAATTGGAGAAAAAATTTCAATTTCCCTATTTAGCTATCATATGTAGACTCAATCACATAATATATTTTTTTTAAGTCTTTGACTAAATCATATTGAAATAGAAGTAACATATGCAAGGTGATAGTCTGATTTAATGGTACAATTTTGCGTCGGACATGCATATAAGGCGATGTGTGTGAATGAGACAGCAGTGCTCGCTCAACGGCACATACACCATTTTTAAAAATATTATGATGATGGATAGATGGCTGCCTAACCTCTAACGACAAATGAATGCATATTCATGACGAGAACATGTTAATGTAATATGAATATTAATCCTTCTTTGTAATAGACACTGAATCATAATGATAGTTAACAGGGTGACAGTCCTTAGATAGACATTTCACCTTACCCGGGCACATTATTCGGACTATGAGGAGACCAATATTTGCCCTTACTCCACAAATATTTAATATTTCAGACAAATCGTTCTTCAGGCATTCTATTTGGGAAGATGTGACAAAATGTTTTTGAACAATATACTTTTACTTTTAACGTAAGCGATCTGACAGTCAAAAGTAAATCCATCTGGAGGAAGCAACTGATACGAGGACACATATTGCTAGACATGTATATGTATACATAGTTTTTTTATCCAAATTATACAAGTAAACTATTATTGTCGGATACCGCGAGGAGATGGAAATATTTTTTTTTATTCACTTAAAACGATCAGTAGCCGAGTAGGACCTGCTGGTCTAAATGAAAAAAACGAAACAAGTTATAATTTTGACCAGGTGTCTTACCAAATTAACCTCTCTTCAAAAAGTATCACATTCAAAATAACACGATGTAAACAAATTATTTTTCTTTTTGTTAATCTTAGCCACACCAGATACATTTAAAATGCACTGCTTTTACACCTCCATGTGATAGCTATTATGTTTCGCAAAATACATATGTCGCATTGTCCTATCGATGATGTAGCATTATCAATAATCAAATAATTTAGCATATGTATGCCTCCTTCTTAAATTTTAAAGATATCTGAAAAAATACTTAGAAAAGTGACAAATCCACGTTCATGATGTGTCTACTTTTATAGATATCTGAAAAGTTGACTTAAATATCTGACATGGTGTATAAAGGCATATTCTTATTATTACTGAACGATATTTGGTATATTGATGACATTTTATATGCATTGAGAACGCGTTATATTACATATACACATTGTTTATAGCCTTCATTCTATAACAGATTCAGTCAATAACGAAATAGGGAAATAAGATGTACATATTTATCGCACAAGTGTAAGAAGCAAAGAAAATGTTCATCGAATTTCTCATTCCAGATTATTAGTTAATTGAATATTTTCTTTAAGATTTTACCTAGAATCACATTTTATCTATTTCACGATGAGCTACCTTTTGTAACACGCAATATAAATATCAATACTTAGACTGAAGTATATTAATTGTGCAACTGTACAAAGAACTATTTAATGGTATAATATTCTAATGACACGGAAGTCTGGAAATGTAACAAAATGTGCATCGGATAGATTAGAAACAGTTTCTTCAAATAATTGAAAGACATTTTTTCATTCCGTTTCAAAAATTGTGGTAAAGAGAAAGAGTGTGATAAAAAAAAAATTACAATCACACCAATACACACTGGAATCTCCTCTGTATATCTGAAGTTTCTCCATTTTTTGGTTACCTAAACAGCACATACAAATAAAACAACATCAAATAACGATCCATCAGTTCAAAAGTGTTCTGCAATTGATATTTTGTCTGTTTCATTCGTTCCTCGACTATTATTCAATAAAACATTATTATTATTTGTTAAAGTTAATGCATTTTTTTTTAAACAAATAGTTGAATATTTGTATAAGATTTTTAATATTCAAAATATGTTGGTCTCGAGTATCATGCGCATCTGGCACATTAAATTGATACCGTTGATGTCATTGTGATAAATGCAATGTAATGATTATCTTATTTTAAAAATTGCATTAAGTGATGCATGACGTTTAAAATTAAAATATAGCTGATAATCGCATATAAACAATGCAAAAACATCTAAATGTCGCTAAGGTAACGCTGAACTGTATAACATTCAATGATTTACTAGGTCATTTCACTACTATCTATGGTGGTAATTAAGATTTATTGTTTACAAAACACGTTCAGTTATTAAAATTTCATGCTTTTGGACTGTTGGGGGTAAATTAGATGTTCTACGTGAAATTGAATTATGAATAATTAGTCGGATCATGTTTAACAGTGGGAATAAAGTCATAATGAAACCATTGTTTTGAATGAAAAAAACGTATATTTTTGTATTCCCTCCTTTGGGTGAAATTTAAAAGGACGAAGCATAAAATAATGTGACTATGTAGTCGGTATATGATACTAGTATGCTTGTATACATTTATAGGGTATGGTAAATTATGGAAGATTTTGTATGAAATCATACGACGGAGGTGTTGAAATGCAGGTTAATCAAGTACACGTATAATACAACGTGTTTGCTATCCAATTATTGATACCTAGGAGTACGTTCTACTGTTATTGTTGTTATACAGTAGGAGGATAGGAAGCCCATTAAAATTAGACCAATGCAAATAATAGAAGCCATCAAAACAACTTTTTTAGTTCAAGGTTATTCTTTTTATTGTGATTTGTTTGAGAATATGTGTAAGTACAAAATCCAGTATGTTTGATGTTTCTGTCATGAATTGTACATCATGAATTTGAAAAATAGCAAATTAAAAATTAGGATACAGTTTTATTTTAAAATTACAAAAAATAAGGTTCATGTATACATCTCTCAACAAGTTCACTACAAGTACATACATATAGCGAACGAATTAGAGATACAAATGCCACGAGTAGGGCGATAGCCATAGTCTTAAAAGCATTTAAAAAGGGAACGACAAATTGTCTCTTTTAATAAAAATTTAGTTCAATTTATTCATGTACGGTTAAACAGTTAAAACATTCAAATGAATAAAAAGAAACTACTAGTAATGAGTAGCAACGCAAAATATCATCAAGATAACAGCCAAGTTTATCAATTTTCACATGATTTCCCGACAAACAGTGATTCATTATAATTGAAGAACCACTTCATTCCCCTATTTTGAACTCGCTGTCCGGAGGGTTTAAGTAATTCATTTTTTCTTTATACTAAACAGTCAACACTGAGGTTGTGAGTTAGAATTCAGCACGTAACTGGTGAGCTTGACTTCAATCTTAATTGACTAGGATTATCAGTCATCCTACCGAATATTGAATGTTTCCACCAGTTTGTTCCACCAATAACAAATGATCACCACGGCATAACAAATAGTTCTTAACGTTGCGTTGAACACTTGTAATACAAACAAATCAATTTATATGTTATTTAAGGAGCGCTATTTGTGCCAATTGTAATACTTATATAATGAAAATGATCTTATTGCCGAAACGTACATTGATGCAGTCACTGAACAATGTAATAGCTTTGATCATCAAAATTAGGTTATAAAATATTAGATATGATTAAATGAGATAGTGGTTAAACGTCAATGATACATGCAGCACATTATAACGACAAAAAAATCAAAATAACGGTCCTCATTATATATGATAAGTCTATATAACTCGGCTGATTTTTTGAATTTTCGTTTTCCTATATAATTTTAATAAAGGGAAATGATTGATTGTGTGTTGTTCTTTTAACGTCATATGGCAAATATGTCATTCATATTCAGGACAGGAACAACTTACAAATAAATGTAATGGAATATGTTCGTTGTTGTTCTGCGGTTTTTATGTTTGTTTCTGCATTTCTCTGTTATGAATGGTCTTGCGTGTGTTTGTGCTGTATTTCGGTCACGCAGTATTTCAGCAGTATTGTTTTGACATTGTCATACAGAAGGAGGTTTTGCATGCCATTTAAAAAAGGTTCAACCCACCATTTTTTTCTAAAAATGTTCTGTACCAATTTAGAAATATGGCCTTTGTTTTCAAATACTTCGTTTCGATGTTTGTTGGTGGGTCTTTTTTAAGCACTTCGGTGTTCCTGTTGTTCTATTGTTTTCCTCTTATAAAAGATGTGTTCCCTCGGTTTTGGTTTGTTACACGGATTTGATTTCTCTCAATCGATTTCTGACCTGTAAACACCGATATACAACTGTTGTCTTTATTCATTCTAGAAACCCAAATTCACATGTTGGATAGGGACAAAAATATTGCCTTGCTATGAAGTTTGTAATTGAAGGGTACTTTATGTTTCTGATCTCAACCATACATAATATAACCCATTTCGAGGCTCAAAACGTCGTATTTGCAACAATGGCTATCTTACCAAGAGGATATATCTTTTAAAATAACAAAATAAGTCACTCCAGGTTCTACGAAAATACAGTAGATCCAGAAAAACTGTGCACGTTTATTTGGGTATATATATGATTTACGCGGTATTCACATAAGTATTTTTGTTTTATATTTCAGACATTTACAAGAGCCAAACATTGAATAACATGCTATCAGCGGTCAAATTGGTTTTTTTGTTGTCATACACTGAAACATCATTTCCCGGGGTGTAGTGGTTAGTGGATCGGACTACTAAAACAAAGGTTCCTGGTTCGATTCCCGTTCGGGATGAAAATTTCAGGAACTCAATTTTCGGCTCTCCCTTGACATCATTTGCGAGTATGGTCTTGAGGAAACGATGATAGTCCGTCGATAAGGGGACGATAAATGGCTGACCCGTGTTAAGAGAGAGCCATATCTCTTGCACATTAAAGACACCCTTGTAGATTTCGAAAAAGAGTAGGCTAGTGCCGCTACAAGGCAGCGCTCGCAACCTCAAAGTGGAAAGGGATCAATATAAGCTGCAAAACTTGTTTTCCAATCCACTATAAATGAATATGTTTAAACTATAATTTCCCCGAAAGACTCATGCGACTTAATTTGGATCCGTATTCATACGACCTCTGACCGGCAACTAGGTTGAAATCTTATGTTAAGATTTGGATCTGTATTCAAATGATGTTCTACACTGATTAATCCATATTTCAGCCAATACTTACATCTCATATATCCCAGTGAACTTGAAATTAAGGATACTACTGATACTAAAAGGACAGATTCATACCTTGATAATTTTTTTCAATATTGACACAAATGGAAGACTTAACATTAAAATCTATGACAAACGGAATGAAAGTTATCTCTCATTTCTCTGTCTGAATTAACTAAGGAAATTTTTACCAAGTCTAAGACTGTTGTTAGCCATTTACTTCGTCTGGTCTTTTCAGTACCGAACGTGACCTATTCAAGAATTTGACTGTTTGGCTAAGTTATTTCGCATTACTTTAAGACGTATTAGGTTATCAACATTAACGTATTTATAAAAGATTTTGTTTTTGTAACTCTGATCGGAAATTATTACATGTAGTTGTAATTCTAATATTCGTGTGTAAAAGTAAATAAAATTGAGAATGGAAATGGGGAATGTGTCAAAGAGACAATAACCCGACCAAAATAAAAAAACACAACAGCAGAAGTATTATTAATCACCAAGTTAATTATAGGATTTAAGTTTGGGGCGACCTAACGTTTAACATTTTTTTGTTTCATAGTTGATTTAAAAGAAATACCGACAAAGCTAGATAATAAAATTAATTATTTAATTACTAACACAATTTTATATTAACTAAATTATAGTTGTTATATTATGCATCAATTACCATAATTTTAGATCTAATTTTGAACTATATCAAACTTTAAGAAATATGCCTGTGAAGTCATTTTGTATCCTTATCCAGTCGGTGACAGCGCATTGCTCTTTTGTGCTGTTTTGTGTGCTGTACTGTTTTTATTTAACGTGTTCGTTTTAATTCTGTGGTTAGTCACCACTTCAGTGTTGACATGAACATCAGTTATATGGTCAATTTTATAAATTTAGTGTTTCCAAAAGTAAAAATCATTCTAAATACTAACGATTTTCTGATCCCAACTTTGTACTTCTTCAACTTTGTACTTGTTTAGCCTTCGTCTCTATTTTGATCTGAGCGTCACTGGTGAGTTTCATGTAGGCGAAACGCACGTAGGTTGTATTATATTATAAGCATGGTACCTTTGACTATAAGCATGGCGAAATGTCCTGAATGTTCTTGCATTTTTTTGTATTGTAATCCTGTCATGTAATGTTGTCATTTTGGTGTTAAATTTAACATTGCTATAAATGCGAGGTTTGGCTAGCCGCAAAACCAGGTTCAACCATTTTTTCTTAAAATGTCCTGTACCAAGTCAAGAAAATGGCAGTTGTTATCTTATAGTTTGTTTCTCTGTGTGTGTTGCATTGTCGGTTTTTTTTTTGTTGCACTTCAATGTTTCTGTTGTTTTCTTCTAATAGTTGATGTGTTACCTCAGTTTTGGTTTGTAACCCGGATTTGTTTTCTCTCAATCGATTTATGACTTTCGATCAGCGGTATACTACGGTTGTCTTTATTCGTACGACCTCTGACCGGAAACACTCCTGATATCTCATGTTAAGATTTGGATGTGTATGCATTCGATCTCTGATCGGAAACCAGGTTTATAACTTATGTTAAGAACATCATCTTGAGAACAAAAGGATCTTATCCAGCGCCAAAAGTTTGTTTTCATAATTAGGTATTGATCAAAATGAACGAACATAGGTAAAAACCAAACATAAACATATACACATTAAGAATATCTTTCAGAGGGTCCAGTTTACTCTATAGTGATAATTTTACTTTAATTTAATTGCCTTTGTTAATGTTATATTTAGCTTTTGTATGAAACACGGTGTTTTAGTCATTATTATACAAATGATTACCTTTTATACCTATGAAAACCTCTCTGCTTGAAAATTTAATCCATTAGATCTATTTAAGGTTACATAATTATTTTTATGCTTTAAACAAATCCCACGAGAAATCGGAATAAATGACATGTTCATCTCATTCAAATATTTTTTTAAAGCTAAACGTATAATAAAAATCATCTTAGTTAACACACAATCAATAATATTATTTTATTTAATGAAACATTAGGTTACAAATGCTTTGAAATAGTTATTTCACCATTTATATGAGTGTGTTCTGCATTTTTGACATTTACACCTCTGTTTTATATTCCTTCGCTATTTGCGGGACGGAAACAATTTTTCTTTGAATGTCACAGAAAACAATTCTCTTGAAAATAGCAAGTCTGAATATCTATGCATTTGCCACGAAGCGACTGTAACGGAGTAAAGTGATAGAAAAATATGTAAATTGATTGAATTCCTTCAAATAACATATCAATGAGATGTGGGCAGTGCCCCCATAACCACCAAGTCTCACGAGATTTCATCATTGTCGATATGGTGCTTTTCCTGATTAATTTGTTATCGACATCGAAATTAGAAAGACAGTGGTTCATGAAAAATATTGAAAGAAATACGTTTTGTTTCATAGTGATGCTGGCTCTAAAATTAACAAGGATTTAATTATCAAAATGTATGGTTTTGATTCCGTGCACACTGAGTCGAATATGTGTATAGTGTTATACAATAATACTTGTTTATTAAGATGATTATTCATATCAAATTTACGTCTATATCCATACAAACATGAACCTTTGTAAAAAAACTTTTTTTGTTTATTTTTCTATTCAACATGTACATGATGTACATTGCTTTCGATCTCATAAAGTATCATTATATCATGTATACAACTTGGAAGAATGGCAAACATTCGCGAAGCAGTATGTAGGGGTACATGTCATACTGTCGAATAAGGTAACAAAAGTTAGTATATGACGTTCATCAAATTAAAAGGCCATTCATTAATTATAATAAGGTTACCATCAATACTGTACGCACTATAGGAGTTTTGTTTAAATCCAGTTCTGCCTAATATTTGATGCAAATATGATTAGGTTTATATATTATTGTTTAGGGACACATCTGACAAGCAGTAACAATGTAATTTGGTTCTAGACATCAGCTGGCGAATTGCCTGTTAATCATTCACCTCATTTTTCTTTACAATACCATTGATTCCGAGGGACGACCAGTGCACATAGTCTGTTAATAATCTTCGCAAAGTTTCAATTACTAGTGTCTATTTTAGGTCTCACTAAAAATATACTGTTTTCTCCAGATTATAAGGAAGAAAACGCAATCATCTGACCTTTGTGAGTAAAATAAATAACACATTCACAAATAAGACAAATATGTAAGTTCCATTTAGGAATGAAAATGAAAAAAACATTAACTTACATACAATACTGGAATTACTGCAAACACCGTCAATGTCCCCAACCGAGGCCATCCGTCAACCGTCATCATGTGTTTTGATCCCTAGCTCTGTACACTCTGTATACGATGATGACTGATGTACCCATATCTTGACTTTTTTATTTATTGTGTCTGCTTATGTAATGCATCAATGTAAATATAACGGAAATTGATGAGACTGTCATGAAAGTGAGAGGATTAGCGCCATATATAGAACCTGGTTTAATCCACCATTTTCTACTTTTGAAAATGCCTGTACCAAGTCAGGAATATGACAGTTCTTGTCCATTCGTTTTTGGTACGTTTTGTTATTTGATTTTGCAATGTGATTATGGACTTTTCGAATTGATTTTCCTCTAAATTCAGTATTTTTGTGATTTTACTTTTCACAGCGCGTTGTTAGTAGGTTTCCAGCTACTGTTGTCTTTTTTCGTCTATATCCAGCAAAGTGCTTTCCCTGCTGCTTGGCCTAGTTTCTGAATAACTGCTGTTCTATGCCGGTCAGTCACTCCTACTACAGAAAACAGACTCTACACTGATTGTGCAGGGAATCCATTGCAGCCAACCTCAACAGGAAAGTTCCATGTCGACCATCCTTTATCTCTTCACTTTTTGGCCTTCTTTTTACATTGGCTGCGACAAAAATCACCACTAAGGGAACCGTCAACTCTTTAATCATTACTTTTCTACTGCCAAAAGACCAGAGAACCATGTCTGTTCATGTCTAGTATAAGGTGATTTGGTACGATATCATGACATCACAGTTTATTTCCTAGATCTACTTCTAACTGCCAATCTCTCGATTGGTTTATTATTCCTGATGGGCTCTTTTTACTTTTCCAACGGGTTCCGCCTCCTTCACCAACTAAAACTCAATAGGTTTTTTTCGAATGTGTTTTGCTTTTTTCCTCTGTTTCTTTACCACTTCAGAAAAATTCCCGCAGTACTTGACTGTGTTGCCATGTACATCTCGCATGTGTAAGAGCGTTACTGCATCCTTAAAGTACATGTTATAGAGTTCCTCTGTTTCCGCACAAAGGACAATCTGGTCCTTCTGAAATTACCATCTGTGCGAATGTGTAGGTGTTGGTAACACATTATACACTCATCTTAAAAGGAACTGCAGTTAGTATTGAGAATATCGCCAAATTACTGACCATGTTATGGGACATTGTTATAATTCTTATCTCAATCATGCGCTTTCGCTCTATAATTCTGATGTCATTGTTTGTCTGTTTTTCTTCTCTAGATTTTATGATGCAGGATATTTTCCAAATGTTGTAGCTGCAATTCCGTTCCTTGTCTCCTTAATGTGACCTATATTATTAGACATATTACCGGGTTTGTACTAACATAAGCAAAAGGACGGGTGCATGTGTGCTTACCCTTCAAGAGTTTCTGACGTCACGCCAAGTTTTTTGAATGCATGGGTTCATGTTGCTCAGTCATTATTTTTCTATGTTGTTTTTTGTTTACTGTTGTTTGTCCTTTTTCTTGTTAGCTTTAGCGTTGTCATTTTTTTTTACGAATTATGAGATTGTTAATATGTACATAATTTCTCTCAATAATAGAGTTCTTATTTATCAGAATTTACCATTGCAATTTACTCATTTGGACATACGCTAACTAAAGCTAATTTTAGAATAATTCATCATGGTCTCAAACATAAGAATCTAAAATGGTAATACTTATAAGTTTAAAATTTGTGACATATGACACGCATCTTTCTTCTTGTCATTAATTTTGCTTTTCTAGGATTTTGATAAAATTCTTGAGTTCAATTCTTATTATTTTTATACAACAAAGATACATACTGATATTTTGTTTATCTCTGTTTGTTTTATTGGTTTGTTTATTTATTCATTTTTTTAATGGGAGTGATTCAACCGACTCGATTTACATTATGATACACGACTGTAAAGGTTAGCTCAGTTTCGTGTCCGTATTAAGATGTATGGTGAAATGTAAAGCCAATAGTTATATACTTTTTCTCCTCCTTTTCATAATTGCATGGGGGGGGAGAACCAGTAAGATCCATATCTAAACATGAGACAAAGTTGCTTTGTTGTGAAAAGAGTAAATTAAATAACATTGTACTTTTATGTCATTGAAATAAGAAATTGTGTTTTTTTATTTCCTCACAATATTAGATGTGGGTATTTTTCTGCACTACTTGTACACATTTTTGTTTAGGGGCCACATGAAGCCCGCATCAGCGTCCCATATTATTCAGTTGTTTTAAAGACCAATTTGTGTCCTTGATGAATCAGCAACACAAAGACACACTGAAACCTGTTTTTGTATATAAATGTCAGCGTACAGTTTCCTACAATTACAAATCTATAGACAAATAAATATGCAATATTGCCAAGCTCGTTATATTTTTTGATAGGCAGTTGTTACCCTCAGCTTGATTAAATTGACACATTTATTTTGACTCGTATTGATTATGGAAGTGTATTTGGATCAGTTGCGTTTGTACTTTCAATATTGCTTTTCAATAATTGACCAGTTCGGTAACATGTGTATAAACTAGAAAAATTTATGAGATACAATTTATAATTGTATTTTCTGTGAATTGTATGACACTCCAAACTCTTCTTATATGTTGCAAAGCAAATTAATTCATAAGTGGAAATTTGACCCGAAGAACAGGTTAAATTTGTATCTATTGTACGTTTTGGTTTCTCTAAAACAATTTCCCATTATTAGCTTATTGCCTCGGGTAAAAGAAAGCATACGCAAAATAGTTTTAAAGTGTCAATTAGGTAATTGCATTTCTTCCACTTATCAACACTAAATAGATTATTAAGATAAACATAGATATGAAATGACGATTGGGAGTAAAACGGTTAAGGATATGTGACAGTCATTTAATAAAATATCTTGTTTGTGAGAATGCAATAAGAAATGTTTATACATTGAATTAGTATTGTGTCATTACCATAAAAGGTATATATGATATCATAATGTGATATACAAAAAAGCAATTACTGTTATTATGTGCGACATTGAATTGTATCAACTACAAAGTTCTAGTAAATTCACATAGTCCAACAGAATGTAAATCTGGAAAAGGCACGAACTAAGAGTTGTATGCCTAAAACGCCCAAGACGAGCATTTTGCAATGCAAACTTCAATATTGAGCATTAGTAAGCATTCAACTTGTATTAGCTCACACAAATAAGTTTTATTTTCAGTAACTGGCGAATAAATGGTTCAAGATGTATTAAGTAGACTGATTTGTAATGCATAAAATGGAAAGTACTAAAAATACTATACCTATTGGAAAAATATTTTACGAAACATAAAAAATGTGTACAAAAACACCCCAAAACTCATGACCCACATAGACTTAAAAAAGGCGCAGACATTCGTAGTACTACAAACAAATAAAATCTTAACTGGCCTATATCTGTACCTGACTGTACTGATTTTCACTCGACCAGTCTGAATTGGTCTGAATTTACTTGATTTTACTCGACTGTAGTCTGGCCCCTACTAAGCAGTCTGGAAGAGGGACGAAAGATCCGAAAGGGACAGTCAAACTCATAAATCTAGAACAAACTGACAATGTCATAGCTAAAGATGAAAAAGACAAACAGATAAACAATATTACACATGACACAACATAGAAAACTAAAGAATAAACAACACGAATCCCACCAAAAACTAGGGGTGATATCAGGCGCTCCGGAAGGGTAAGCAGATCCTGCTCCACATGTGGCACCCGTCGTGTTGCTTATGTGATAACAAATCCGTTAAATAGTCTTATTCGTAGTTCACATTCATGAAAGGGAAGTGGATTGTAGTTACAACGTAAGGAATATATCCGATATCAATTGTGAAACGGTTATTCCATAAGTTTCAACCAATTCGTGATGGCTGAACTTGTTCTCGACCATTAAACGATCAGTTCATAACCGTTTTATTCGAGTTTGAACTATACTTGGCACAATCATTACCATTCTCGACCAATTCTTAACCTTGCTTGACCTAGTCTGAACCGTACTCGCCCAATTCTTAACTAAGCTATACCTATTATCATTTTGTACAAATTGTAATTTGTACAAAAAAAAATGTACAAATTATAACTTGTATTTTGACTTAGTACAAATTGTAATTTGTACAAAAAGTGACTGTACAAATCACAATTTGTACAAAATTTGACGAAAATTCACCTATAACTTGTACAATAAGTTATATTATGTATTTTGGTGGAAAAAGCTTTGAAACACACAACATAATTGTTATAAAATGACCTGCTAGGTTCAAAACCTTTTTGGCAAATTGCATCTTCTGGTCAACAATGCCGACAATGTTTACACAATTACATCAACAGTGTAAATGACAAGAAAAAGTGTTAATAATAATACCTCGGATATATAGCTTTGGAAACTTATTAAAGCAATTGACCCTTAAGTAATTAGCCGTTACAGAGTGTTGAAGAAGAGATAATTGTTACAGTAAAAAGATGAAATTCCCGATGCTATCATTCACTCACCCGCTCAAATGAATGATAAAGAACTATAAAAAATGAAGATGTGGTATGATTGACATTGAGACAACTCTCCACCAAAATGATACAGAAATTAACAACTATAGGTCTTTAACTATGAGCAAAGCCCACACTGCATAGTAAGCTATATTGCGTTTCAGTAATTTAGGAACAGTTACACATGTATGTATTATATATAAAATGTATATCACATTCAAAACTAAAATAAAAAAGATGATCAAACGTCTGGTTGATTTTAAAAATAGAAACAAGGTTGCAAGAAAAATTTTCAATTGATGCAGCAAACACCCTCTTTGACACCTTATCACATTTCCATCAAGTTTTAAATTCTAGCATTTGTTTTAAGGATGTAAAAATAAACTAATTTAAAGGAATGAAAACTTATATTACATATTTTGATACTTATTATGTAAATCTATAATAACTGGGATAAGCAGTTATGAGGAGGGATTAATAATATATTAATACAATTTTTACACTGGTAATACTTCACAAAGTATCTACATACTAATATATTGGTATCAGAAACGAAGACCGAGTCTCAGAGTGATCAAAAGTGATGTATAAAGATACTATAACATATTTCTGAATAGATTAAATGATCGAAATTGTATAGTGGTGCTGCTCCCTCTTTCGTGTGACCAATTCCTTTGTTTATGATTTATATAATTCATGTGAATAAACATTTTGTTTTGCCATCTCAATGACCTGTCTTGTATTATTTGAAATCCTTTTGATTCAAATAATCTCAAAACTGAGAATGTCTAAAATTTAGGCATTCGTAGGAAAGTAAAGTTCAAGACGATATTCATTTATTTTACCGTGAAATAAGGAATGAAACGCAAATTCAAGGAACAAATAAATCTTGACTTTAGAAATAAAAGAGAGTTGA
Source organism: Mytilus trossulus (assembly GCF_036588685.1). Taxonomy (NCBI): domain Eukaryota; kingdom Metazoa; phylum Mollusca; class Bivalvia; order Mytilida; family Mytilidae; genus Mytilus; species Mytilus trossulus. The sequence goes on along the minus strand of NC_086374.1, from coordinate 18,685,529 downwards.
TGTTTACCAGTGATAAAATGTTACAGTCTTCACAGTGTTGTTGAAATAAATTTAATAAGATTACTTACTGCAGCAAAATGAAAGTGTATTAAAATGTCTCTGTTTTATATAAGGAATGCAATATAGGATGTTCTAGAAAAACGAAGGCTCTTATTTACAAATTTAATTAAAGTCTCGACATGTAGACTTATTTATATACGTCGTAGCTAAAAGAATAGTGTTGATCTGTAATAAAATTGTTTTATTCCGTTTTCCTCTCTCCTCGAAATGTATAAATTGAAAGATGAGATTAAAACGAAGTGAATTAGTAGTTTAATTAGTTTACCGCTAAATATTAACTGAAGAAATACATTTGTTTTATGATATCAGAGCACATCATGTCATTGGGCTGTACACAAGGGCAATACGAATAACAAACATGAATGAAACGCAGTGTATTATATATGTCCATCAGAAATCGAAACAAACCATAATACATCAAACCATTAAGAATGCATGATGCAGTCCTCAAAACTTTAAGTTTCCTATCATTCGTGGAATTCCAACTCGTTCGGAGTCTGGACATTTTATGATTTTAAAATCATTTAGAGAAACTACTAAGAAATACCTTTATCGATATAATTTCTTAAAAAGACATGTATAAGCCGAAAATAAACTATGTAAAATAAACACGCAAAGGTCCGATTCATGTTTTGAATAGACATGGAAATTAAAAAAAAACGAAGTCTCGTATCAAAAAAATCAACATTTAAGCAATAAGTTACTGAAGGTGAGTTTAAAATGGATATTTCAAGACATGAATATAATGCAGTTACTGTGCAGGAAGCTGTCTTTGTGGTTAAAGATACAGATATAGTCACTACATGCCAATGGGCATTTGATGAGCATAATTTGTTTATCGTTATTTTACCTATGATGACGTTGTTTATTTTAACAAACGTGCGCCCTTAGTTTCTAGTGATAATTTATCATATCACTCTACTGTGCTTAGAAAGGAAATCATCAGTCAGTAGGATCAAAAAACAATTTCGTAACATAGCAATAAACATAATTATCCTGATTAAGAGTAATTTCTCGCAATTTGATTGGCTGATATTGTCCTAATTAATTTCAGTATAACTCTTTATCACGTCAATTGGAATTATCTACCTTATTTATTATGGCGATTGGAATTATCTCCCTTGACCTAATAAAAGAAATGTGTTGCTTTAAAAAAAAAATGAGTTGCTTTATAAGCAACACGACGGGTACCACATGTGGAGCAGGATCTGCTTACCCTTCCGGAGCACCTGAGATTGCCCCAAGTTTTTAGTGGGGTTCGTGTTGTTTATTCTTCAGTCTTCTATGTTGTGTCATGTGTACTATTGTTGATTTTTAGCCATGGCGTCAGTTTATTTTCGATTTATGAATTTGACTGTCCCTTTGGTATGTTTGTCCCTCTTTTATGTTTATAGTGCTTATTTTTACAAATTTTCAGTTTCAGATTAAATACCTATAATATATTTGATTGATATTGTCCTCAAATTGAATTTGAATATAATAATATGTAAAATAACAAAATCAGGATAAATTCGTTTCACAGTGTTCATTTGTCCAAATACTGAATATATTGGGGTCAATAAAATTCATATCGGGTTTATCTTCGCCTCACCCGATATGAATTTTATTGACCCGATACATTCTCGTATTAGGACAAGTGCACACTGTGAAACTAATATTACTTCATCATAAAATAATGAAAAAAGACACTTCCGTATTGCGTATGAATATTATTTCCATAAACCACTAGATGTGACATATTATTTTTCATTATAACCCTGAAAGTAAAATGCTTCATCATAAATCCTTATTATACTTTTGGTAAAATTAATGAAACCATCGCTTGGAAATTTAATTCTCTGTTAATGAAAATATCATTCAAATATAAATCTCAGACTTCACTACTGACACAGTGACATAAAATCATCTCATTAAAGTACATAACTTAAAAAACCAAAACGAAAATCACCATTAAAGAATGAAGTAAATGTAAAATTTAAAAAAAAAACGAGCTCCGAGGGAAATTTAAAACGAAAAGTCCCTTATCAAATGGCAAAATGAAAAGCTCAAGCACATCAAACGAATAATTTTAACAACTGACATATTTCTGACTTGGTACAGGCAGACATTTGACAGATACACCTTTCACTTGTTTGACAGTCGCATCAAATTCCATTATATTTACAATGAGGCGTGAACAAATCAAACATACATAAAAGAATTTGAAAGAAACGAACCTGATTTTGAATATTAATTTCAGTGATTAAAAATAAGGGATTTGTTAATTGTCAGTTGGTCAAGTTTTAAAATACTTAGGTTTTTCTACTTCAGGAATAAAATCTCAACTGCATAAAACAATTGTAAGGGATACGAATGAAGAATCTTAGATGACAAGCATATCAAATAGAGATGTAAGTTTTGGTGGCAGAGTGGTTAAAGTAGGTCACTCCGATGTTAAAAGACTTGGCTTGTCAGTTTTTCGGTTTGAAAGTCGTTGGTTCTTTCGAGGTACTCCGGTATTCTCTATCTATAAAACCGGAATTACACAAAATATACCTATAGGGGCATTAAATACCAACAATAAACCAATAAACCAAATAACGAACATTTTTCAATATGAATGAACTATTCTTATTAAAAGTTACTGATTCGATAGAGATTTCCATAAATCCTTATATAAAACTTTATAACACATCGCGATTCTAATAATAATTTTATACTCTTATGAGTATTTATTATTTACAGATTTACTCTCGGAGAAAACAAAAATTTATCCAAAAACAGAGACAAGGAAAAAGATCCAAGATACTGATTGTGGCATATTCTTCCTTTTAATATGAAAGATCAGACATGATAAAGCCCTTAATCATTTCAAATGTCGACATGTCCCTTGTGTTTTTTAAACTTAATCCACTCAGAATATTCCATTTCAAAATAAATTTAATAAAGATATTATTGAGATAACATTCATCATCAAAGGTGAATGTGTAGATTTGTGACTAAAGAGGCGCACGTAATATAACTAAAGGTGTAGTATACCAGTGTTCAAAAGTCATAAATTGATCGAGGAAATCAATGCCAGGTTATAAAACTTAAACTGAGGGAAACACATCAAATATAAGAGGAAAACAACGAAACAACAGAAACACTGGCGTGCAACAAAAACAAAAATGACAATGCAACAACCACATTTGCGAATTATAAAAATAAATAACAATTGCAATTTTCCTGAACATTACGACCTGGTTATAGTTATTGAAGGTTCCATACTTAAATTACCTCCCCCTTATTTCATATTTTCGGGGTTTGCTCTTTTGTTTTAAATCGTGCAGAAAATTTATTTGTATCAAAATAGGAAATACTTGACTTGCATACAGTTTTTTCTTGTCCTGCACAACAGTGAAAATTTCACCCATTATTAACGCATATAATTAAAATAGAAGAAAATAACTTAAACTTAAAGTAAACAAAACATCCTCCCTCTTTTTACCTGTTCACAAGATTTGATTTCAAGGTCACCAGAAATACGATCCCGTCTCCATTTCACGAATGTGATTTACCGAATAAGACTTTTATTGGGATTGTACTTACAGGAGCCACACGACGAGTTTCACACTTGGATCAGAATCTCTCTTACCTTCCGGAGCACCTGAGATCACCCCGGTTTTAGTGGTTCATTTTGCTAAGTCTTTAGTTTTCTATGTTGTTTTGTGGGTATTACTGTTTTTCTTTCTCTCATTTAGCCCCGTCCTTGTCCGTTTTATATATGAATTTGAATGTCCCTCATGTCTTCGGCTCTTCTTTTAAGATCTTTTAAGTTTCAAAAAATACCATAATCGTTAATGATTCTTCAAACATTTTTTCTGCAACAAAATGCAGACCTAATTCCCTTCAATCGTCAAGTGCAATGAACATATATTTACCCCGTCCTAACTTGAAACCGGATACAACGAACTATGTATTGGTTATAGAACACTTATACTACTTACGTTTTTTACTAAAAAAAAGAAATATCATCTTAATGACATAAACATACATTTTCAGATTTATTGAAAGACCATTGTATTATTTAATAAAATTTCGTTTTGATAAAAATCTTGATGACATCGCAATCATTGACTAAGTTATGGCTATGATCTGATAAACCAAGCGTGATTCCAAAATTTAATATCTACAAATTGCTGTTTCCTCATTCGATTCGAATATACAGAGCAGCTGTCATCCAGCCTCTGCAGTAACGAATCCTGGTATTTAGTGTATGCTGCAGTTTTTAGTTTCTTATTTCCTAAAGAAATATACGTTATAGTTATTTGCATACTTTTGTTTTTGTCGTCTGTTTTTTATTTCAAATATTACGTAGACACATTCATGTTTTAAATTCCTTTGACAAGTTTTCCATGTAACTCTTGAATTTTAGACATATACTGTTCTGTTTAAATCAGCTATTTGCCCTGCATATAATATACATGATGTCCATCTATATGACAAACAGAAGAGATGTAAAAATGAGGCAACAGTAGTTTTTCTATGTTTCAATTATATGAATAGATAAGACAAAATAGTTAGGAAAATTAACAAAGAGGGAAGGGGAAGTTTGATTTCCAAAAGGATCGAGATCCGATGCATCGACAGGGTAAACGTCTCCTGTATCCTGTTAAGCATGTTTCATCTGCTATGAGGCGAATCCACTCCGCTAGGATATCGAGCTTAATTAACCTGTCGATTAATTAGAATATTTACCGGATATGTAAAACATAAACAACATGACGGGTGCCACATGTGTAGCAGGATCTGCTTACCCTTCTAGAGCACCTGAGATCACCCCCAATTTTTGTCGGGTTCGTGTTGCTTATTCTTTTGTTTTCTATGTTGGTGTCTGCTTTACAATTATTTGTCCGTTTGTCTTTTCATTTTGAGCCATGACGTTGAAATCTATGATTTTGACTGTCCTTCTGGTATCTTTTGTCCCTCTTTTAATTAAACTTCACGTTTACGATGTCAAGAAAGAGTCTTTCCATTATCAGGTCACAAGGTCAAAGTCAATGGAACCTTTACTGCAACTTAATAATTTTCCTGATATACGCCTTTTATTGTTTACAGATTTTTTTACATTGAAGTAAATTATCCACTGCTTGTATGAAAAAAAACAAAGGTACAAGTTAAAATAATTTGATAAAGTTTAGTTTCCAATGATATATAATTGATCTATTTAAACTTTTAGAAACCTAACGTGTCTGGGAACATTATATAGTGCGTTGCTGAAGAGATAACTAGATTTAAAAGACGTAGTAGTACAAAAGTACGGGGAAAATGTTTGATCTCTGCATGAAACATTGAAATATTTAACCAAACTAATATAAACAATGCTTCGGTAGTGAAACTGTATGAGGGTGGGCGGGGATAGTTCTATTTAAGTGATGAAATCTGTAAGTCGATAGCTAATTACACAGCATTTATAAACCGAAAAAATGGTGCCGTTTTTGTCATGAATAAAATGAAATTCTTCTCTTAAAGCCTTTTGTCAAACTTCATGTCATATAGCGCTTGATTCCATCTTTACAAAGCAAAGTTAACAGTTGTTTATACTTCTGCATTGGCTTTAATACTTGGCTTCAGAAATCTAAAATAGCACTTCCTAGTCATGATCTCGTAAATCTAAGTAATTTAAACAGGTATTCTGGAAATTGATATCATTATTAGTATTGCTTAATGGTTTTTGTGATCTGATGTCGGTAACCCTAGTATTATTATATACTCATATAAATGTTTCTTGTTATGTATTGTATTAATCAATTTGCTATTTCACTTAAATAAACTAAATAAGGTATCAGTTGATAGCAATGTTGAGAAAAATATGGAAAGAAACGATTTTGATCTGAGCGTCACTGATGAGTCTTATGTAGACGAAACGCGCGTCTGGCGTATAAAATTATAATCCTGGTACTTTTGATAACTATTTACACCACTGGGTCGATGCCACTGCTGGTGGACGTTTCGTCCCCGAGGGTATCACCAGCCCAGTAGTCAGCACTTCGGTGTTGACATGAATATCAATTATACGGTAATTTTTATAAATTTTCTGTTTACAAAACTTTGAATTATTCGAAAAACTAAGGATTTTCTTACCCCAGGAGTAGATTACCTTAGCCGTATTTGGCACAACTTTTTGGAATTTTGGGTCCTCAATGCTCTTCAACTTTGTATTTGTTTGGCTTTTCACTATTTTGATCTGAGCGTCACTGATGAGTCTTATGTAGACGAAACGCGCGTCTGGCGTATAAAATTATAATCCTGGTACTTTTGATAACTATTTACACCACTGGGTCGATGCCACTGCTGGTGGACGTTTCGTCCCCGAGGGTATCACCAGCCCAGTAGTCAGCACTTCGGTGTTGACATGAATATCAATTATACGGTAATTTTTATAAATTTTCTGTTTACAAAACTTTGAATTATTCGAAAAACTAAGGATTTTCTTACCCCAGGAGTAGATTACCTTAGCCGTATTTGGCACAACTTTTTGGAATTTTGGGTCCTCAATGCTCTTCAACTTTGTATTTGTTTGGCTTTTCACTATTTTGATCTGAGCGTCACTGATGAGTCTTATGTAGACGAAACGCGAGTCTGGCGTATAAAATTATAATCCTGGTACTTTTGATAACTATTGAAGAAGAAGAAGAAGAAGAAGAAGAAGAAGAAGAAGAAGAAGAAGAAGAAGAAGAAGAAGAAGAAGAAGAAGAAGAAGAAGAAGAAGAAGAAGAAGAAGAAGAAGAAGAAGAAGAAGAAGAAGAATGCCCCACAAAATATATTTGTACCTGAAAAATAATTTTCAAAAGGTTTTAAGTAATTTGTGGTTCCGTTATCCATGACTAAATACCTAGATACGTATACATGAGTTATTCTCAATGAATATAATATGTCAATACAGACACATTTAAAGCGAATTAACGATTCGGGATATAAACATGCCGTAAGATAGGGCATAAGGAACACCACCTTCTAAAAAAAAGAAAAAGAAACAATAGGGAACGAAAATACGTCTTTTTCGTATATTTTGTACAGTTTTCCGTGAAAACTGATATATCAAAAAAAGAGGACAACTATAGCTGTTTACTTTGTATTTATTTAAAGGCATTTCTCTTGGGTGACGACGATGATGATGGATGGCTGTGTCACGTTCAAAGGCAGATTTAATTAAATGCATAACAAGGGCAAAAGTTTGCTTAAAGTAAATATACTAAGCTAATTAGACAACTATTGAATATATAAAGCAAACATATTAAGTGCTATTCAATTAATTTATTTAATGGAATTGTGCATCTCTTTATTGCATTTGGCCTTAAACTGTTTCATAACAATACAAACAAGTATATAATAAAAGGCGCCCAATTGATGCCCGTAGGGCTGATAACAGTCAATTTAAGCGATCATAAAGCATGTACACATACTTAAAACAGCTTTAATCATCTCATCTAATTGATGTCAATATAAAGGGGTTCACGCAACTGTCATACAAGTGAGAGCTATATCTAGCTATAACACCAGTTTAGTCAACCGTATTCAGACATATTCAGACAATGTCTGTACAAAGTCATGAATATGATTTCGTTTGATGTGTTAAAGCTTTTGGTTTTTGCCTGTTGATTAGGGACTTTCCGTTTTTAATTTTCATTCAAATTTCTTTTAGTTTTGTTATACTTCTTTCTGACTACAAATCTATTAAATGTATTAGCATATGTACCTTTTTTACAGAGAAAGGCTCAATATGACTTGCAGCAAATAATTTTCAAAATGAGAATCTTTACAGGACTATTTATTAAGTTACTGTTCGATAATATGTTGTTTTAATTTAATGTAGAATCTACGTCATAACTGTCGACCAAAATGAAACGTCTTTCAAAAACATGTAATTTGTGAAACACTTTTTATGTATACGACTAATACGTTCGGGAACAGAAAGATTAATTGAAGAACACCTATCGCAAGCCTGGATGAAACGATATTGAACTGGTTTGAAGTCTACTTTAGGTATCAAATACATAGTACAGACTAGAAAAGACCTTAAAAAGTGGAGAGAAAAATATCAAAGGAACATTCAAACTCATAAATCGAATATAAACTGACAACGCCTTGGCTAAAACACAAAACAGACACAATAGCACACAACACACAACATAGAAAAATAAAGAATATGCAATACGAACCCAACAAAAAACTGGGGGTAATCTCAGATGCTCCGGAAGGATAGACAGATCCTGCTTCATATGTGGACCTCGTCGTGTTAGTCATGTTAGTGCAAACCTATAAACGGAGTAAAACATGTTAATCCCGACATATTCGTTTTGTTACTGTTCCTAACCAGGAATCTGCAATGCAGTTATTGTCGTTTGTTGCTGTCTGTCGTTCATTGTTATAGAACAAATCTTTTGAATTGCTTTACATTTTGTCATCCCACGGCCATTTATAGCTTGCTATATGGTTTGGTGTTTTCGTTGTTGATTTCGTATGGTAACGACCTTGTTTTTCATTATTTGGTCTAAGGAAAGCAAACATGCTTCATCTCCTTATTTACATATTGGCAAACCATTTAGCCTTATTAGTATTGTGAAAGTGCATCCAAATATATACGAAGTACAACCTACAATGCTAGATCGTAGATGCATGATTTCATATCAATAGGTTAAGTACATTGAGGTTCATCAGTTACAGCAATAGTTCTTTAATAAATATTGTTAGTCGGGTTTGAACATATGTTTGTTATCGATTATACCTACATTCTTGTTTACATGTAAAACTGTAACAGATGGATGAATTCAAACTATATCTATATCTATTACACATTGGATAATTTCGAATTTCCAATTGTCAACTTCCCATGTCTAAACAAACTCTCTAAAAAAGGCCGAACAACTAAAATTGACCCTTCTTAAGTTTTATGGTCACTATCAAGAGTTAATTTACCGATACGATGTGTCAGAGGTTAAGAAAATACATCAAATTACACCATTAAACTAAATCCAAATTTCATATTCTATTTTAAGAAATTTACCTGTGACTTCACTTTTTATGGTTTTGATACTTTCGTGTGACGCATTTGTCTGTATTTGTGTCCTGTCGTTTATTCATTTTAGATAGTCGTTGTTATTCGGTGGTTTACGTGTTAAAATGTATTATTATATTATTTATTTATGTTTTTCTCTGTCCTGGGTGTTCATGCATCTATTTGTACTGTACTCCTGTTACGCAATGTTGTCATTCTAGCTTTTTATCGTTGTCTTATAAGCGGGAGGTTTGGCAAGCCATAAAACCAGTTTTAACAAACCATTGTTTTTTAAAATGCCCTGTACCATGTCAGGAATATAGCAATTGTTATCAAGAAGTCCATTTTTATTATTTTTGGTTTTGTAGCAGTTTAGTGTTTCAGTTGGTTTTTTTTCTTCCTAATAGTTGATTTTTTTACCTGAGTTTTTTTACCCAATTTTTTTCATTTAAATCAATTTATGACTTTTGAACAGTGGTATACAACTATCGCCTTAATTAACCTTACTGGTGACATATTTTGGTATCTTAATATTTAGATACAAGCATTTTCATCCGATACATAATTCAACTAATTGTGTCCTATTTCTAAAAGACATTTTGAACGAGTGAAAACTCAGTGTGGTATCTTTGACGAGTTTTAAAACCCCTTGGAATAATTCATTCCTGGTGGACAAAATCACCATCACTATAGTCGGAACTGTTGTATTGTCATACACGTTGTTTCTACCATCAATAAGTAATATTTCATTATTCATTTTCGGTAAAATTATAAGAGTTTGAATACAAGGGTTTGTCTTTGTGGGCAACTGATGTCATATTTGGAACTTTTTAAAAATATTATTTAATTCTCTTCAACATTATATTTGATCTGCTCGTTAAAATGTAAAGGTTATGTGCATATATATAGCAAATTAAATTATATGCATAGTATCTTTGATTAGTTTTCTACAACGGACATATGTTGATATACACACAGAACATTTTACAAACATTTATTGAAAAAGAAATATATTAAGCAGTTCTAAATAAATGATGATAAATAATTCAGGGGCAGCATCCTTACAGGTTGTCCGATTCAGCTGAAAATTTCAGGGCAGATAGATCTTGACCTGAAAATCAATTTTACCGCTGTCAGATTTGGTATAAATGCTTTGTTTTAAGAGACATAAGCCAAATAAAATTGAGAATGGGAATGAGGAATGTGTCAAATAAACTCATCATCGATACCAGGACTAATTTTAGTATATACGCCAGACTCACGTTTCGTCTACAAAAGACTCATCAGTGACGCTGGAATCCAAAAAAAGTTAAAAGGTCAAATAAAGTACGAAGTTGAAGAGCATTGAGAACCAAAATTCCTAAAAGTTTTGCCAAATACAGCTAAGGTAATTTATGCCTGAGGTAGAAAAGCCTTCGTATTTCAAAAAATTGAAAATTTTGTAAACAGTTAATCAAAGAGACAACAGCCTGACCGTAGAACAGACAACAGCAGAAGGTCACAAACAAGTCTTCAATGCAGCGAGAAATTCCCGAATCCGGAAACGTCCTTCAGTGTGCCCCTAAACAAATATATATACTAAACTCCAAATAGTACACAAGAAACTAAAAATAATACAAAATCTACATTTTACACCTATGTTCTATTTCTAGCCATGGCGGCAATCTTGGTTGGTTGGCCGGGTCCACGGTCGGACACCTTTTTGAAACCAGATACCCACAATCATTAACGATGATGTTGTTACAGTATCTCACCATAACAATGATTTTTTTCTCAAATTTGCATTAACACAAAATATTTATGAATGGGTGAATAATAAAACAAATATTTCATCTATAATTTATATTTCATTAAAACGTAATAATACATAAAATTCTATACACTTAAAACAAATTGCACTAACAGTTGTTTGCAGATTTCAAGTATGGGAAAAAACTTGGAAACCAAAATTGCCTTTCTTTTCCTTGATCATCTACCCAAGCTAGTCCTTCTTTTACCATGAAATTCTGAAACACAAAAGGTTTGATATAAAGATTAACTTTAAAAATGTTGATTCTTTGCAATTACTCAAAAGACAAGAATTAATTAAAAAATGAACTAACAGTATGGTCTTACATTCATACTGAATAGCTCAATGTCTTGATTGAACCTGAATAACCCAATGGACATCTATTCCAAGATTATTTTAAAAATTTGTAAGGGTTCCGCGGAACCCAGTGTCTCGCCTATTTTTGCTGTAAATCACAGGCTCAACAACAATGAGGAAAAAAATCTATAAAAAAATTCCCCTTGTTACTATTTTATGATTGTAAGAAAATCTAAGTCCATTTAAAAGTAAATTACAGAAAAAACGGAGTAATTTTTTTACAAACTTTACTTCTGGATACAATCTTATGATCATAAATAAGCTTCTGTCCAAGTTTGGTACAAACCCAGGATAGTTTAAGAAAGTTATTAAAATTTTAAAAACTTTAACCACAGAGTGAATGTAATGTTTCCCAGCAGAAAAACTAAGTCCATTTAAAAGTAAAATATGGAAAAAATTGATTTATTTATTTACAAAATTTACTTCTGGATACTTTCTTACGATCATAAACAAGCTTCTGTCAAAGTTTGGTACAAACCCAGGATAGTTTAAGAAAGTTATTAAAATTCTAAAAACTTTAACCACAGAGTGAATGTTTTGTTTCCGCAAAAAAACTAAGTCCATTTATAGCAAAATACAGAAAAAATGGAATTTTATTTTTACAAAATTTACTTCTGGATACTATCTTATGATCATAAACAAGTTTCTGTCCAAGTTTGGTACAAACCCAGGATAGTTGGAGAAAGTTATTAAAATTCTAAAAACTTTAACCACAGAGTGAATGTTTTGTTTCCCCGCAATAAAAACTAAGTCCATTTATAGTAAAATACGGAAAAAATGGAATTTTATTTTTTCAAAATTTACTTCTGGATACTATCTTATGATCATATACAAGCTTCTGTCAAAGTTTGGTAGACATCCAGTATAGTTTAAGAAAGTTATTAAAATTTCAAAAACTTTAACCACAGAGTGAATATTTGTTGACGCCGCTGACGACGCCGATGCCGACGGAATGTAGGATCGCTTAGTCTCGCTTTTTCGACTAAAGTCGAAGGCTTGACAAAAATGCACTACATTTCAAAAGTTAGGACTGATTCTCTCTGTATCGGTTTACTTGAAGGAGTATTTGACTAACAATAATACTGAAAACAAACAGTTAACACAAAATGCATACTATCTGCTCAATACAACCAATTAAGACTATATACCACATAATTTGAAGATTTGTAAGATAACTTCATTCAGATATAAAAGTTGTCACGGTTTCCTGAACATAACCTGTGCTGACTGTGTTTTGGAAATATCCAATCCCGAAAAAAAATCATCAAAGCCCTGGCGAAAAAGACAGTAGTTCCCCAATATCTGCATTGAGGTAACAGAAAATGAAACGAAAGTCATGCCGGTTATCAATGTATAATTTGAAAGTTGTATAAAAGAATAGAAAACTATATAGTTTAGAAAGGTATTATGTTAACAACATACTAGATTAAAAAAATGTTAAGTTTTTATTATTTCTTTCAAAAGTTTTAATGATAATCTTCAGTAGTCAATGTATTTTTAATTCCCAAATTCAACAGCTGTAAGCCAGTATGATATCTGCTCTTTTGGGGTATTTTTATATAATTATTATTTGTCAGAATTTCTTTTCTGAAGTTGAAAGAATACTGATATTTGAGTAATATATCTCATCCACTTTGCATCAATTTTAAATGTTTTTAAAGCCTTGATACTGACAGTTCTTACAGTATATAACTTGCATTGGGATTTTCTAAAATTTACAGTTATGTAGCAAGTTTTAAAGTAATTTTTGTAAACATAGAAAAATGTTTTTTTAATGAATTATTATTTCCAAATAAACCATATACATGCTTATAATATGACTGTTTATATGATACTAATGTCAAGCGTCATTATACGTAGCATCAGCAATGGTGGTATAAACAGATTACACTATTCAATGATTATTCATTAAAACATATTAATCTTTAGATCACATGTCTCATACAAACCCACACATGTCCTTCGTTTCAATTGAGATAATAGCAAGCATGTGTATAAAGAATATAGTGAATTTCAATAAAAGTAAATTGTGTACTGATGTTTGGCGTGGTAACAACATGCACCTTTCATCAAATCTATAAAGCTAAGACATCTCAAATTTTATCCAGAATACAGCTTGATTTCAAGTGATCTTTTTTTACAGAATGCATCAATAATTTTAGATATGTCTTTACAAAATTATGCGAAACTGTTAAAAGATGAAACGTTTTAAAATTAAATACAAATGTACCAGTTACTAAGTTTCCTGTATTCTGCTTAGCATTTAAGTTATAGTTTAAATAATTCAGTTCAGTTTCCAACTACTTTTTGATGTCTTTGAAAATGTATATAGTTTTTTTGTTGAAAACTTTGGTGCATACAGACTCTGATTACTAAAGCATACAAATTTAACATTCATGCATATTGATGTTAAAAGCTTAAACCTTTGAAAGTGATTTCTTTCCATGTATATTTGCAGTTAATCATATGATTTTCACTAGGGATTATGAAGAGTATATTTCACAATGCTTAATCGTTTGATGAAAAGAATTTGCAAGTTTTAATACTAGAAACTTTTGAAAAGAGTGGCATGATATAACTATGAAAAAGAAAATTTACTAAAATACTGAACACCGAGGAAAGTTCAAAACGGAATGTCCTTAATCATATAGCAACCAGAGTTGGGGTAATTGTAATTGTAATCGTTAATCAGCTGTAATTGATTACAATTTTTCAAGTAATCATTGTAATCATTAATCAGCCAAAAATCTGATTACATGTAATTTAATTTAATTAATTACTTTTCAAAATACCCTGTAATCCTGATTACTTTATGATTACATTCTGATTACAATGAAAAAAAATCTTAAACTGTGTTTATGTTCAATAAAGGAAACTTTTTGTTATTCTTATTCAATTTATATTGAACATGTGAAAGATAGTTTGGCTTACTTTTTTTTATTAAGCATGTTGATAAATTTGTATACTTCAGTAAAAAAAATACTGTTACAGTATGGAAAAGTCATCAATAGCCTAAAAAGAGACATATAATACAATTATATGTTTCTGGTCTTAGTAAAAGATATTCTACACATATTCACAGTTTTAAGATGTACATAAATATTTGATAAAACTGTTATATTCAAGTAATACTTTTCTTTTAACCCCTTAATTATAATCTTTTGTTAATGTTGTGATTTTTGTCAACTTTAAATTGACAGGTAGGAAGCCAATTAAGAATTGTTTTTATTGCAATTACCAACTAAGTATAGCTGTAGGACAATATGTATGGTAAAATATAAATCAGACTTGTGATCCTATACTAATTAGCACAAAATTTATTAAAAGTTGGACAAATATCTTGTTTAAAATAAGCAAATTTTTGTATGTATTTAGACTGGACATGTAAAATGCAATGATTTTTAACACTTGTATATTGTTTACTATTTGATTAAACTGGTAACTTTATTTCATCCATGTTTTAACTCCCCATAAACTGCACCTTGAAACAAATATACATTACAGTTTAGAATATGTCAGAAGACAAACAGCAAACGCTCTTTAAAAAGCTATATTCAATTGAAGTCAAAATAATTGATTGATGATAAAGTTCAATGGGTTGAAATAACCAGTGACATAATGTTCATGTATGTATGAAGTGAACTTTTATAGTTTATTAAATAGATAAAGTTATCATTTTATAATATAGCAAACACAATACTTTCTAAAAAATGCTATAGTTATATATTAAAGGTTTATTCATTCACATCATGCAAAATGGTTTTTTTTTTTCATTCATTGTAATCAGATGTAATCATGATTACTTTGCCAATGTAATCATTAATTTAATCAGACACTTTCAGAAATGATGTAATCATTGATTTAATTTAATCGTACAAATGACAAAGTAATTGTAACTTAATCAATTACATTGAACCCATCTCTGATAGCAACTGTCATAATCCTTACTTGGTACAAGCATTTTCTTATGTAAAATTGGTGGATGAAACCTGGTTATAAAGCTAGCTTGACCTCTGACTTGTATGACAGTCCCATCAAATTCCATCATATTGACAATGATGTGTGAACACAACAAACAGACACAATATAAAAATAATAATCACTTGTTAAATTTTCAGTTCACAAAATGATGTATAACTTTTCAGTTTTTAAAGGTTCTGCTACTAATGCAAATGGATATCACTTTTTCCTTTTCAGGTTGTTATTTTGAAATAATTATCTTTTACGTATATCATACTTGAATTTCAAACAATCGATTTTAAGCATCTCTGATTTAACCTTTCAGATGCATAAATGGTGATTAGATTAATTTAGATATATTTTAATTTCGTAATTCTCTTCTTTTCTGGTGTAGCCTTAGTTGCAAGAAAAAACCATGCAATGATCTCAATTGTATCTACTCAGGCTGTGATTAAATGTTCTAGAAACAATCAAAGATCTACCATCAAAGGTTAAAGTTTAGCAAACTACACTTCAATTATTCAACAGATCTAAGAAATTCCATTTCACTTAATAAAAGAGGGGCGAAAGATACATAAAGGGTCTAGTCAAACTCATAGATGGAAAATAAACTGACAACGCTATGGTTGATAGGTAAATGCATCCAACACTATCAATGTAACATTACATACCAATTTCATATTGCAATTAAAATTCAGAGTTAAAGGGATCGGAAAATTGCATATTAGTTTCTGTGGAAAAAAATTAAAAGAGAGAAAAAAGAGTAACATTATTTCAACTCAAATTGAAAAACATTTTCAACTGTCAGAGTGTTTGTTTGTTGCATTCAGAACAACAGGGTAAACATTGAATTTGATTTTACTTTATGCAATCCTTTAAACAATCAAAACTTTATATGAGCTTCGGCAGTTAGAAATAGATCTTATGTTAATCAACATCAATACATCTGTAAACATATTTCAGTTTTGAAAATGAATTCAACAGAAAATTCTGGGACTGTTTGCAAGTAGAATTTTGAAATTGAATGCTACAAAACTGACCAAACTTCATCTTTTATTTCATTGTATTTCGTGTATATGAATACGCCTAGTGCTTTTTGGCACAATCAATTATCACCATATGTTTTAAAACAGCTTATTTTGGTAGACATTTTAAATATAGGAGTTAATTATCTATTTAGGTATTTTTTGGTAAGTAAAATATTCAATCATTACCATATACTATTTTAATAATCATGAATTGGTAATTAATTTAATGTTCATTCTTGCACATGAACGACACTGTATTCAATTATAATGGTAAAGTAGGATGGTATTACATGTATCTGTAGGTTGGACATCATCAAATTTCTCTACTCAAATCACAAACTGTATAAAACAGGAAGGAAGGAAAATATAGTGGGCAACTCAAAAGACTAGATTAATCCTATTGTTCATTACAGAGGAAATCCCAACTGATCATGTAAATAGCATGCTTTTTAAAAGTTGACTATAATAAGCTGATAAGGTTGTATCATTATACATGGCCATTACACACTAGATTTAGCAACAGAGAGTTAATTAGGAACAAAAACAGTAATCTAATACAGTTCTAAATTACAATGATAATTCCCTTTGGAAATGATGATCAAGTCAAAACTCTGAATAAATTTACTCTGCAGCATTTTAATTTACTATCTGGGCAAAATTCAATTTTAAAATCCTTCATAAATCAATATTGTTAATAAGTATTTAGTGCTAACACTGACAGTGGGGAACAATGAAGGATATATCCAGGACTAATTATCATCCGTTAAGAAATACTTTCTTTTTCTACATTTCTTAAGGTTTGATTTACACCAGGTATATATATTTTACATGCTCAAGTAACCTTGTCTTGTATAAATTTAAGTTTACATAATGAACCATTTAAAATCCTTAAATATTTTTAAAGCAACTTTAACTGAAATCAACTTTATCAATATAAAATTCATATCATGTTGTGTGTTAATTTACCAAATTACATGACTGCAAGTCCTTCATTTCCCTTTATAATTATTTTACTTAAAAACAATATGTAACTTGGCTTCTGTTATTTTTTTAATCCGAAATAAGTTGAACAACAGAGGAAATGTGGGAAGATTGAAAAATGTAGAGACTCCCTAAGGAAACAGCATTTGTCACTTATTAGTATGCATAAAGAATGACTTATGATTTAAAAATATTTTAGGAGCTGATAATTTTTTGCTGTCTTTTTTGTATGCCTCACTATATGGTAAATTGTTAGCAAAAAAATAGAGGAAATTACTACAAGAATTGGTCACAAATCATCACTATGATATGGAGTAACAAAACAAAATTGTGTTAAATTTTTCATGCAGCACATAAGGTTAAGGTTAACAAACACTTCAAAAGCCTACCAAATAAATCAAAAATAATATGGTTAATGTCATCTGAGGATTATGTTATAATTAAAAAAGTAAGTTTAGTATTGTGTACTTTATTCAAAGAGAGAAAATCAATTCCAGATACAGTTTGGTCACCGGTAGTTTGTCCATCTATATCATATTTTAAAACTATATATACTTCTGCAGAAATTATTTTGTTGAAAAAGACTTTACTTTGTTTAATTGTTAAATTATCAAAGTAATCAATATGCAATCACTTGTAAGAAATTGATCTTAATTGTACCGCTCAAATCATTGGGCGTCATAATTGACAATAAAAAACTTTGTTTTGTATTGCATAGGTTAGGATAATGAATTTTCATTTCATAACAGTTGAAGTTATGTGTTTAACATGGCTTTATTGAGTTCTTTTTTGTTTACTGTCATTACTCATTGTAAACTGTTATCAAAATGTATCCCTACTGAAAATGGTTAGTGGAATTCCACTGGAATCCCATACAAATTCAACATGGGAAATCCAGTGAATTCCACTGGACAATTTTGTCGGGATTTTTCTAAGATTCCAATGGGAATTCCAGTGGAATCCCATTGATATTTTTGAATTCACACTGGGATTCAATAAAATCCCTGTGGAATTTCTGGTTATTTTCCACTGGGATTTTAATAAATTCTAATGGGATTTCCTTGCGATTTCCACTGGGATCTCAGTGAATTCTGATCAGATTTCTTGACAATTTCCACTGAGATTTCAATAGAATCCCAATGAGATTTCAATAAATTCCAGTGGGATATAAATAAATTTCAGCGGGATTTTTATGCAACCCTGTGAAGTTTTTAGTCATATTTCAAGGTCTTTTCAGTGTTGTTCGAACATAAAGTATTATCACAAGTTCCTGAATTTCTCCGTGCATAACTGATTTGCTCTGTAACAGCATCATTAAGCTGACCATCTTGCATAGATCTGTTGTGTTTTGTGCACTAAGCAGTAACATAATCTGAAAAAAATGAGGACATAAATTAAAATTACCATGAACTATATTGTTCTGAAATATAAAAAAAATTGTTTCGTTACAATTAAACTAAATAATTATTACATATTCTGTGCATGAAGTGTATAGGTTATTCTTTACTTTGATTTGTATTGGTCTTTTATTTTACTCTAACATCATAGGCCCATATTTACATGTATGTCTTGCCATTTTTAAAATCTTAAATTTGATCCATAATCATGATAATTGAGTACATATGTACTTATTAAGTTTTAAAAGATAATACTTTTTGCTTTTTTGGAATAGATGTCTCTATAAATATTAAATTATTACAGTCATACTACAGATCTCCAATTTTGCGAAAACTACTATTGAATAATATTTTGTTGAAGAGATTGTCTTAAAGATATAAGTCATGTGTCATACTGTGACAATCCAATAGTAATTATGTACAAATGTATATGCAAAAAATGCATGGTCTTATAGTTATTTTCTTGATCCTACATGGTCACAATTTATTTGAAGGAAATGATAGTTTCATAATTTTCAAAAAGGTTGAAATACTTATTCATAATTTGTACTTACCAGAAGATTTAATCCAAAATATATGAAAACATCAATCTTCACAAATCCAATAGTCATGTCATCAGAAAAATACATCTTCCCTTTTTAATATCAATAGAATACTTTGGCTCTTTTAAATTTTAGTCCACAACTCTACATCCATGGTAAAATTTATATTTTGGTCAAGATAAATAAGACATCTTTTCTTGTAATGGCTGCAAGTTCAAATTTTGAATCTGACCAGTGTTGGGGTTGTATAGGGAGTTGTTTGATTCCTTGCAATGTTTTCCTAATCATACTTTTAATTACCTAAATCTTAAATATCTGATATATATAATAATAAATAAATGATATTTACCAACTTTTTTCTATTATTTTTATATTTTGAACTGTAGAAATTTAAGAGAAATATACAAAGACATGTGGTCTCCTTCATTGGGCCCCATTGAGTGTGTACATATCATTTCCTGTCCATTTCACAGAGGCAAATTGAAAACAGATTGGCACATAACATTTCTTTTACTAATTGATAAGAAAGAGACTGCTTGGAAATAATATTTGTGTATTATCATGATTAATACTAAACTAAATATAGAGATAGACTTTATAATTAATTGTACTTGAAAATAAATAAATTTTAATTACCTGCAACTCCTTTGTTGGAAAATTCAAAATTAAATTGTCTTAAATACTGTTAGTGAAATAAGTATATATATTCTAGTCACTTTATACATGTTTAAATGTACATGTATATAAATAGCAACACATAACATTTTTCAGGTCCCCCATCATTTAATTATCAGCTAAATTTTTTATAATGAAAATTCGACAAGTCAAACATCCCACTGGAATTATATATTTATAAAAAACACATGTCCAAATTCCAGTGGGATAATTAAGAATGACAAAGTACAAATTTCCACTGGAAAATATAGAAATAATCCAGTGGAAATACCACTGAGATACCATCGGGATAAACTTCCCATTGGGATTCCACTGACACTCCAAAACATTCAAGTGGGATTCCACTGGATTTCCCCCCCCCCACTGGGATTCAAGTGAATCCCAATGGTATCCCACTGGAATCCCAAGTACATTTTCAGTAGGGATGCTATTTTGCAATTGCTTTAGCAATATTTTTGCTGCTTCTTCAAAACAAATATTATTTCTTCAAAAGCAATTGATGGTTTCAGTAATTTGGCATTGTTGAAATATTTTTTTATTGCTGATCTCTTTTGCTGTTTGCAATTTCAACCCAACTATTATAATTTTCAAGTATTAAAAAAAATGCAAATTTCTATATTGAAAGTGAATTAAAACTAGAAATATAGAAATGATTCATGGTTTTAACATCTAGATTAGTATGTCCTTATTATCTACTAAGATTTTGTGGTATCGAGGTAGTTTTTGTGATAAAAACAGGACTGACAAACATGTCAAAACATCATTCTCACGCAACTTTGTTATATTTTATGTGGGATATAATAAAAGCATCTCATAAATTAAATATTCTATCTTACACATTATTCATAGAAAACTTATTATTTGAACATGGTCACTGAAGTAAGACTTGACATTCTGTTTGAAAGTGGATTGGTATTTCAACAGCAAGTCATACATAGTAAATGTGAAAACTACTACTTCATAAACATTCACATCAACATGATCAATGTTAATATTTCAAAGTCATTGGTGCCTAACTGCAGAATCTGCCTTCATGTAAGAAGTATGGAGGTAGATGCAAAAGCATATTAAATACTTCAAATTGATCATTAGTAAGTATACTGAATACTCATTATTACTGACTAGTGAATAATTAAAATGTAAAACACACAGATCTGTATCACATGCAGTGTGACAAAGTCCTTAACAGCTTTTAACTGTGTAATACTGTAAACATATAAAGCAGTTGATCAAATGACACAAAACCTTTTACACAAATTTTGTATGAAGGGATGTCCTGCAAAGTCTATATACAGTGACATCTGAGATACCATTCAAGGGAGAACAATACAGGGGGTCTATTAGGACAGGTCCTCTTTTAATGCAGGTTTACACTTTATGAAATGTACTACAGAGGGATCTTAAATGTATGGTTCTATAATACAGGTGGTGTCTAAAGCAAGGTTTGACTGTATTTTGTATCTAACATTAACTTAAACTGATCAAATATACCAGGTTAAGCGGGTATAAAATCAATGGGTATCAACCTATTCACCCAGGAAGTTAATGGCCGGTAAAATCTGCAATTCACCCCATCTCATCTTACAAATATCAGACTAAATAGCAATTCGTTTCATATAACAGAGTCTTATTAATATGTTACCCAAAAAAATCTATGCTCAGAAGGGATAATAACAATTCTAAGAATGTTCAGAAAATAGGAAGGTACTACATGTACTTGGCAAATCTAAAAATCTCTTGCACTATACAACTTATCATTATAAATTCATTAATTTTACATTATTAAATTTAATCATACTTGGAATTTATGAACAATAAGGAATATTATACAATTATGACAATACAAGGGTTATGTCACAACTCAAAGATCACACACTTTATAAAATGGTGCCATTTTTAGCTTAAATCATGTCAATTGATATTTTCTCTGACATTATGATAAATATCAAAGAAATTGATAAACTTCAGAACTAATTAAAAGGAATCATTCTATCACAGTCAAATACTCCATACCATCAATTTATTTCAGAAATCATTTGAATCCCTGTAAGAGTGGGTTTTACCTTGCCAAAGAATTTCAAAATCATCTTAAACAAATCATTAAAAATAGTTTTATGACATAGCACCATCATTTAACTTATTTCTATTATTTCCTTATTTCAATATCATACTTTTCAAAATAGTGATGCCTAATATATGTTAATCAAACAGACTATGAAAGCTCCAAGGTTTGTACCGGTATTTTCAGATGATAACTTATAGATAGAACCATCCCAAACCACCATCATCACCCTTTCTCAGGTACAGTTTTATTCTTAGTAAAGCAATTACTTTTAGAGGCTATAAAAAAGAGCTGAGAAAGATACCAGAGGGATATTTAACCTCAAAGATCCAAAATAAACTGACAACACCATGACTAAAAAAGAAAAAGACAGAAAAGCAAATAATAGTACACAAGACACAACATAGACACTAAAGACTTAGCAACATGAACTTAGCAACATGAACCCCACCAAAAAACTGGGGGTGGCGTTAATTCATTTGATTTGAAATATCAATGATTTTCCTTTTGAATACAATACAAAATTACAGAACCTTAACCACAAAACAGTGACAACTTAGTGAAGATTATGTTACTTCAGATTAATAGTAGTACTTTAAAGAGACAGGATTAACAATCATCTTGAAATGAGATCTCCAATTATAATGCAACAGCTTCGGATTATAAATCATGAATGATAGCAAATTCTTCAAGTTACAATTATAGTGATCTTATATAATAAGGTGACAAATTTGTATGCATTTAGAACTGCATGTGCATATCAAAGAAATGATATATGAAGTAATTATACTTTTAGAGATACAACCAATTAGAAATGTGAGAAACAGATCAATACATGCATAAAATGTACTTTTAAAAAGCAATGAGTTACTATCAGCACAAATCTGTCCACATTTTTTTGTTATATCTATCAATTAATTAATTCTAAGCTATAGATTATTGCTGTAAACAATTCTGTCTGAAAGATATGAACATTTTAGGGGATAAATGCTATGAAAGTCACTTGTGCATGACCAAGAGGAGACAGTCCATGAAGTCATTTAATTCATTGCTAACACAAATAACAAAAGTACTTTTTCAGTATTGAACTTTGTCTTACAACGGTTGACTATACATTGTAGATGTATATGATTCATACACTAACTGAACTTCATCAAAATAGCATATTCGAACTTAAGACTTATTAGTATGTAAAAACCTACCAAAGCTCTGCTAGCTCTTTCATCCTCCCACTTTAGCTGGGACATCAATTCAGTCTTCGTAATAAAACCATTAGACTGTAAAAAAACACCAAATTACTGTTAGTCTTAGGAAGGTAAAGTGTTATATTATACAATTAATCAGGTTCATGCAACATGTATTATCTTATTCTAGTATATAGAGATTAACTCGTGTGTTAAGCAGAGAAGAAACAAGATAATACCAGTATAATTTAGTTGTAAACAAGAGCTTTAAATTATGATTAAGTTTACAAAATTATGTAAACTCAATACTAATACTGTTTATTATAATTGCCTTTTGAATGTTTGAACTGAGATGCTATGCATAATCTAACAGCTGAATAGCTACTGTTGCCTGTATTTAATGCTTGATGAAAACATTTTTATTTTGAAAACAAGAAAGCAAATTCTAAGATGGAGAGAATACCGTCACATAACTGTTGGAGATAATGTTTATGGAAAAATGTATCTTTTGTTGAAATTGTGCTGAGAAACAACTTTATTCCTTGATCTCATTGAATTAGCTTGTCTTTTTATAAATAAAACTTTATACTAGCATAAGCTTTTTATTAACAAAACATTGTGCAACTGTAAAGTTAACTACAAAACAGTTTCAAAGGAACTGACATCATCACCAATCTAAACCATCAGTTAATGAATAATGAAAATAACGGCAAGAGAGGTAACTCTCAACAGTGAAGAATTTTCAAATAAAATTAATATGATTTAACCTTAAATACATTTAACGATGAAGATATGATTTAATGACACAACATATTTAACTAAGTGTTTCAATTGGTAATTATAAGGTAAAGTTATTCCCTAGAAACATTTAGATATGCAATCTGGATTTGGTTGACCATTATGAAATAAGTAGGTCATGGCTGAACAGGGATATGTTTCACTTGTCATAGCCACATTTTTTGATTTTTCACTAAATTTTTACATGCTGTTATCAACACAATACATGTATCAAGTAGCTGCTTGTGGAACATGATCTGTTCACCATTCTGAAGCATTGATATCTAAGTCAACCAGTTTTATTTGGTTTCTTTAGATTTTCTGTGTATTGTTTTGTACTGTCTTTCTTTTCATGATTTTTTTTTATTTTGAACAATTGTATTGACTTTTTTTCTTCAAATTATGATTTTGTTATTGCCTTCTTCGTATCTCCAAACTCTTTTAAATGTGAATCACTGAATCATATACATGAAAAGGTGATAGAAACCAAGAGACTGAGTTTGCATATTTTGCAAGTATCTATATTGATGTTTCCAACATGAATGAATAATATTATCTAGTTGAATATAAAATTTAAGTTATAAATTTGAAGTAATTGGGCCAACATTTTTTTTTTACCCTACTTTGTTCCATCAAATGCTTTTACTTTTCATTTCATTTACATTGAGATTGGTGTTTAAACAAACAGAAAAGTAATCCAAAACTGAAAATAGAACTCTCTGGGACATACATTTTCGACAGTTTCAAAATAACATTAACCAAATTTGTTTTTTTTTTCTATCGATTTATGAGTTTTGAACATTGGTATACTACTGTTGCCTTTATTAACCTAAATGTCAATACTTTGTAATATTTTATCACATAGAGGTTGTTGGGCTAAGGTTACTAAAACAGAGAGATTGAGTCAAAAAACAATGAAAGATATGATAATAAAAGATCAACACAATCATATGCAAAGATGTATTGTGATTAAAAATAACCTAACAGCGAATTTACAAAAAAATCCAGATAGTAAATTGTTTAATAATTCTTTGAAGTGTTGTTTGTTTATACATGAAAACAATAATGTGTCCATAGTACACGGATGCCCCACTTGCACTATCATTTTCTATGTTCAGTAGACCGTGAAATTGGGGTCAAAACTTTAATTTTGAATTAAAATTAGAAAGATCATATCATAGGAAACATGTGTACTAAGTTGCAAGTTGATTGGACTTTAACTTCATCAAAAACTACCTTGACCAAAATCTTTTACCTGAACTTCACACTATCATTTTCTATGTTCAGGTGACCATAAAATTGGGGTCAAAACTATAATTTGGCATTAAAATTAGAAAGATCATATCATGGGGAACATGTGTACTAAGTTTCAATCTGATTGGACTTCAACTTCTTTAAAAACTACCTTGACCAAAAACTTTAACCTGAAGCGAAAGGATGCACGGACGCACAGACGGACGAACGGAGGCACAGACCAGAAAACATAATGCCCCTCTACTATCGTAGGTGGGGCATAAAAATCAGTAAATACAAACATGTATTGAAAACAACATTCTTATCTTCTTGTCAATTTATATAACCTTTCATAATAAATACATTTTAGAACTTTGGATACTTTTTTTGGACTCTAAAAATAACTGAGAAAATTTACAGAACATTGTTTGCATATTTATGAAGATTGATTTTAATGAAGTTATACTTTGTTACCCCAATGGAACAATGTTGAAAAAACAAATTTCTGATGATTTTTTTTTTACAAATGAAACTCCCTGATGACTTTTGGTAAACAAATATAAAACATGTTTTGAATTAAAATACTGACATTTAAATAAATAATGATCTTACTATCGTCATTGCATTATTTCATACCTAATAGAATCTTTCTAATTACAACAACCAAACTACCTGTTAGCAAGTGTCTAACACATGAACATATATATTTGATTGATTTATTATTGTTTGTGTAAAGTCATATGAAATCGAAAATTAAACAAAAAATTGATGCATATGTTTTTTATAACTAAATGGATAGTTTTCATTATAAAACTTATGTACATATACCTTTTTTTTTAAATCTTTAATTTGTCCACATTTAGAAGAAGTTTACTTTTTTTTTAATCGCTTGCTTCCAGGAAGCAATTTGCAGAAATACTTTCTGTATGCAAGTTACCTTAGTGTGACCCTCCTCATAAAAATGCAGTGATGGCAATACTCATGGATCTGTCATTGAAATAAACTATCATCTGATTGTACATGTTATACATGTGCTAAATATCCATGCTCCTTTGTTGATTATTTACTATAAGGTGACAATTGGTAAACTGTGGCTTCAAAACATGGCAATTTATTAGCTGCCATATTTTTTAAATCATAACAGACAGAGACAAAAAAAAAATGATGTTTTTGTGTAGGAAATGATAAAAATCTTGCACAGAAGACTAAGTTTTTGATATATTATGCATGCATTGGTTTAAGAGTTGGATAAACATTACAGCAATTCACTTTTCACCATTCACTCGTTTCATATGACTTTAATATTCAGGATGAAATATTTATTTTTTAGAAAGCCTTCATTTAAAGGTTAAGACTAACTAAAGGCTGATTTTTATAGCACTGACATGACTGAAGTCATATATAACTTATGGCAAAATTTGTATTTATGTCCCTCTTTATCATGTTTATTTTTGGTAGTTTTTTTTATTTATGAGCGTATAAATAGTTATGACCAGATTATTCAGGCAGATTACACGAACAAGCTATATATAAGTTCCAACTTAAAAACATTCAAGTACATAAACAAGATAAATGGTTAGTTCAACACATGGAAAAAGGAATATCACATTTAAATCTGTTTGCAACCATTGTGTCAAGTTTGAAAACTTGACTTACAAACAACAGAAATAATGTACTCTTAATGGCACTTAGTGATCTAAAATGGATTTTGTTCGACAAATATGAAATAGACATACAAAATCTAAATGTAACTAGAACAGCTGGCAGTCAATGTAAAATTTTATGAATAAATTCAAAACAAATAATGAGTTTTATCTTAAATTTTCATCAGCTACATTTTTCTTATGTGGGTGCAGGAATTTATTTGTTTCACCTGTAACACTAAACAACATTTGCACCCCAAACAAGATGGGCATTTGGTTTGATACACAGATCTGTACTGAATTGACCAGATCTTTTGAGCTGTCTATCAGTAAACGTTTTGCTGTTATCAAGTTGAGTTGTGAACCACACAGCAATGATTGACTGAAAACAAATTTCAAATTGGAAATAGTAAAGTCTTAAAAGAAGGATCTTAAGGTTAAAGAGACGAGAAAAGGAAAGATTTATTTGTCTGACAAAACAAATTGTTATATCACTTAACTAAACCCTCAAAAGTGGAGACCTTTCTTGGAGATGTACCAATAAAAATATATATAAGCTGGACATTGGAAGAACTAATATTTTGCATCAGAAAAAAAACCTGATCTTCCACTTGAATACAAAATGCGAACAGTGAAAATGTTTTTGAAAAGACGTTCAATCTAAATTTTACACTATTAATCTTACAAAAAGAACTATTCGAATGTATTTGTTAATTGTTGATGAGAAAAAATTATTCATGTACTTCATGAATGATGAATTAGTGATAAAAGTGCAGCGCAAGTTATTACATGCATATCAAGTCAATGTTGATGTGGTATGAATATGATCCTTGGTTTCTACTAGGAAAACATTCTGAATTAGATAGTTTAATGTAGCTTTACACTAGATAACAGGAAAATAATAACTTTAACAAAGAACTTTATTCTGATTGAGAGCCTACCAGCCTTGATATTACTCATTACTGCTAAAATTTTAACGTAAAAGCAGCTAATACTTTTTTTCAACTCTTGGGTTTTACAGGGTTCAAATCCACAACAATCTACAATGCAGTTGAGCACACTACCAAGAAACCACTGATGTGTTTTAATGTCAAGGCATTTGAAAGTTTTTGGCAAACAAAAAGTTTAACATCAAAGGAACTGAAAAAATGTCACAAAGTATTGCATAACTGGATGAAGCTTGGTGTCAAATATCCTGAACCTAATATGATAATTTCACAGTTCCTTAGGAAATTGTGACATACCGGTACATCCTTTACAGACAGGCAGACCATAGGACACATCAGTAACCCCTCCTATGATGCAGGGGTTTAAAAACAAGTTCATGAAAATCTTACCTCTGCTTGTTGTAAAACTGCTGTATGATCCATGCTTAGTTCTCCTGGAATACTTTGAACGAGGTAGGTTGTACCTATTGGTAATACAGTGAATCCATTTCCTAAAACTTTCAGTTTCTTTATTGCTCTCAGTAAATCATCTCTAAAACCAGCAATAGAAAATTTATATATTAACTAGGGTAAATCATCTCTTAAACAGGCATAATATAAATATATTAACTAGGGTTACTCACATATTTTTTTTTTATAAAATATATGTAAAAGATCAAGTTACATAACTGTTTTCTGAGACTTAAATATTTAAATACTGAATGGTTGGTGAATATTGTAGGGAGATCATTTTCAACTTCTTATCAAGCTTATTGAAAATATTTGGCCATCATTTCACATATATTTATATTTTCAAATATTGAATACAGCAAAGACTTTTTTGGTTGAATGTAATGTGAAACATTTTAGTAATTTTTCAACATGTAAATTTGAAAAAATGTCATTCCTTCTTCTTCGAAAACTTTGTTAAATCTATGGTCACATACTGGAACAATGATGGTTTACAGATTACAGTATTTCTATATCAGAGTGCATTCATTCTTTCTTTTATAGCATTACTTGTTCATTCAATTATATTCAACAAACTAATATGAACCTTTTGTATTAAACATATACACTGAACTGACAAGCAAAGAGGAATAATTCAATTGCTTTGTTCTCAACTTACACAGATATATCTTGACTTTTCTTTCCTCTAGAGGCTAACAATCTACTCCTTAATTCTTCTATGTCTATTAATCCTACAAAAGTATTGACAAATGATGGGAAGGAAAGGATGGCCTATTGGAGAAACATCATTCTTCAAGTCACATAAGTAAGCTTAAAATAATGCACTTTTTCAAGTTATATTAACATAATATTACAGTGATATTGTTGACTTTTTTCAAAACTACCTCTACCCTTTTTTATTGTGAAAATATGCGTCATTTTCATCAAATTGGGAAATTTAAAATAAACCACAAAGATCGAAACTTTAATTTACAGCCCCCCTTTCAAGAGTCAACTCTTGCTTTGAAATAAGACCCCTTTTTGTCAGTGATTATACATAAATAGACCCTCAAATCTGCACATATAGTCATTTTAGACATGATTTTTTTTTAAATGAGTTATTTTTCCTTTATTATGCACAAATAAGACTGCACTGTTTGGGAAAAAAGTTGTCTTTTTGGGAATAATTTTAAGCCATTTTTTTTCAAATTGGGATTTTTCTCCAGGGGAAAAAGCCTTTATTCTCCACTAATTCAAGGCAAACAATATCACTGTATTATTACTGTAAACTTATCTAATTTCATAAAAAGATGATTTTTTTTGCAACATATTGGTACATATTAACAAAATTATTATGACCTTCAAAATTTAAAACTGTCCAAATTGATCATGTTAATTAGTTAATGAAAGAAAGAAATCTCTACTGTACACAAAGGTTATTTATTCAACAGAAAAGAAATGATCATGATTAATTAAAGTCTTCAATTATGATGCAATGTTAAGGCAAAGGGTTAATGCATGTCAATTCATGTCAATTCATGTACTTGCCTATATTAGGCTATATCATAAAGGAAGTTACAATAAATATGTTTGTGATAAGAATACAAAATAAGATGGATTGATTATTGTTTGATTATCACTAACATACACTACAAACTGCTCTGAGTATGAAAAGACAATATATTTTTTGTGCTCAACCAGCAATTGTCTGCAAATCTTTTAAAAGGAAGGATAAATTTAGTTAAGATGTCTGTTAAAAATCATTAAAGACTTGATCCCACCATTTTAGCTCATGTATTACAACAAATGTACTTATTTTTTCCACTTTCAACAGTAAAATCTAATTCAAAAGATCAGCAAGTCTCATGTCTTAATTTTTGAAAATATTTGAAAAAATTCAACACTTCTTAATGCAGTGGTGGAATCCACATGTACATGGTGCACAAATTGTCAATCTCCACTTAACAAATTCTTTGTAAGAACAGAAAATGCTCTTTGGATTAATAATTTACCTCCATTTCTGTGACTTGTTGCTATACAAACTTCTATAACTTGTACTCCCAATTCATAGTAAAAGTCGCCTACACCTAGCATTTCTGCCCAAAAACCTTTACTTGCTGAAAAAATCATTTATACATTATACATGTTATATATGTAAATATATCTTTCAACCTGTATTTGCAATTAACATGTCGTGCTATTGTCTTACATGTTTTAAGTAAAAAGAAAATATATAGATTTTTGTTAATTTTGTTTATTGTATCGTCTACCCCAGGGTCAATTTACTATGGGTTCAAAATACCATATGACACCGGCTTACATATTGGTTTGTTTATTAATATCTCTATTAACATTTAGTTATAATATGTGTTGGCAAATCTTTACCTGAATATAATTTTACCACATAGTATTATTAATGAAACAATTGAGTGTGAAAAACTTGTTCATAAGCATGATAAGGAAAGAATAAGATTTGTATCTATTTGATAAGATTTTAAATCATGTATTTTCAATAAGACTGAGTGATGTCAAAAATAACATCCTTCCTTATAACCAAATCAACTTAGACAGTGGTAACTAATGTAAAATGTAACCACAGATGCATATAATGTGTGAAACCGGTCATAAATGTAAACCTGTACATGTGTATGACCTTTTGGCTGTATCCTCATGGAAAGGTGTGATACTTCTGAATTAAAGTGCATCATGCACATCTGTTTGCATACAAAAAGATTTGAAAAGAATATATCATGGAACTGAGACATAAATTTTGGGGTATAAATATGAAAATGAAACATGTATTAGTTGAAAGATCATAACTAAATACCAAGATGTATTATTTGTGGCTAATGATAAAAATACGACAGAAGAATCCGTGATGGACAAAGATAAAGAAAGACACATGATTACAAATAGTAGGTGTATGACAGACCTACAGTTCATTAATTCATACAAAGCTTTAATTTGAGATTTTTTAGAAAAACTAAGGATTTTCAACCTTAGGCATAGATTTCCTTAGCTGCATTTGGCAAAACTTTTAGGAATTTTGGTCCTCTGTTTATTCTCGATAGAAGAGATTTTAGAACATTTAGATTTCTCTTCATTTTGTTTCATCTCACTCTTTCTTTTCAATAGAAAATACAACAAGATAAAAGATGCTGATTGAGTAGTTTTTATGTGATCATCAACAGAAGTCTTAATCCTCACTTTATACACACCCAAGCTCATCAGTGTAAATCACGATAAATTGTTTTGTAAACATTTTAAATAATTTGTCATGAACATTAACAATGTATTGCAAATTATTTATGAGAATTCTATAAAAGATAATCTCAGGTAAACACTCGTGGTAAATAGCATGTCATAAATCAATTACAGTGGTCGGCGACCGGAAATTTAATTACACGTGTATTGTCAGATTAACTCTTTAATTCATTTAAATTCCGGAGGTCATGTTTTGACAAATAGGTATTAGTTCGAGATAAATAATGAATTTTGAATGCTTTTGTTAACCTTGGGACTGTAAATTTAGTTGGACTCAACTGAAATTTCGACTCATCCAATTTCGACTCATAAGGAGTCGAAATACATACATTTCTATGGAACAAATTTAGGGACCATGTGAAAACTTCGACTCATCCAAAATTTCGAGTCAACAGAGTTCGAGACAACGAGAGTTACATGTAACTGTATTTATAAATTTACTGTTTACAAATTAGAGATTTTTTTGAAAAAACTAAGGCTTTTCTACCTTAGGCATAGATTACCTTAGCTGTATTTGGCAAAACTTTTAGGAATTTTGATCCTCAATGCTCTTCAACTTCGTACTTTATTTGGCCTTTTTAACTTTTTTGGGTTCGAGCGTCACTGATGAGTCTTTTGTAGACGAAACGCGCGTCTGGCGTATATACTAAATTTAGTCTGGGTATCTATGATGAGTTTATTTAAATATCCTATAAAAGCAATTGATTATAACTACTGAGTAAACTTTAATGTGTGATATAGCTATTAAACATACAGGCTAAAGGATCTACTCCTATTGTGGAACACATCTCCTGAAAAGCTACTCTGAATTCAGCATCTTTTTTAATCTGATCTTTGTGCTTAGCAGCAAAGTCTTCCAAATACCCTTTGAAGGACTCCATTTGTTTTGCCATCTTAAACAGAAAAAAAATCATAAAATATCACATCAACCTAAAAAATCTTATAACTATAATCTTAATAGTGTCTGTTTAATTTATTCATAACTTTTATAAGACTTAGCTATCTATACTATTAAACGAGAAGACCTCATTTTGGGTGTCGCTTCTCTTTTTTCCACAATAAATTAATCATCATGCCTCTGTGTCCTATGGGTACAGTGCATAATCGCATTTGTCATCCATTCACATGATTATTCAGATTGAGTTATTTTGGGTGAAAAACGAGAATTAAAGACGTCCGGATATGTTTCCGTCATTGGGCGAAATTTTAAGTCAGATTAGACTTCCGGTTTGTGTTTTTCTGTATACTTTGAACATATATTATTACTAAGAATACAGTGTATTTTTTGTCTTATATCCGTCATTGGACGAAAATTAAGTCAGATTGGACCTCCGGTTTGCGTTTTACTTTTTACTTTGAAACAAATGTATACATATACTACGAATAAAGTGTATTTTCTGTCTGATATCATTATCAAGTTTACTATCCACGGCAGTCACAGATTTTATTTAATAGAGAGGGTCTGAATAATATATCAATGACCGCTAGCTGTGGATCAATTATTAAACTGAGGATTGACTGTTAAAAGAAAATACACTTTCGGGACGTCTGGAACGG
Organism: Mytilus trossulus; assembly: GCF_036588685.1. NCBI lineage: Eukaryota > Metazoa > Mollusca > Bivalvia > Mytilida > Mytilidae > Mytilus > Mytilus trossulus. Next base: position 18,652,625 of record NC_086374.1, on the reverse strand, counting down.
GTGTTTTTAAGATCTAAATTTCAGGATTGACCATTTCGAGATCCGGTATATCTTTTTTTCGAATTTCGGGATGTCGAGATATTCAATTTGTATAATAAATTCAGAACCTCGGGATTTCATGTTTTTAAGCCCGGGATATTGGGATCAGGGCCCCTCCTCAGTGGCGGATCCAGAAATTTTCATACGCAGGGGCCCGTTGACTGCCTAAGAGGAGCTCGCTCCGGTCATGCTTCAGTGATTCCCTATATAAGCAACCGATTATTTTCCAGAAAAGGGGGGGGGGGGGCGGGCCCCCTAAATCCGCCTCTGCCCCGACCCCCCTTTAATGAATAACAGATAAGCGCTAAAATTATGCATGTGTCATTAAAATTAGTAGAGAACAAACAAAAAAAGGATTTTTTTTGTGAAAAAAGGGGAAGCCGGGCTAGAAAAACAATTATCCTGTTCCAAATTACCTATGACTTTTGATACCTTTTCTGAAATTGTCAAGTCACTAAATATTTTACAAAAAAAAAAGATGTGGTATGAATGCCAAAGAGATAGCTCTCCACAAGAGACCAAAATAACACCGAAATTAACATTTAAAGGTCACCTTACGGCCTTCAACAATAAGCAAAAGCCAATACTACATAGTCTGATATAAAAGGCCCCGGAATGACAATGTAAAACAATTCAAATTTAACAGCCTTATTTATGTACAAAAAATTAACGAAAAACAAATATCACTGAACCACTGAATTACAGGCTCCTGACTGGAATGTTCATAATACATGTACACTAAATGTATGTTCATAATGAAATTAATAGAAAACAAACCAGATGCTCCGCAGGGCGTAGCTTTATACGACCGCAGAGGTTGAACCCTGAACGGTTGGGGCAAGTATGGACACAACATTCAAGCTGGATTCCGCTCTAAATTTGGATTGTGATTAAATAGTTGACACAGCATAGGTTTCTGACACAGAATGAATGTATTCAAATGAACTTAAAACTTTTGTTTTCTCTTAGAGCAATTCACTATGCTGTTGAATATTAATCCTCTCAAAAAAATGTTTGAAGAAATTTTCTTTTTATTTATGAAATTTCAAATGAGAAAAATTGAACCCAATTTTTTAATCACATCCCCCTTTCCCTTATTCCAAAACTAATTTCAATTAAAATATTCTTATGGAGTTTGCAACAATTACTACTCATTTAAATACATCATAAAATATTAAGATGTAAAAAAACTGCTTGTTATCACTGAATGGTAAAGATTATTTAAATTTATCAGTTGGTAGTAAAAAGTGAATATATATTGTATATTGTATATAACAAAGATTTAAGTTGATTCTGGACAAAGAAAGATAACTCCAATTAAAAAAAATTCTTGCAGATATTTATTGCTTACTATACTGGACAAAGAAAGATAACTCTTAATTAAAAAAAAATTAGCTATTTCACAATATTGTGAAATTAGATATTTCTTGCCATTGCACAATACTGTGCAATTGAAAAGACTTGCTATTGCACAATACTTAATATAATAATTTTAGATCCTGATTTGGACCAACTTGAAAACTGGGCCCATAATCAATCAAAGCGCGAAAGCGCTGTAAAGGCAGTTAATTACAGGTTGTGTGTATTTCTAGTCCAGTTATATCATTATCTTCCATAGAACAGAGGTGGTTTGTAGAATTTAAGATTTAGAGTTCTTTTGTACCTAGTTCACCTATATCTAGTCTACTGTTTACAGTATATTTTCTGTGCCTCCCATGAAATGCATTTTTAGCCATGGCCTTGTCAGTTTGCTTTAAATTTATGAGTTTGACTGTCCCTTTGGTGTCTTTCGTCCCTCTTCTTTAGACATATAAGAACTTTTCCTTTTCAATATAAATAGACTATTTTTAATTATTGATTGTATACACATATTTTATGACTCCCATAAAAAATAGTTCACAAAGATTGACTAGTCTCTGTACTGTGTGTATAGCAAGGACATCAAGTAACATAATGGTAAATGTACATAGTAACATGTCAACTTTTTTGATGACCATACCTGTCAACTGTCAGTATTTGCAGAGTATTTCCCCCATCGAGCTCAAGGCTCCCAAATGGAAATTTTGTGAGAGCAATGGAAAACAATTAATTCAACAATGGCTATGAGCTTGTTAATGCACGAAGAAGCCAAAAACCACATTGGAATATATTTGAAGGGAATCCATGACAAATCGCCCCACATTTTCACTAACTCGCCTCACTTTAAAAACAAGAGTGCACACACTGAAATGTCTCGCCTTCTTTACTAATCATTGATATTCTGTTGATAGTCCTAATAAAAAAGCGTTATTACAACTGTCACATAATCTTAACATAAACAAAGAAAACTAAACATTGACCTTTGAACCATGAAAATGAGGTCAAGGTCAGATAAACCATGCCAGGTAGGCATGTACAGCTTACAATTCTTCCATACAACAAATAATATTGACTAATTGCTTATAGTTTAAGAAAAACAGACCAAAACACAAAAGCTTAACACTGAGCAATGAACCGTAAAAAATGAGATCAAGGTCAAATAAAACCTGTGCGACTGACATGTAAATCATGAAATATTTCCATACACCAAATATAGTTGACCTATTGCATAAAGTATTAGAAAAAAAGGCCAAAACTCAAGAACTTAACTTAAACCACTGAACCATGAAAATGAGGTCAAGGTCATATGACACCTACCAGGTAGACCTGTACACCTTACAACCATGCCATACACAAAATATAGGAGACCTATTGCAAACAGTATAAGAAAAACAGACCAAAACACAAATCTTAACTATAACCACTAAACCATGAAAATGAGGTCAAGGTCAGATGACACCTGCCAGTTGGACATGTACACCTTACAGTGCTTCCATACACCGAATATACTAGACCTATTGCTTATAGTATCTCAGATATGGACTTGACCACCAAAACTTAACCTTGTTCGCTGATCCATGAAATGAGGTCGAGGTCAAGTGAAAACTTGCAAGGTACGCACATACCAAATATAGTTATCCAATTACTTACATGTATAATAAGAGAGAATTTAACATTACAAAAAATTTTAACTTTTTTTTCAAGTAGTCACTGAACCATGAAAATGAGGTCAAGGACATTGGACATGTGACTGACGGAATCTTCGTAACATGAGGCAACCATATACAAAGTATGAAGCATCCAGGTCTCCCACCTTCTAAAATATAAAGCTTTTAAGAACTGAGCTAACATCGCCGCAGCCGTATCACTATCCCTGTCGAGCTTTCTGCGACAAAAGTCGCAGACTCGACAAAAAAACTGCCCCAACCTGGATTACCAAATCACCCCACTTGTGAACTGTGTTAAATCCCTTTAATATTACTCCTGCCAACTGGTCCCATCTAATGGAAATGGGTGAAATCTAGATAAATATATTATTAACCAGGATGAATTAAGTAATGCCAACTCGCCCCACTTATGGAAAAAGATGTTATTCCATTGAATATAAGTTAAATTCCTTATATTGCATTTTGATACATTTAACTGGTTACTTTTCAATTGTTATGCAAATAACTAAGCTTCAAAACTTAGTTATTCTTCAACAATCAGTTTTTTTTTAGAATTATAATCTCAGTATATATCAATAATAGTAATTAAATTAATTTTCGGTTTGTTTGTATTCTGTGTAGATTAGTTTTCATTAAAGTGGTGCGAGTTTTTATTTTTAATTGTATATATATTAATCTAAATATTACTGTTTTTTTATAAGTAGGGCGAGTTGGCAGGAGTAATATTAAACACGATTTGACCAATTTCACATGTGGGGCGATTTGATAAATCAATTTGTGGCGGTTTTTTAAAAAGTGGGGCGATTAGCCAGTGGGGCAACTTGTCCTGCTTCCATTTGAAGGCCCCCTTGAAGGTTTTGTATGACTATATGGACCATCTTTCACGTAAAACCCCCATGTGCATTTTGAAAAGTTGGCAGATCTGTTTCTAACTCCAGGCAAAATCTACTGGTATGAATGAAAAAGAAAATTTCAATTAAGGCTATGTGGCCATAACAGCTGTCTCATTAGCATTTTAACCACTTCCCATATTTGCAATTAAAACAATAGAAGAAAATTATTTAACGCAAAAACAAAACTTGCTTGTAAATATGAAATTCTCTTTTATACGGTATGAGTTTTTCTCATTGTTTGAGATTGTACAGCAGTACCTGTAACTGCTTATACCTATTTCTTATTCACTTTTGCTTGATAAACTCACTAAATATCAAATACATTGTACCACATCTCCTTATTTTTATAAGCATTCCAATAACATGAACAATTGTAATTCAATTCTATATACCAAAGCAAAATGAACTGCACCACTTTCATTCACTAGTATGCATCTTTTGGCAAAATACAAGTTCTTAAATGACACAATATATATTTATTGATAAAAGAATAAAATTTAGTATACAACTCTTTAACAAGTATAAAAAAGCACAGCTGTGTCATAACTTGTGAAATCTGTGCTGAAAACATAGACATTGGTTTTTGAGTAATTCCATATGTGAAGCTCAAAATTAGCTTGTCAGTTGGTGGTGGACAGTTAAATATATAGTTCCTTTCTGTAGGCTAGGATGGATGACTTTTCAGGAAAACCAATTTCACAAATCAAAACTTTCCTCTAGATTTCTCCTACAATATTCATCCAGTTTAGTTCTTTTGTTTTAATTGGACACCGTCCTGATTTTTAATTTTTCAAACCATTCAGTCTCTTGCTTGCAAATGGTGCATGAAAATAGGATGGGTATGGCAGTAGACAAGTCTCTTTAAAGTGGGTTTGTGCCCTGAAAAAAAAGTTTTATAACCAGGGGTGTGGAAATGCTATGCCCGACTCGTACATTTGAACAACCGGACAAGTAATTATTTTTGTCTTGGTTGCCCGTGGACAAGTAAAAAAATACACAAGACAAAGTTCAAATCCAACAAAAACATAAAATTAATTTCAAAACGTATAGAGATGTTTAATTTATGTAAGAGAAACAAATGTTCAGCAAGTAAAAACATCAGTGTTCATGACGATAAATACTACATGATACCGGAAATAGATCGATTACCAAAATAAATAAAATAAGTATGCGAACCCGAGTCGCGTAACATTGCATTGGCTTTGTCCATTGACCCGGGATCGTCGATTAGGTTTTATCCGTCATTTGCCGGAAGTGTCATTTTGGCGGGAAATCATGTACACATACACACGTAGATTGGCTGGTACCCGATCGTAATGTTACACATCACATATATCAAATAGCTAATACCCGGAACGTAGTACCGGGAACCAGGATAAAACGTGGACAACATACATAACTAGAACCGAAATTGAAAACGCTTTACGGTTTCTCGTTCATAAACCGAATTCCGCTTTGAATTATAGAAGATGCAATATTAATCATGTTCAGTCGACTTTTCATTGTTATATCAACGTCTGAACTAATTAAAGAATCTTTAGATGTCAGATAACACTCGAAATTGACCCGACCTCTTTCCACACGGAATACACATAATGATAGTTTGTAGTCAGGTTGACTGCTTATAATGCAAAATACACACTAATAACAAGTTCTAAAAAACGAACAATACACACTGATCGTTTCTTTAGTCCCCAATGTAAATGAAAGAAACAAAAACCATATTATACCATAAAAAGAAGAGGAGAAATTCGAACATTTCCGGATCTATTTCTGGCCAAAAGACCCCCTGCAAAGATTGCGTATGAAAAGATGAACCTCATGACTTAAAAGTCAGGCCTTAAAGCACTGCCTTTAAAAATCTGAGTACATGTTTAGATTCAGCATATCAAAGAGGCCCAAGAATTTAATTTTTGTTAAAATCAAACTTAGTTTAATTTTGGACCCTTTGCACTTTAATTTAGACCAATTTTAAAACTGGACCAAAAATTAAGAATCTACATACACAGTTAGATTTGGCATATCAAAGAACCCCAATTATTCAATTTTTGATGAAATCAAACAATGTTTAATTTTGGACCTCGATTTGGGCCAACTTGAAAACTGGGCCAATAATAAAAAATCTAAGTACATTTTTAGATTCAGCATATCAAAGAACCCAAAGGTTTCAATTTTTGTTAAAATCAAACTAAGTTTAATTTTGGACCCTTTGGACCTTAATGTAGACCAATTTGAAAACGGGACCAAAAATTAAGAATCTACATACACAGTTAGATTCGGCATATTAAAGAACCCAAATTATTCAATTTTGATGAAATCAAACAAAATTTAATTTTGGACCCTTTGGGCCCCTTTTTCCTTAACTGTTGGGACCAAAACTCCCAAAATCAATACCAACCTTCCTTTAATAGTCATGAACCTTGTGTTTAAATTTCATAGATTTCTATTGACTTATACTAACGCTATGGTGCGAAAACCAAGAAAAATGCTTATTTGGGTCCCTTTTTGGCCCCTAATTCCTAAACTGTTGGCACCGAAACTCCCAAAATCTATACCAACCTTCCTTTTGTGGTCATAAACATTGTGTTTAAATTTCATTGATTTCTATTTACTTTAACTAAAGTTATTGTGCGAAAACCAAGAATAATGCTTATTTTGGCCCTTTTTTGGCCCCTAATTCCTAAACTGTTGAAACCAAAACTCCCAAAATCAATCCCAACCTTTCTTTTGTGGTCATAAACCTTGTGTCAAAATTTCATAGATTTCTATTGACTTAAACTAAAGTTATAGTGCGAAAACCAAGAAAATGCTTATTTGGGCCCTTTTTGGCCCCTAATTCCTAAAATGTTGGGACCAAAACTCCCAAAATCAATACCAGCTTTCCTTTTATGGTCATAAACCTTGTGTTAAAATTTCATAGATTTCTATTCACTTTTACTAAAGTTAGAGTGCGAAAACTAAAAGTATTCGGACGACGACGACGACGACGACGCCAACGTGATAGCAATATACGACGAAAATTTTTTCAAAATTTGCGGTCGTATAAAAATGGGAATTTTGGAAATAAAGGAGGAGGGTTAAAAAAAATCCTGTCCCCAAGTACCTATGACTTTTGATACTTTTCCTGAAATTCTCAAGTCATTAAATCTTTTACAAAATTCTTCCTACAACACTTTACATCCTTTCAAATACGCTCTGAATGCCCGCGATTTCGCGGGTGTGTTCTAGTATAGGCTAATTTGGAGCTGCTTGCAATTGGTTCTATGAAAGGAAATCTTATCCTGTTGAAGACTGTATACTGAATGCCTATATCTTTTCTTCTTTTTTTTAGTTGTTAGGTTACTCTATTATTGCAATGTACATGTACCCCAATGATCCTTCTATAATATGTGTTTTTAATATAATAATAATTCTATGATAAAAATTCAACAATTAAGAAAAGTGCAATGAAAAATTCTCTGTTGTAAGGTCACAATATTAATTTAATGAGTTACATTTCCTGCAAATCATACATGTACTTATGATGGTCTTATCAAATAATTTAATTTTCAATTTCATATATACAGGTGTTGTACATGTATATGTGATGATATACATTTTAAAATTATTATCTCCCCTTGAACAGTCAGAGATCAGACATACACAAGTCATTAAACATGTATTTATCATAAAAATGTGTTTTCAATTTTAGACTTATCTAACTAAGGACTTGAGCTATCTATATTTAATTGTCTAATTGAACATCCTTACTAAACACAGATGTTTTACCTCATTAAGTGTGGTTCCAGGTGGTTGCATTGTAAGGTTAATTAACATTATCTCCCATTTTTTAGACTCTCATTCATATTTTTCTTTAGAAGACAAAGCATTGGCTTTCAATGTTGTCATTATTTGATTTATATGCATGATCTCCTTATAAATATGCGTGGGTCTTGAAGTTAACCAATTTTGATCATTTATCCACTTGTAGGAGTCGATATTTGCACATTTTTGATTCTGGTCAATTATTTCTTGCTTAACAATATTTGACTTATTAAAGTCCTATTTTGTCTTGCATTAAAGGGAGATAAATCATAAAACCTATAAATTTAGACCTCTATGAGTCAAAAGCAGATTCAGACTTATTTATGTCTGAGCTCTGACTGTTGAACTGGTGGTTTAGCTGTTATACTGTTGATCCATATTTCATAGGCATTAATTTTCATGGATTGAGGAAAACAATTTTGTTTATTTTCACAAATTTTTGTTTTCAACCCTGTAGAAAACCTTGTCAAACACTTTAATTTGAAGTTCCCCTACAGGATCCATGCAAAACTAGTATCCCCAAAATAATGATGACATGAAATTATCAATATCAAAATATACCAGATGCTCCGCAGGGCGTAGCTTTATACGACCGCAGAGGTTGAACCCTGAACGGTTGGGGCAAGTATGGACACAACATTCAAGCTGGATTCCGCTCTAAATTTGGATTGTGATTAAATAGTTGACACAGCATAGGTTTCTGACACAGAATGAATGTATTCAAATGAACTTAAAATTTTTGTTTTCTCTTAGAGCAATTCACTTTGCTGTTGATTATTAATCCTCAAAAAATGTTTGAAGAAATTTTCTTTTTATTTATGAAATTTCAAATGAGAAAAATTGAACCCAATTTTTTAATCACATCCCCCTTTCCCTTATTCCAAAACTAATTTCAATTAAAATATTCTAATGGAGTTTGCAACAATTACTACTCATTTAAACACATCATAAAATATTAAGATGTAAAAAAACTGCTTGTTATCACTGAATGGTAAAGATTATTTAAATTTATCAGTTGGTAGTAAAAAGTGAATATACATTGTATATTGTATATAACAAAGATTTAAGTTGATTCTGGACAAAGAAAGATAACTCCAATTAAAAAAAAATCTTGCAGATATTTCTTGCTTACTATACTGGACAAAGAAAGATAACTCTTAATTAAAAAAATTTTAGCTATTTCACAATATTGTGAAATTAGATATTTCTTGCCATTGCACAATACTGTGCAATTGAAAAGACTTGCTATTGCACAATACTTAATATAATAATTTTAGATCCTGATTTGGACCAACTTGAAAACTGGGCCCATAATCATAAATCTAAGTACATGTTTAGATTCAGCATATTAAAGAGGCCCAAGAATTTAATTTTTGTTAAAATCAAACTTAGTTTAATTTTGGACCCTTTGCACTTTAATTTAGACCAATTTTAAAACTGGACCAAAAATTAAGAATCTACATACACAGTTAGATTTGGCATATCAAAGAACCCCAATTATTCAATTTTTGATGAAATCAAACAATGTTTAATTTTGGACCTCAATTTGGGCCAACTTGAAAACTGGGCCAATAATCAAAAATCGAAGTACATTTTTAGATTCAGCATATCAAAGAACCCCAAGGTTTCAATTTTTGTTAAAATCAAACAAAGTTTAATTTAGGACCCTTTGGGCCCCTTTTTCCTTAACTGTTGGGACCAAAACTTCCAAAATCAATGCCAACCTTTCTTTTATAGTCATAAACCTTGTGTTTAAATTTCATAGATTTCTATTTACTTATACTAACGCTATGGTGCGAAAACCAAGAAAAATGCTTATTTGGGTCCCTTTTTGGCCCCTAATTCCTAAACTGTTGGGACCCAAACTCCCAAAATCAATACCAACCTTCCTTTTGTGGTCATAAACATTGTGTTTAAATTTCATTGATTTCTATTTACTTTAACTAAAGTTATTGTGCGAAAACCAAGAATAATGCTTATTTGGGCCCTTTTTTGGCCCCTAATTCCTAAACTGTTGAAACCAAAACTCCCATAATCAATCCCAACCTTTCTTTTGTGGTCATAAACCTTGTGTCAAAATTTCATAGATTTCTATTAACTTAAACTAAAGTTATAGTGCGAAAACCAAGAAAATGCTTATTTGGGCCCTTTTTGGCCCCTAATTCCTAAAATGTTGGGACCAAAACTCCCAAAATCAATACCAGCCTTCCTTTTATGGTCATAAACCTTGTGTTAAAATTTCATAGATTTCTATTCACTTTTACTAAAGTTAGAGTGCGAAAACTAAAAGATTTCGGACGACGACGACGACGACGACGCCAACGTGATAGCAATATACGACGAAATTTTTTTCAAAATTTGCGGTCGTATAATAATTCTTATAAAAGGAATTTGTTTTGATGTACTTTTATAATTTATAATATTAACTTCAATGTAGATGTACTTTTCTTCACACATATACAAATGTGTGTAAAGCTGTATATGATAATATTTTAAGAGACAATTTTAACTATGAAATTTTAACCGCATGGAAATAAATGTTTCTACAGTCATGTTAGTATGTACATGATGTACAAAAAATGTATATATACACAATTTTAATTTACCTTCACTACTCACTTAAAGTTTTTCAAGTTTTTTTAATTATATTTAATCTTTTGATAAGCTAAAACTTTTTATATTTATAACCAATATTCATTTTTCATTTAAAATAGGTTCAAACCCTTAAACATCATGTACATTGTACATATATATATTTATCCCTTTAAACATTTGATGCTTTGGAGTAGCCTTTTGTTTCTGAAAATCATCATAAAACAGCCTTAGACATGTTGGAAACACCTAGATTGTGACATGTCTATCATGATTATACTTCAAGAATTATTTTACCTGACTCAATTGGTCTGCAGCTATTTCGGTTCCTTTGTCTTTATACTTAGCCTACAACAGAAATTAAATAATAGATAAGATAAGATAGTTTATTGGTTCAAAATCCAAAATTATAGGATTCTAATTGTTACCAAGACCAGGGTTTCCACTGGCGGTCGACATTTTCGCAATTTGCGAAAAAATAATAATTTTGGCGATTAAAATTCGTCATTGGCGAAATAATTTGGCGAAAGAAATATATATAACGATTTATTTACACCCATCTTGTTTATTTACTTTTTTCTGGTTTCTCTGACTTTACTGATCAAACAATACTCGGAATTCACCTTCAACTCGTTAAGATTTTGACAGAAAATCAATTATCAGCTGATTGCATTCATAGCTATCGACATCAAAGGACTAATTAATAAAGGTGTTGAGATTGTATGATATGACAAAATGATAGGGTTAATGGCTTCTTTCACATGTCACAATAGGGATTTTATTAACCATGTGTTTGAAGCAAAATTTTTACTTTTCCTCTCCTTCTTTTAATGAAAGTCCAGAAAAGAAAATTGTTGTTATGACGAAAAATGTTCAAAAGCAAGAAAGGTCTCTGATTTAAAACTTTATCATTTAACTTTCATTTAGATCTTTGATTTGAGTTGGTATTTCAAAGTCGTTTCAGTGACACACGTGTTTCAAGCATATAGTTTTACTTATTTACGATGGTCCAGAAAAGAAAACTTGTTATGAAGAAATCTATTCAAAAGGTTGGCATGAGAGCAAGGGATCAATTCCAAGTGATAAGATGCTTCGTTTTGTTATAAAAAAAAAACACTTCTTATTTAGGGGGGGGGGGGGGGGGGGGGGGCTGGAAAAAAAGGAAAATTTTAAAAGAAAAATATATTTGTGTTACTTGGCGAAAAAAAATATAAAGTGGCGAAAAATATATTGTTTTGGCGAAAGAGGTGGCGAAAAAAATAATTGACCCAGGGGAAACCCTGAACAAGCCAATAAACATTGGCTATACATTTTTGTACATAAACTTATAAACATATTACATATATCTGTCCACATTTAAAAACGTTGTATATTCATCTACATGTATAATATTTGTATATCCCCTTCATTATTAAAAGAAAATATTGTTACAATAACCTGATAACAAATGTATATAATCTCTAAAATATTTTTGGAGTTACAAATGTAGTCGCGGCAGAGGACGTTTTGGCAAAAAAAATCGAACATGAAGCGCCAAAGTACATGTATAACCCATTTTAGTGTAAGGTTTAATTATCAATGCCCATTTTAGTGCAAGATTTAAACTCCCTTTTTCACGATGAAGTGAAATTATTTAGTAATGCCTATTTTAGCGACAGAAATTATAAATAATAAATTTCAATATCTAGCATGTCTAGAATTATTTATAAGCAGAATTATTTTTTTAATGTTATGTCAACATGGTCAAGTACAATACAACACTTTAAGTCTGAAAGGTAATAACTCAAATGTAACAAGTCTGTTCTTTCATTGTTCTTCTTCTAATGGCATAAATGGTATCCAGTTATTCATCAGATTTTTGATAATTAGAGGTTCTCTCAAAAAATATGCAAAACTCGACTATCACAGTAGATGTTCTCTTGAAGAAATATGCTCTACTGCGAAGAGAGAAGCTCTACTATGATAATCTAGTTTGGCATATTTTTACACAGTTATTACTAGGCTTTCAATTCTTTGATTACTGCAACTGATAACTAGCTGCAATAATGCCAATATCCAACATGTAAACTTATCACACTGCAGGTTAATTATCACGTTGTGATTGGTTTAACACCGTCACATGGTGACCCCTATAAGACCGTAGGGGGTAGTAAATTTCAATGGGATTTCATGACACGGTAATGACTAATGGTGACGTCATCTATTAATGTTGTTGTGTTTCATTGTTTATTTTCCAACAAAATTCAGCAGAAAAAGTCCAGTGTGAGATAAATTCATTATATGGTTAACTAATGACCCCCTTCTGATCTATAGAGGGTGATAATATCCATAAGGGATTCTACTATCGTAGATTGGGCATAATTAGAAAAAAATAATTCATACAGACTTCGTCCCCTTTCACTGGTAATGCCTGCCTCTTAGTTATTATTACATTCTACTCTTCGATTACCTGTGCTAACGTCTTTTTATTAATTGCTCCTATTCCATGGCCTCTTCGATGCATCTTGGGGATAGAATGAAAACTAAAAGCTAATAATAAGTTAAATTTTAGCAAAAATTATCTATTTTTCTTTTTCCTTCGATGTAATTACGTAGCTTTGTATTTTTAGTCCAATTTATCATCCTTTTAAGCGTTTTGCCGACAGCAGGTTCTGAAAGGTAAAATACAAAATGAATACGGAATTAATTCCGTTTCCTAACTTTCATTATAATTTTCAGATCACATGGAGCAGTTTCCAACTTAATAAAATCCTTAGATTGAAGGGGAAAGTTTAAAAATAAGAAGAGCAGCTAGATTAACTATGCTATATAAAATAAATTGGGGGTTAGTTGACCGTGAGTTCCCGGGAAAGCCGACACTATTCAACAATATTTGATAGACTTACTAGGGGGAAACATAAATTTAGGCAAATAGCAACAAATAAAAATTCTACCAGTTTTCTTTTTATCCTCGCACTATTCCTGACTGGAATTAACTGCCTGGAGCACTAGGTATGTCTGACACCCTGGAAACCTTCAAAAGTGGCATATCATGGCCACTGTAACCGTGCCATTTGAAGGACCCACAACAACTTTATTAACTGACTACCAAGCCTCTGTACATAATGTACATATGTTAGCAGTGTTAACTATTTTTCCTCGTTATAATAATTTTAAATAAATATATGAACATATAGCACACAAAATCCGGAAAATTTTACACTACTACCTAGGAGTCTACCCCCGTATTCGGAAGAAGAAGACTAGCATGGTGGAACTTGCAAAATGTAGATTTCCTATTATATGTACGTTACCATAAAGATTTGTACTATCTTTCTATAGAAATCCTTGGTTAACCATACAAAGCTTATTGTATAACATTCAAAATAAAGACAATAAAGATTTGTGTATGGAATTAGTCTACGGAGGCGTATTAGTAGGGACTTAGTAAACATGTAGCTAACCTCTGCTTCAGATACATATGTCTCTGGTGTGGCTGCTTGGTATCATCAATTGTTTATAAAAGTTGAACATCTCTTTCAAACTTTTAAAAAAGTCGTAACTTGAAGCATTTTAACACTCTTTGGTACTTTCCCGTGCTGTTGGAATGAAGTTCAACGAATATTGTGTTTGCTACTTTAAAGAATAATTTCGACTAGACATGTAGACAGAGCAAAGTGAACAAGGTGTCATGTGCAAAATTAAGAGCGAAAAAAGTGCATCTGTATGAATTATTTATTATAATGCATAACTTCAACCAATATTTGATAGTTATAGCACATGTTGTGTGGAAACCTAAAGATTACTTAGATTGCTTTTTCAAATTATTAATGAGCTTAGCAAGGGCTCAAAGAGATAATAAAATGACTACGTCATCATTTTGCAATTACATTATAGCACATTCGAGAAAAGCCTTACATATCAAAAATATTTCTTTGTACTAAATGTTATGTAGCTTAGTACATCCTTGGAGAGTAAAACAGATATCAGTATGTAAATCTGATTCATCTGTTTTGGTGCTGTTCATCAACAATAAAACTATGATCAAGTTTATGAACTCTGTTAAAATGATTCTTTCTACCATTGAACTGAACATTTAAAAAAATACTTTGCCGCGTCCAAAAAATCCAACTGCAGATTTCAATTGAATTTAATAATGAGACTTCATGAAACCTGTTTAGATGGTTTTTCTGATATTTTATTTTTCTTGGGCACCATCATCCAACCTCCAGCTGTAGCTATATCAGATAGTTTCCCGATGAAGCCCGGCAGCAAGCACATTTTGACTCTGACTTTTAAATTATTTGCTGTTTTTTTTTTTAAATATTCTTTTAAAATAGTGGTTATCTGCAGGATTATTCATTGTGTGTCAGTTTAGTTTGAATTCATTTTATATAGACAGGCGTATGGTGTGCGCGCAAGTTTTACACGGCACAGCACTGTGTGCCTGTACCAAGCCAGGCTAACTGAAACATGTGCTGTTGTATGCAATTTTATTCACTAACGGAAAACTGAATACTAAAATTTATGATAAAAGAGATGAATTTTTATTTCCTATCCCATTTTTAGATGGTGACGTTCCCTTGTCACCATCTTACGGTGTTTATATATCTCAACTTAATTGTACGATTCGCTCGTGTATGTAACAATGTTTTAGATTTTAACGAGATAAATTTATGTATAACTGAAAAAATATTACACCAGGGTTTTCGATATCACAAACTAGTCAAAACATTTACTAACTTTTATCATCGGTATACGGACATCATTCGTAAATATAGCTCAACATGCAGACTTCTTATACGTCTAGGTATTTCACATCCAATTTTTTATGGCAATATTCTTTATAAAGCACAAAAATGTCAGTATTCACCACAGAAACTAACAAAACCCTTAAATAGACTATAATCATACGTTTTTTGATTGAGTTAAGTCTGCTAATTGATATTTTATCGTATGTTTTTATATGTTGTGATGTTATGCTATTGTTTCAGAAAAAGGGAGAAGGTTTGGGCCCATTAAAACGTTTAATCCCGCTGCAAATGTTTGCACCTGTCCTAAGTCAGGAATCTGATGTACAGTAGTTGTCGTTTGTTTATGTAATATATACGTGTTTCTCGTTTCTCGTTTTGTTTATATAGATTAGACCGTTGGTTTTCCCGTTTGAATGGTTTTACACTAGTAATTTTGGGGCCCTTTATAGCTTGTTGTTCGGTGTGAGCCAAGGCTCCGTGTTGAAGGCCGTACTTTAACCTATAATGGTTTAATTTTTAAATTGTTATTTGGATGGAGAGTTGTCTCATTGGCACTCACACCACATCTTCCTATATCTAATTATTAAGAAGAGATATAGTTACGATACTGTTGTCAGGTCATTAAAGATTGCATATTTTGGCGTTAATATTGATTCACTTATAGGGTCTTTTCATCGGAACTAAACACATTTATTCAAAAAAAAAGTTGTTGGCATTACACGGGTTATGTTCTTCTCGTATATGTTATGATGGTATGATACTAAACCCCTAACGGGAAGGATTGTGCCTGATATTCATATGATGAAATCATAATCTTGCAATCAGTTTAATTGAAGCCGGGAGCTGGCATGTCAGTTAACTGCTAGTAGTCTGTTGTTATTTATTCATAATTGTCATTTTGTTTATTTTCTTTGGTTACATCTTCTGACATCAGACTCGGACTTCTCTTGAATAGAATTTTAAATGTACGTATTGTTATGCGTTTACTTTTCTACATCGACTAGAGGTATAGGGGGAGGGTTGAGATCTCATAAACATGTTTAACCCCGCCGCATGTTTGCGCCTGTCCCAAGTCAGGACCTCTGGTCTTTGTTAGTCTTGTATTAAATTATTTGGAAATTAGTATGGCGTTCATTATCACTGAACTAGTATAAATGTGTTTAGGTGCCATCTGAAGGACGCCTCCGGGTGCGGGAATTTCTCGTTACACTGTTTGAAGACCTGTTGGTGACCTTCTGCTGTTGTTTTTTCTATGGTCGGGTTGTTGTCTCATTGGTAGATTCCCCATTTCTATTCTCAATTTTATTACTAATGTATTTCCCCGGTTTTTAATGGTTGATATGGTTTGTTGTACTGTCCAGTAGATTTGAATGCCAAAAAAAACAAGCAATGTGATGTCCCAACAAGGAACGTATAATTATAGATTATCGTTGATCATCTCAACGAGATTAATTTTCTCGCTTGGGCCGGGACAGCGAAAGCGAGAAGGCAATCGAGTTGAGATGAACAAAGATAATCTGTTTATCGCTATTTTTACATATGACGACGTTGTCAATTACATGTAATTTTCATTAGCAACGCCACGTGCCTGCTTAGTTTCTAGCGAGTAGCATGTTATGAAAATTATCACAAAAAAAGATCAAACGGGAAAAATGCTCAAAATAGCGATAGGCCTAATTGATTATTATGTCCACGTAAACACGATGTTACTAATAAGACCGGAGAAATATCATTGCAAAAGATGTTCCAGAATATTGTAGAAATATTCGCTGCACAACTGTTGAGTACTTTAGCAAACAAAATCGCCATGCATAGGTCCTTTTATTATGATTGATTGATTGATTGTTGGTTGCTTTACGCCACATTAGCACAACAAGGCTATATCGGGGCGATGTATTATGATAAATGCACCAACATCAGAAGAGGAAAAAAAATGACAATGCATATTTGTTCTCTATAACAGAAGTTCCCCTGGACACTTTGGTCTTCCATAAGTTTTGTTTCTATTGAAGATAAAAAATCCGGCGCGGCACTTTCTTGAAGATACGATGTCATGTAAATAACCAAATTATGCAAAATAGAATGATCATAATATTTTTAAACTGGTATTTGCTTTAATAGAATACAAAATGTCGTGTTAAGTTAAGTATTCTTCTGTTTCAGCTTGCTATGTACAATGATTCAATCCACTATATATAGGAGTTCAGTATAAGAATTATTCCCATCCATTTGACATGTTCCTTCAATTCTTAGAAAAAAACATTTGTGCAATTGGTTCTTTCAAGATCTTCCTCTGTATATTATGGTGGTTAAAGCAGGTACATTTTAACATCAAAATACTTATTTTTAGCTACATTTGACCCTTTTTTCAATGAATTAATTAAAATGTAATTTTAAAATGTTCAGTGTGTATACCGTTTTTGCCGTAGGAACAAATACTGTTATATTTTATCCAGTGGAAATAATACACCCGAATATTTCTTCCATTTGCAACTAATAATTATCATGTGGGAACTGTTAAATCATGACAAAACAAGTCTCCTTTTATAGCAATAACACAAAGTTTATTCTGGACAACTTTTTTTTAAAGAAAAACAATTATGAAATTTCGACTTTTATCATTTCTAAGCGCTTTTAAATGGTCATTACAATATAAACAACATAAAACACTGGCTTCCACACAAAGCACATGTAATTTTTATGTAATGGTTATCCTTCGTTTTACGTGGAGATTTGCTATAGTATG
The DNA here is from genome assembly GCF_036588685.1 of Mytilus trossulus. Classification (NCBI taxonomy): domain Eukaryota; kingdom Metazoa; phylum Mollusca; class Bivalvia; order Mytilida; family Mytilidae; genus Mytilus; species Mytilus trossulus. The sequence continues at coordinate 18,634,792 of NC_086374.1, read as the reverse complement.
TTTGCGAGATCTGTAGCCCTTTTCACAAAAAATCTTAAGTGTAAAACTAATCTTACAATAAAAAAAAACGTAGTTGAATTGTTAAGGAATATTTTAGACTTAAAATACATTTTACACTTAACATTTTTTGTGAAAAGGGCTGCAGGTCTTTTGTTTGTATTCTTTTATGCCCTTTTCGCCTCACATTTTTCTATTATTGTACATCCTTGGCTTTCATTTCTTTGGGGTTGAGCGTTTTTGGTGAAGGTAAGTCCAGAAAATCACTTTGGACGCACGCTATTCATGAATGACTATTCTCATTTTGTATCGTACTTTATTTTTTCGCGATTCCTGTTATCTTGTTATGCATTATTCGTATTAATTGTCGAAAGTTTGCTGCAATTTTGTATTCGATCTAGCATGTACTATACATCAGAATACATAAAAACTTTAAAAGGGAAAATCTGTCTGAGGGAGTTGGAAACTTTGAAAGACTCATTGAATAATTGATACGCCCTTTACCGTGAATTCAATACAAAAAAGTTTGGTTGTACATATAATTGATTGAGTATAAGTAGTGCTTCTGAAACGAAATCGGATTCAAACATTTGAATTTTAATAAAAATGATGAATAGTTTGCATTGTCGTGAAATATACAGTATATTTGAAGTTTGAATAAGACCTTATTTATACTAAGGATTTGATTATTGATACTCTAAATCTGTATCTCTTTGTTTTACCAAGAAGACAAAGATTAAGACAACTTTTTAAAAGAGACAAAATGACAGAGAAATGAACAACCAAATGGCACTGTATGGCATTCAACAATGAGAAAAATTAAAACCGAATGGTCAGGATTCCAAAATGACAAATTCAGAACAATTCAAACGCAAAAACTAACAGCCTGATTTAAGTATAAACTGATATGATCGATATACAAACATCATATACGACAGTAAACGACACCCACTAAATTACAGGCAACTGACTTAAGACAGGCAAATACAAAATGTGGCGGGGTTAACTGAACTACTTTGGAGGCGTCAATCCTTCCCTGACTTGGACAGTGGCGTATCAGTACAACTTGGGAACAAACTATACAAATCAGTTGAAAAGGACTTACCATGTTTAACCCCGCCACATTATTTATGCATGTGCCTGTCCCAAGTCAAAAGCTGTAATTCTGTGGTTGTCGTTTGTTTATGTTTTACATATTTGTTTTTCGTTCATTTTTTTATTTAAATAAGGCCGTTAGTTTTCTCGTTTGAATTGTTTTACATTGTCATATTGGGGCCTTTTATAGATGACAATGCTGTATGGGCTTTGTTTATTGTTGAATGTCGTACGGTGACCTAAAGTTGTTAATGTCTGTGTCATTTTGGTCTCTTGTGGAAAGTTGTCTCATTGGCAATCATACCACATCTTCTTTTTTTATATTAACTCATTAGATGGAAAAGGGCTTAACTCATTAGGTAAGTACAAAGCAGAAAGTTGCAGGTTACATCCCACAACAAACACTAAGTACTGATATGAGAGTACCCTCAGTTACTGCATGGCAGCTTGTTCAAAGCCAGTCATATGTTCTTAATATAAATCTTAGACTAAAATATCAATCAGTACACATCATAAATCCAATAGATTTAGTATAAAGAGGTCATTGACTGTCAGAGAAAAATATGATGTTGTGCAACTACCAAGATACAGGTGTTGACTGCAGATTGTAGAGCCATCAAGAATGTACATATTTATATGAAAATAAGAATGCCCGACTCCCAGGAATCCTTTAAAAGTTGCATATTCACTCTAACGTTTGATGGGTCCTCAACAACTTATTAAACTATAAAGCCACTGTACATAATGTATATATGTTATTGTTAATGATTTTTCTTTGTCATATTCTCATAAATTAAGTCCAGGTGTACACCACACAAAGTTATTTGTATAAATATGAAAATAATATTTTTTTTAATTTTGATTATGTTTACAAGTATGGACACAGAGGCAAATTGTCAGTGGGGTTAAAGGTCGTTACAAATGTATTGAAAGCTAGACTGGAAATGTGTATTAACAAATTGAGTTGATGTGTACATGTCTTCATTCAAATGCATTGACTGATAAAAGGGGGGGGCTTCAACTACCACCCCTCTCTGTGGATTAGTTGTTTGAGTGTTTGAATATGGAGTTTGTTAATAAATAGCTGCACTGTAAGCGCATGATATGTCTTGATTCCTTTTAAGCTTGCTTAAAGGTTGAACTATTTTGATTTGTACAATTATTAGTCTATTTGTTTTCTCATTTCATTTGTTTGATATTTGTCATTTTAAGGTCTTTTATAGCTGACTGTGCTGTATGAGCTTTTGTCATTGTTGAAGGCTATTTGGGGACCTGTAGTTGTTAATCTTGTTTTAAATTTTGGAATGTAGCTGAAGTCAACAGACTTAGACAATTCACCCAAGTTTTATAAAATGATGTGGAAGTGTTTATGTGAATAATTGAGATGGGAAATGAGGAAAGTGTCAAAGTGACAACAACCCAACCATAGAGTAGACAACAGCTGAAGGCCTCCAATGGGTTTTCAATGTAGCCAGAAACTCCTGCACTTATAGGTGTCCAAAAACTATAAAATCCCTTCTTTTTTTTAGCATATATAAAAATTCGTAACACAAAAATGTATAATCTGAAATTTATTACAATCAAAAGGGACCTTAGGTCAATAGTGTAAACAATTCACCAAAGTTTAATTAAAGGTGATGGATGCATTTTTGTGTTATTAATTGTTCAAAATTGGAAAATTGTCTCTTTTTTAAGGATAAAATCTCTCTTCATAACATGGAAATGAAAATTCGAAAATTTATAAAATCGATGTGGAGCTTATGTCAATAGATATAAACATTTCAACAAAGTTTCTTGAAAGTAGGGGGAAGTGTTTTCTAGTTATTGTCTGAAGTGTGGATGATGGACTGATAGACAACAGTATACTATATTATGTTGTGTGTGAGACATTGGTATAATAAAATGGTTTCGAATGAATAATGATTAGAAACTGTTTAATGCAGTTATTGAGGGAACAACAGTGAAGAAATTCCTGAGATCAATGCGTTTGAATACGAAGAATTCAATTTTTGTTGAAATGAAACAAAGTTCAATTTTTGACCCTTTGGATCTTAATGTAGACCAATTTGAAAAAGGGACAATCCTGTGCAATTGAATATTTCTTGCTATTGTGCAATACTGTGCAATTAAAAATTTCTTGCTATTGCACAATACTGTGCAATTGGAGATTTCTTGCTATTGTGCAATACTGTGCAATTGAACATTTCTTGCTATTGAACAAAACTGTGCAATTGAAGATTTCTTGCTATTGCAGAATACTGCACAATTGAAAATTTCTTGCTATTGCACAATACTTAGTATAATAATTTTTGACCCCGATTTGGACCAACTTGAAAACTGGGCCCATTATCAAAATCTAAGTACATGTTAAGACTCACCATATCAAAGAACCCCAAGAATTCAATTTTTAATAAAATCAAGCTTATTTTAATTTTGGACCCTTTGGACTTTAATGTAGACCAATTAGAAAACAGGACCTAAAATTAAGAATTTGGACATGGTTAGATTTGGCATATCAAAGAAGCACAATACCGTAATTCATTTTTTTAATGAAATCAAACAAAGTTTAATTTTGGCCCCTTATTCCTTGGGACCAAAACTCCAAAATTAATCCAAACCTACCTTTTGTGGTCATAAACCTTTATAGATTTCTATTAACTTATACTAAAGTTATTGTTCAAAAACCAAGAAAAATGCTTATTTGGGGCCTGTTTTTGGCCCCTAAATCCTACACTGTTGGAACTAAAATTACCAAAATCTATCCCATCCCTCCTTATGTGGCCATAGACCTTATGTTAAAATATCATAGATTTCTGTTTACCAATACTTAAGTTATAGAGCAAAAACCAAAAACAATGCTAATTTGGCCCCTTATTCCTAAACTGTTGAGACCAAAATACCCCAAATCAATCCCACCCTTCCTTTCATGGTCATAAATCTTTTGTCTAAATTTCATATATTTCCATTTTACTTTTACTGAAGTTAGAGTGCGAAAACCGAATATCTTTGGATGATACCAATGTACAACCAAAAAGTTTTCAACTTTTGTGGTTGTATAAAAATGATGTCAAATCAAATTTTTAATGGGGTTTGCAACAGTAATTATTCAACTACTCATTTTAATACATCATAAAGTATTAAAGTGTAAATGTCATACAGTCATGGTGATGATGCCTCCGCTAGCATATAATGTATAAAGGTACATAAATCAAGAACTGTAAAAGTGAAGCTGCTAAAAATTGAACTTAAACCAAGTTTAGAGGTACCGGTAATAAGCATTGTATACACATTTCACTAAATTTAGTTGAGACAAACTTGAGAAATTTTTCCATTTGTGAAAGGGGATAACCCTAGAATGATAATCAAAGTGCTTGTAATCACTGAATGGCTATTAAAGACTGCTTAAATTTATCAGTTGGTAGTAAAGTGAATTTTGCATTGTATATTGTATATATAGCATTATTTTAAGTCGATTAAACTACTATTCTGGACAGAGAAAGATAATTCCAATTTTCAAAGAAGATTTCATAAAGCAATGGTTTCAGGTAATATTAATTCAACAACCATTCTGGACAAAGAAAGATAACTCCAATTTATTGTCTTGAATCTACAAAAATGTTTGTTTTTGGCCCTCAATTCCTCGACTGTTTGCCCCATAACCCACAAAATAGACCCCAAACTTCTACTTATGGTATTAAATATTATGGTACAGTTTCAGAACAATTGAAATACTTATACACAACTTTTTGTACTGACACAAGATTAATGCTTGTTTTGGGCACCTTTAGAACCCTTATTCATAAACCTTAAGGACTATATATATATAACCGCCCCAAAACAATCCCAAGCTTCCTTTTATGATTATAAATATTATGTTATAATTTAATGGCTTCCTTTTTACTTATACTGAAGTTATTATCTGGAAACCATCCGTCTTGGGAAGACGACGACAGGATACCTACATGTATTTCAACTGCAAAAATTTCTGTGGTTGTATAAAAATTTCAAATATGTACAATGAAATATAGTTTCAAAATTGATAAGCCTAGATAGGCCTTATAATTTTTTCCCCACATAGTTGAAGGACCATTTACACTCAGGACCGAGTCATAAGTAGGCAGTACAGTCTACAGATGTATTAAAACAACCTAGCATCATATTGCTAGTAGTGGGAGTAGCATTCTCGGGTAAATTTGTTCTTTTTTTTTCTAATATGTTTGGTTCAAATCAAAATAGAATGCTTTTATCTCCCCAATACTTACATTGTAAATAGAGGTGGTACTACTTTGACAAATCCTTGTACATGAGAGTTTTCTGTCAAATCTTTATTTCACAAAGAATGAATTGCATAACAATGAACTGAGCTCAAAGCAAAGTACTTTAATAATACACTTAGACAAAGAGCTAAATCCAGTGATATACTTTGTACTACAGTTTCTTCATTAACATCCATTGACCAAAACCATATCTCAACGTCATTCCATACTACTTGGTTGGATTCGGAAGTCCTGAAAAAGACATGATTTTTTTTAACATATTTTAAGTATATATATACGCAAGCAGTGTTCTCCCCAGGCCGATATGACGCTGCGAAGTTAAAACTTTCTTGTTGTATAATCATTCCGTATCTAGCAACTATCAATTTGCTTAATGCACATATTGATATATTTTGAGTGTACCTCTGTTGGAAATAAGAACACACAAACCTCCACCTAGTTTTAGTCAATGGACAAAACATTCAAAACTATAAAATATTATAGATCTAAGACTTGTCAGTGTCTATTTACCATTGCCACTAAATCAGTGATATATGTATTGTACACATAATTATACATGCAAGACTAAAATTATAAAGTACATACATGTTTGTATATAAGACTAAAACTGACATTCAGTCTTTACAATATCTTCATTCCCAAAGTCATTTTCAAATCTGACTTCATGGTAAAATAAGATTCCATATCTACAACCAATTAAAAGGAAAAATCCCTCTGATAGACTACCATTTAAATCCGATTTCTAAAATGGAAGCTAGGTCACCATGGAACTTAGAACTAAACCAGATGCTCCGCAGGGCGTAGCTTTATACGACCGCAGAGGTTGAACCCTGAACGGTTGGGGCAAGTATGGACACAACATTCAAGCTGGATTCCGCTCTAAATTTGGATTGTGATTAAATAGTTGACACAGCATAGGTTTCTGACACAGAATGAATGTATTCAAATGAACTTAAAATTTTTGTTTTCTCTTAGAGCAATTCACTATGCGGTTGAATATTAATCCTCTCAAAAAAATGTTTGAAGAAATTTTCTTTTTATTTATGAAATTTCAAATGAGAAAAATTGAACCCAATTTTTTAATCACATCCCCCTTTCCCTTATTCCAAAACTAATTTCAATTAAAATATTCTAATGGAGTTTGCAACAATTACTACTCATTTAAATACATCATAAAATATTAAGATGTAAAAAAACTGCTTGTTATCACTGAATGGTAAAGATTATTTAAATTTATCAGTTGGTAGTAAAAAGTGAATATACATTGTATATTGTATATAACAAAGATTTAAGTTGATTCTGGACAAAGAAAGATAACTCCAATTAAAAAAAATTCTTGCAGATATTTCTTGCTTACTATACTGGACAAAGAAAGATAACTCTTAATTAAAAAAAAAATTGCTATTTCACAATATTGTGAAATTAGATATTTCTTGCCATTGCACAATACTCTGCAATTGAAAAGACTTGCTATTGCACAATACTTAATATAATAATTTTAGATCCTGATTTGGACCAACTTGAAAACTGGGCCCATAATCAAAAATCTAAGTACATGTTTAGATTCAGCATATCAAAGAGGCCCAAGAATGTAATTTTTGTTAAAATCAAACTTAGTTTAATTTTGGACCCTTTGCACTTTAATTTAGACCAATTTTAAAATGGAACAAAAATTAAGAATCTACATACACAGTTAGATTTGGCATATCAAAGAATCCCAATTATTCAATTTTTGATGAAATCAAACAATGTTTAATTTTGGACCCCGATTTGGGCCAACTTGAAAACTGGGCCAACAATCAAAAATCTAAGTACATTTTTAGATTCAGCATATCAAAGAACCCCAAGGTTTCAATTTTTGTTAAAATCAAACTAAGTTTAATTTTGGACCCTTTGGACCTTAATGTAGACCAATTTGAAAATGGGACCAAACATTAAGAATCTACATACACAGTTAGATTCGGCATATTAAAGAACCCCAATTATTCAATTTTGATGAAATCAAACAAAGTTTAATTTTGGACCCTTTGGGCCCCTTTTTCGTTAACTGTTGGGACCAAAACTCCCAAAATCAATACCAACCTTCCTTTTATAGTCATAAACCTTGTGTTTAAATTTCATAGATTTCTATTTACTTATACTAACGCTATGGTGCGAAAACCAAGAAAAATGCTTATTTGGGTCCCTTTTTGGCCCCTAATTCCTAAACTGTTGGGATCGAAACTCCCAAAATCAATACCAACCTTCCTTTTGTGGTCATAAACATTGTGTTTAAATTTCATTGATTTCTATTTACTTTAACTAAAGTTATTGTGCGAAAACCAAGAATAATGCTTATTTGGGCCCTTTTTTGGCCCCTAATACCTAAACTGTTGAAACCAAAACTCCCAAAATCAATCCCAACCTTTCTTTTGTGGTCATAAACCTTGTGTCAAAATTTCATAGATTTCTATTAACTTAAACTAAAGTTATAGTGCGAAAACCAAGAAAATGCTTATTTGGGCCCTTTTTGGCCCCTAATTCCTAAAATGTTGGGACCAAACTCCCAAAATCAATACCAGCCTTCCTTTTATGGTCATAAACCTTGTGTTAAAATTTCATAGATTTCTATTCACTTTTACTAAAGTTAGAGTGCGAAAACTAAAAGTATTCGGACGACGACGACGACAACGTGATAGCAATATACGACGAAAATTTTTTCAAAATTTGCGGTCGTATAAAAAATCAAACAATATATCTGATATATTTCAAATGCATGTACATGAAATAATATAAATCTCTAAAATTCACCATATTGTTCTCTTTTTCATCTTCTGTTAGATACTGTATATCCAGTGGCGGATCCAGAAATTTTCTTAAGTGGGGGCCCACTGAATGACCTAAGAGGGGGCTCGCTCAAGTCATGATTCAGTGATTCCCTATATAAGCAACCAAATTTTTTCTCAAAAAGCAGCCCCCCCCCCCCCCTAAATCCGCCTCTGATATCAACCTCTAGAGGTCTTTCAATTACATTCAGTTTAGTGTGGGTTGATCTTTGATTGTTGTACATGTTACAACCAGATTCCTGGCAGGGGGCAACTTTGTAAGACCGCAGAGGTTCAAGCTTAGATTTTGAAATAAGGCGGAAAATGTAACCTTTTCAATTTATAAAACAGGTTCAACATCATTTCTATACATATATAAACATATTCTAAATTGTGGACACACCTTCATTAAATATTCTAATTCAATTAGTGGAGGAGATCAAATTAAAAAGTTGCAATGGTTAAATACTCCAATCACAGTCTTTCCTGCTAAAATCTCATGTGTAGAATGTGATAAACGGTTTTTTGGTCTATATATTGTCCTTGATATTGAGGTTATTTTGACACAGCAAAATATAAAGAAAATGTAAACTATGATCTGGAAATTGACTTCGTTTTCCCAAAATAAGCCCACTTAAACTGAACTTTAAATGCAAAAGACCTCTAAATGGCTAACAGATATTGCTATATAAAAGAATAGTCCTTGATTATACATGTACATGATATTAAAGAATTCATGAAATTTACACTGATTCTGTCAGTTGAATGGACTAGAATGAGATTAAGTTATATACATGATAGACATAAAGGTTTTTTCCAACAGTTGTTGTGTAAATTAAATTAGTTGTATTTTATGGATGATATATTTATGTATATACATGTATGTAAATCATTGGCTCTTCAACCAATGATATTTTACAATATCGATTATTTGTTTATTTTTCTAATGTTGGTATTTTTCAGCATACTAAAAATGTTTTAACACAACACGAGCACAAGCTTGATAGGGTGTCCTCACACAGGGTTTCCGCTGGCGGTCCCCATTTTCCCAATTTGCGAAAAAATAATACTTGTGGCGATAAAAATTCGTCATTTGCTGAAGAATTTGGCGAAAGAAATATATAGAAAGATTTATTTTCCTCCTTCTTGTTTATTTACTTTTTTCGAGTTTCTCTGACTTTAACTTATCAGACAATACTCGGAATTCACCTTGACGTCATTAAGATTTTGACAGAAAATCAATTATCAGCTGATTGCAATTTACAGCTATCGACAACCAAGGACTAATTAATAAAGGTGTTGATTGAATTGTTTGACAAAATGATATGGTTGAATGGCTTCCACTAAATGTCACATACAGGAGTTATTTACCACTTTTCGACTCACGTGTTTGAAGAATTCTTTTGACGTCTCCTCTCTATGTAAAGATAGTTTAGAAAAGAAAGCTGTTGTTGTGACAATAAATGTTAAAGGGCAAGAAAAATCTACGATTTAAAACTTGAATTATCCTTTGACTTTGATGTAAGTAATTGATCAGGGAGACTACTATAAAGTCGTTTGAGTGACACACGTGTTTCAAGCAAGTTTTACGTCTCAACTTTTTCATTTAAGATGGTCAAGATGGTGGTTATGAAGAAAGGGGGGGGGGGGGGGGGGGGATAGGATAACATATGATCTGTCCATATACATGTATGAGGGTAGAAATGGGGGTATCTTATTGAAGTATTCTTGCCAAATGAAGATTAAACAGTAATTCTTAGACATGACCATAAAAGAGGGGGATAGAACCTTTATCGGGACTCCGGGATCGGGTGTTTTTAAGCTCGGGATTATCCCCCCTCATAAAATGTACACTTTTTTCAAGACGATTAAAAAATCAGCTGAATTTGACAAATCACACTATTTGTTTTCCAAAAATAACTGTAATTGGATGGGGGTTCTGTGTATTCACATTATTTGAACAACTCTCCTTGGGCCGAGAAAAAAAAATCTGTGTTTCAGGTAACCTGACCGACCCTGTGTTTTAGCCCCGACCCTAACTTTTTTATTGGATCTTTCAAAAAAAAAAAAAATAATAATTATCAACCGACCCTGTTTTTGACACAGGCTTCTGATAAATGACATAATATTTTTTCTCTCTTGCTTCCTCTTGCATAGAAAGCCAGTAAAACATTTTATTAATGTCAAAAGGTATTCCAAATAGGTTAAAATCCAAGAAATTTGCACAGCAGGTGCTTCAAAAACATTGCAAATGGCCCAAGACCACAATTAATGACCCCGCTTTTCGTTGTTCACGAATGTAGTTCCTTTTAATTAGAGTGTATTTTTCCTTAATTTTTTTTCTTTCCCTTCCCCACTCATTTCTTAAGATTTAATTCCGTGGAAATGAAAGATGAGAGGTAAAATAATTTTTTGGATGTTGTATTTAAACTCATTTTGATATGGAATGAGTGATTAGGCCAAGTGCAAAAAGTTCATATTTACAATTTTTGGAACATCTCTTGACTTGTCCATAGGGGTATGGATGTATATTGGCTAAATTTGTAAAAGTGATTGCTTCAATCTTTCTGAATATTGGATATATTTTTGGACTAGTGCTATACATAAGACACACAAAAAATTTGACAAAAGTGCATGGTGCAATTTTTTTAATGATACAAAATGTTCTAAAGAAATGATAGAGAAATTAATTGTGGTCTGTGGCCAAATGGCACACTTCCCGTTTTTGAAACTAATTATGGATCCGGAAAAAACATGATAAATACTCAATAACTCAAATATGAAATTTTGAATCATCACCAAAAAGTATACAGATATTAAGATTAATGTAACTAAGAAGTGTTTAAAGTTTTAAGCCATTATCAAGAATTGTTTTTGAGATACGGTGTGACATGTGAAAAAAACACCCCCCTGTTTAAGTTACAATGTGCCGTAACTCAAAAAGTTTTAATCTTATTTTCACCAAAAAGTATACAGATCATGTGACCATCATAAGAAACAACTATATTAAGTTTCATGAAATTTGGATAAGTCGTTCTCAAGTTATGGTGCCACATGTTTACGCTGGACAGATAGACGGACACCTGACATTTGTATACCATAATACGTCCCGTCTTTGACGGACGTATAAAAAGCAGTACTAAGCGTGCATGTTACGCTAGAAACATATTCAAAGAATAAAGTTTTATAACTTCTTAATGTCATATCCAATATTTATCAAAACCTAAAGGGGAGTTACATGCATCTTACTTCCTATATTTTTTCGTGGATGTCAATACACCTAATCGCTATATATTCCATACCGGATAAATTCTAAAATTACACAACTTTTTCATCCAGTTGAAGCTATCTGGGGGCCGTTGAAACAATTCACCATGCACAATACTTTTTAATGAGACCCGTTTTAACTTATTGTAAATACTTTAAACAAAATAATTTTTTACTTCAATTTTCAATTTCGAAAAATAGTGGATCATACTCTATTAAAGTTTCTTGATGATCGCTTTCTAAAGTTTTCCTCCCTCAGCTCTCTAGTAAAAAAACCTTTATTTTCAGTCGCATGACCCAAACAGAAAGTTGTACATACAGTGTATGACTGTTTTTCCCAGAATGGACTAAATAGCGATAATTAAATAAAGTGTAATTTCCGGGATTGTTGAAAACTTGCATTTTCATCCCTATCTGATTTTGTGGTTTTAACAATCCAGACAGACAAATAGCAATAAGGTGTTTAGGAAAACATGACCTAAAACCTCCTTCTATAAGACAAAAAACATGGGAACTCATATACTGAATGGTCAAATGTGTGCAATATGAAAATTTCAGTTAAGATGGTAAAATCACAAATCAGCCATTAATGTAAATGGACTTTAAGTATGACTTTGGAGCACATTTAAAGGGAAATGACGGGGAAGGGGCAAATTAGCTCTCAAGGGGAGCAAATGCTGTTTAAATTGGTAAGCAGGTTTTAAATATAGAGGGAAAGTGGAGTCATCTTTTTTTACTTTAGTTACATGTAAATATAATGTAAAGACTTACCTTCTAATTCTTTAGACTATTAAAAAAAACCACACACAACTCGGAACTATTTCTAATTCACTTGGACTACTGATATGCAAACCTAAAAGCAAAAACAAAAATATCATAAAATAGTGATTGAAAGATTCATAACACTTTGAAAGGATAGTTCAGACACGTGACGTGTTACACGGGGAGCATGTTTGTTTACAAATAATAATGTCACATGATCGCGCACTGACCTCGCTTGCTGCATCGCCCTTACAATTCACTAATACATGTACATAACCATTTTCATGCAAACATGCAACGTGAATGTGATTAGTTATCAAATAATACAAAAATAATGCATAAACCGTTGAAGAAGAAATTATTTCATCAAATAGATTGGATTTTCACTTTCGACACGAATAGGTCGAGTTGACATTCCTGTCATCGGAGATAGTATTGAGATAAATGGGATAAAACGGACCGTCAAAAAGGTCTAGAGAAGCACATCAGTAGAACCTTAACATAATAAGTAATACTAACCAACATTTCTCTAATTGATAACATATAGAACTGAAATTTCACAAAAATACCGGTAAATAATTTTGTTGTGATGCTGATAAATTGGCGCTAAATAAATATTCTTACTCCTATTGCTTCATGTAAAAAAACATGTATAGAATTGAATTCGACTACAGTTCAGAATAAAAAAACGTGCATATGCAAAAGCCAGGTAATATGTTAATGATAAAGTGTGTATAAATTTTCGTAAACGAAGTTACCCGTATACTTCACCAAGAATTACATTTGAGCGCAAAGTTCTGTATGTGTGATAGATTTGGTTGGTTTATGTAACATAATTTAGACTGGGATCCTGGCTAATCTTGATCTTACGACGCCCAGCTAGATTGGGCCGGATCCCAGGCTATTGTAACATCGTAGAACTCAAGGTAACGGAATTTTTTGCGTTGCTATTAGATGATTGAGACCATCTATTTTTATTGCGGGTTCCACATATTTAAATCGGAATTATAGAAAAAATGGAATGTTGTGAGCAGAATCAAAACAGAAATGATGAACACTGCAACATTTCCAGCAAAATATAAATAGGATGGAGGATCTGTGTATTCACATTATTTGTAAAACTCTCCTTATTCATGTGAAGCGTGTGCTTTACATCGAGGCTTATTCTTTACATCGAGGCTTATTATGCTAATCATTGACGCCACAGTACTTCAACCAATCAGACAATGTTTATTTGGGACATTCGATCGATTTTTACTCAGATTTTGGAATATTTCAATCGAAATTATAGAAAAATGGAATGTTGCTGGTACATATAAAATAGAAAATGATGAATACTTTTAGCTAAAGATAATTTGGATGGGGGTTCTGTGTATTCACATTATTTGCACAACTCTCCTTACTGATGCCATATTTTGGAATTTCCGTGACCTAAATGGTTCGCGAAAATTAATATTTTTATATATAGTATAGTAATTATGCATGTGCACTTAAAAATAGATTTTTCTTGTACCCTTTTTTTTTTATTTATCTGTTGTTTTTTGTATATTTTTTTCTTGTCCTGAACATACATTGGACGTTACTGTGTAGTGAATCAATAAGCTTGATAACAATATAGGGTTATTGCATGAATATTGGGGAATATTGTCCCGAGTAGAATTTTATATTGCACGAGCTTGCGAGTGCAATATATGTTCTACGAGGGACAATATTCCCCAATATTCATACAATAACCCTTTTATTGTATAGCAATATAATATTTGAAAGTAAAAAGTGGTTTAAATTAAGATTTTGTCGTTGATGACGTAATGAAATTTGAAGACTGATTGCACTAGTGCAATAATAGAATTTATTGCACGCTAACTTTTGGTTACTTTCTGTAGGATATATTATATTGCTATTCAATAATAACAGCTATTATATAGAAAACTGTATTATTGATATGCGCAAAAACAAAATTACTTGATATTTTCATTTTCTTCTTAACACAATACATGAGTAGAGAATAAGTTATATGAGAGTTGTATCAAATAAGTTGCATTGTTATGTTACAATTGGAATACATTCCCTTATGTACATATATCAATTAGATTTTCTTGATATATAGCTGGCATAGAAACATTTATGTGTATAAAGCTAGACAACCTACATGTTTATAAGATTAAAATTAGTATTAAAGATTTAAAGCTTTTAAAGGAAAACAAAAATATTTTTTTAATCAAATTTTCGTTCTAGAGTTTTGATTACGTTATTTTAAGGTTTTATACTTTAATAGATACAATATATTTTATAAAATATTGAAATTCTCGTGACAAGAAGTAATGAGATTGCTGGAAAACTACATTGTTGTAATATATATAAGTTGTTGAAAAATTGATAGTTTTTTTTTGAAAATATATTATCACGCTTTCGGCTGTCAGTTTTTCAGATTTCTTTAATCAGAATCGACTGCAAAGATACACGAAACAAGAGTTACATTTTTACTGTTTTTGACACATATTCTTGTCACACTATGTTGGGATGGTGTTTTTCATATTACCGAGCATGTAAACACACACGAAGGTCATACTATTGTTGTTTTATTTTTCATATTCATACCAAGAAACATCATCCTGGATCAATATAACCTTTATATGATATTGACATGATATTTCCGCTTCTGAAATAAATAAAAAGTCAGATTAATAATTTACACTACGATTCCTATTTAAGCCTCACAATTGGAAAGAATTGGACATGTTACATATATCACGACGTCTTATTCTGGTATCTGTTCTTTTTAGTGCAACAACCTTTCTATGCGAAAACAATTTCTCCCACCCACTAACTTATAATTCTCTCAATGATTCACGCTGGTGCTCGATCTGCAATCTTTCTTTTAATTTAAAAACAAAACTAATTATCTTTTAGGTTAACAACAAAACTGAATATTTATAAAATAATTTGATTGTTTGTAACAGCAATCTCTTTATTAATATTTTCGATTCAGATCATAATTAATTAAGAAAACGATGAAATAAATTATTTTCCAAATGTCTTTTTAGAATTAATATATCACAATTTGTTATATTTATGACCAGATAAAATATTTATTCAGTAATATAATCATTATTTCCTGGACTAAACAATCCATAGCAGAGTGTACCCAATTATCTTTAATGCTTAATTTCTCATATCTATCAACTATTCTTATCCCAGAAGTATTTTCTTACATTTTTTAATAAATGCTCAATTACAGAGAAATTGTTTTAGATTATTTTTACTTAAAAGTTTTGGTTAAATTTTTACTCTTCCAATTGATCATAACTTAATAAAGGATGTGTCACATGAAACATTCCAACACTTACTTCATAATCAGTTATCTCATATCTTAGAAAAAACGATGTTTTAGGGTTGTAATAGTTACAGGTATACCTTGGCCAACTGTTTAAAGCTTTATAGAATGACGGTTAAAAAACTGTGTATATTCAAAACAATTAATTATCAATATTTCAATCCTGTTAACTAAACCATGGAAGTATTATATTGACAATAATACTTCCATGATTAAACAAAACAAGACTTTCGTTATACCTGTTTAGACTATAAAAGGACATACAAATATAATTATACAAACACTATTTAAGTGTTGTGAATGTCAAAAATAATTCTGATCCTTGCTGGATTCAGAAATATCTTTTTCTAACGGTATGATTTAAAGATGTACACCTTGAATTATTATACCCTTTGCTTCCTTTGTTAAATTGTTCAATTTCAAGCATTCCTAGAGCTGAGCTATCAATTTATCTTAATTTCAAGTAAAGTGACAACAATATCAGGTTAAAGCTCTTCTTTAACTTGTCTCTCGCTGAAAAAAACCCACATCTTTAATTGCATATTATGTAAAGAATTGAGATGGTATCGTCCTAAAACAAGAACTTCAGATCTGAGAAACAGGCAAACTGATTAACCCTCCTTGGAAATTTCATACCCTTTTTTTGTTTACCATATTCATATTTTTCAGTCCAAAAGTGATCAACAATGATCACCAATCCTTCAGCTTTCCTTTGATACCAAATCATACCAAATGTATCTGCTTTTTTTAATGTAACACTCATGATGCGTAGGAACTATTTTGTATTTAAAAATTTTCTACTTTCTGACCGGTCCCGTTTTTAACTTTATTTTTAACTTAGTCCCCTTTACTCGAACGTGACCTACCGATTAAGACTTATCACCGGGTCTTAATTTACATGACCAATCCCTTTTTATGCCACATGTGGAGCAGCATCTGCTTACCCTTCTGAAGCACCCGAGTTCAGCCAAAGTTTTTTGCGGGTATTGTGTAGCTCAGTATTTTTTTTTATGTTGTGATCTGTATATTGTTGTTCGTCTTTTTGGACATTTTACCATGGCGTTGGCATTAAAATATATTTTAATACGACCCTGTGGTCGTTGTTTTTATAGAAGATGTACCTCATGATAACACATGGAACAATATGACAAATGTAAATTGTTATTAAAACTTAGTTGTTAAACGTTTTACCGCAGGACTGGTACTTTTAATCAGTAGAAATAATAAACATTCAACGCCATAATTTTGATATCAGTGTAGGAATTGTCGGCGTATTTTCTGTTGATATATATAGTTTCCCGTAGCACAAAACAGTGAACTATGAAATATATGTCTGCCTGTAGTTCAAATAAGTTAAGGTTAGTATAGTTTGTTGTCAAATGATTATTACTTTGATGACATTTATCAGTAATTCTAGCTATCGTCATCAACGGAAAACTTGTGTTTCATGGAGTGTCAGCACACAAGAAACGTACTTTATGGGGTTATACAAAAGACAGGTTATGACTCTAGTCATTTATCAAAAGAAATGCTAAATTAATATTTGTTTAAGTGTCGTCAATGGTTCCATGGAACTCTATATGGTATTTGTACATTACAATCAATACTTGATTTTTGACATGGACAATGTTACTAACAAAGTTACTTTTGCACTGTAAGCATCATAAGGTTTTCTTGGTTTGCTTTAAATCTTTCCTGTAATGGCACAAAACTCATGATATATGTTTTTTCTTTTTTATTAATATTTATAACATTATCATTAGTTTGTGCATATATGAAACATTATAGTTAGATAATGTGTCAATATTCACTCACAATGACGAATCGACAAGGGTATCGTGCAGTTTCTTAGTTGTTGTTGACATCTACCGTTTACTATTATAACAGTAACCAAGAGTTGTTCATAATTACAAATTAAAACTGTTATCAAAACTTTGAATTTTTGAAAAAATAAGGCTTTTCTACCTCAGGAATAGATTGCCTTAGCTGTATTTGGCAAAATTTTATGGAATTTTTGGTCCTCAATGCTCGTACTTTATTTGGCCTTTTATAACATTTTTGATTCGAGCGTCGCTGATGAGTCTTTTGTAGACGAAACGCGCGTCTGGCGTGAATATTAAATTTTATTTCTGGTATCTTTGATGAGTTTATTTGTTATATTATATGCATTTATATACAATAAAGCTTGGTGTCTGATTTCATACGAGTAGCCGATTTAACCTGCCATCGAAAAAAAAGGTGTGTTAAATTCCGGACACCATTTTTGCCATGCAATTGGTAACACCCGAACTATCTATGATTTGTGGCAAATGTTGAATAGCATGTAACGTCCCTATTCCATTCGGACGTGGTTTTGTATTTGTTCATCCCGAACAGCCAACGTACTGTCTGTTGTAGTTCATGTGATATTTCTGTACCCAGTCAGTTATTTTAGTGAAGGAGCTGAATAGTAAACTATTCCATAAAATTGAGAATGGAAATGGGGAATGTGTCAAAGAGACAACAACCCGACCAAATAAAAAAAACAACAGCAGAAGGTCACCAACAGGTATTCAATGTAGCGAGAAATTCCCGCATGTTTAATTAGTAGGTAAAACTATCTGCTTCCTTCCATAGAAGCAAAGCAAACACACGTTGTAAAGAAGAAGATTGACTGAAATCAATTGTTTTGTTTTTAAGAGTCAATATTACAATTTAATTTTCTAGATATGATCATCAGTTTCTGTTGAATTATGTCTCCAATTTTTTTCTTCAAAATTTACAACAATATAGAATTAGACATTACATACATTTCATTTCAAACATAAGTTAGTACCACATATATATTTAGGGTTTACCTACTGCGTTTCGTAGATGTGTGGTCCAATGATCGCTGAAAAATCATTTTGTATCAGCTAGGAAAAAAGTTTTGTATTTTGCATTTAAAATTTCAAAAGTCGTAAATATATGTTCTTAAGTCTCAAGACAACCGTTGACGAAACAAGACAACCGTTGACGAAACAAGACAACCGTTGACGAAACACGACATGCCACTAGACAACCGTTGACGAAACACGACATGCCACAAGACAACCGTTGACGAAACACGACATGCCACAAGACAACCGTTGACGAAACACGACATGCCACAAGACAACCGTTGACAAAACACGACATGCAGTTATCATTGATACAATATGACATGCCACAAGACAACCGTTGACGAAACACGACATGCTGTTATCATTGATACAATATGCCATGCCACAAGACAACCGTTGACGAAACACGACATGCTGTTATCATTGATACAATATGACATGCCACAATACAACCGTTGACGAAACATGACATGCTGTTATCATTGATACAATATGCCATGCCACAAGACAACAATTGACGAAACATGACATGCTGTTATCATTGATACAATATGCCATGCCACAAGACAACCGTTGACGAAACACGACATGCTGTTATCATTGATACAATATGACATGCCACAATACAACCGTTGACGAAACATGACATGCTGTTATCATTGATAAAATATGCCATGCCACAAGACAACCGTTGACGAAACATGACATGCTGTTATCATTGATACAATATGCCATGCCACAAGACAACCGTTGACGAAACACGACATGCTGTTATCTTTGATACAATATGACATGCCAAAAGACAACCGTTGACGAAACACGACATGCTGTTATCATTGATACAATATGACATGCCACAATACAACTGTTGACGAAACATGACATGCTGTTATCATTGATACAATACGACATGCCACAATACAACCGTTGACGAAACATGACATGCTGTTATCATTGATACAATACGACATGCCACAATACAACCGTTGACGAAACATGACATGCTGTTATCATTGATACAATATGACATGCCACAATACAACCGTTGACGAAACACGACATGCTGTTATCATTGATACAATACGACATGCCACAATACAACCGTTGACGAAACATGACATCCTGTTATCATTGATACAATATGACATGCCACAATACAACCGTTGACGAAACACGACATGCTGTTATCATTGATACAATATGACATGCCACAATACAACCGTTGACGAAACATGACATGCTGTTATCATTGATACAATATGACATGCCACAATACAACCGTTGACGAAACATGACATGCTGTTATCATTGATACAATATGACATGCCACAATACAACCGAAACATGACATGCTGTTATCATTGATACAATATGACATGCCACAATACAACCGTTGACGAAACATGACATGCTGTTATCATTGATACAATATGACATGCCACAATACAACCGAAACATGACATGCTGTTATCATTGATACAATATGACATGCCACAATACAACCGTTGACGAAACATGACATGCTGTTATCATTGATACAATATGACATGCCACAATACAACCGAAACATGACATGCTGTTATCATTGATACAATATGACATGCCACAATACAACCGTTGACGAAACATGACATGCTGTTATCATTGATACAATACGACATGCCACAATACAACCGTTGACGAAACATGACATGCTGTTATCATTGATACAATATGACATGCCACAATACAACCGTTGACGAAACACGACATGCTGTTATCATTGATACAATACGACATGCCACAATACAACCGTTGACGAAACATGACATGCTGTTATCATTGATACAATATGACATGCCACAATACAACCGTTGACGAAACACGACATGCTGTTATCATTGATACAATATGACATGCCACAATACAACTGTTGACGAAACATGACATGCTGTTATCATTGATACAATATGACATGCCACAATACAACCGTTGACGTAACACGACATGCTGTTATCATTGATACAATACGACATGCCACAATACAACCGTTGACGAAACATGACATGCTGTTATCATTGATACAATATGACATGCCACAATACAACCGTTGACGAAACATGACATGCTGTTATCATTGATACAATATGACATGCCACAATACAACCGTTGACGAAACACGACATGCTGTTATCATTGATACAATATGACATGCCACAATACAACCGTTGACGAAACATGACATGCTGTTATCATTGATACAATATGACATGCCACAATACAACCGTTGACGAAACACGACATGCTGTTATCATTGATACAATACGACATGCCACAATACAACCGTTGACGAAACATGACATGCTGTTATCATTGATACAATATGACATGCCACAATACAACCGTTGACGAAACACGACATGCTGTTATCATTGATACAATATGACATGCCACAATACAACCGTTGACGAAACATGACATGCTGTTATCATTGATACAATATGACATGCCACAATACAACCGTTGACGAAACACGACATGCTGTTATCATTGATACAATACGACTTGCCACAATACAACCGTTGACGAAACATGACATGCAGTTATCATTGATACAATACGACATGCCACAATACAACCGTTGACGAAACATGACATGCTGTTATCATTGATACAATATGACATGCCACAATACAACCGTTGACGAAACATGACATGCTGTTATCATTGATACAATATGACATGCCACAATACAACCGTTGACGAAACATGACATGCTGTTATCATTGATACAATACGACATGCCACAATACAACCGTTGACGAAACATGACATGCTGTTATCATTGATACAATATGACATGCCACAATACAAACGTTGACGAAACACGACATGCTGTTATCATTGATACAATATGACATGCCACAATACAAACGTTGACGAAACACGACATGCTGTTATCATTGATACAATATGACATGCCAAAAGACAACCGTTGACGAAACACGACATGCTGTTATCATTGATACAATATGACATGCCACAATACAACCGTTGACGAAACACGACATGCTGTTATCATTGATACAATATGACATGCCACAATACAACCGTTGACGAAACACGACATGCTGTTATCATTGATACAATATGACATGCCACAATACAACCGTTGACGAAACATAACATGCTGTTATCATTGATACAATACGACATGCCACAATACAACCGTTGACGAAACATGACATGCTGTTATCATTGATACAATATGACATGCCACAATACAAACGTTGACGAAACACGACATGCTGTTATCATTGATACAATATGACATGCCACAATACAAACGTTGACGAAACACGACATGCTGTTATCATTGATACAATATGACATGCCAAAAGACAACCGTTGACGAAACACGACATGCTGTTATCATTGATACAATATGACATGCCAAAAGACAACAATTGAATAGCATGATTTGTTTGTTCTCGTGATTTTGATGTATCATGTGAAACCATCACAGTTGCTTTAAGAAAATGAAGAACCGTGCTTCTTTAGAAATACATATTATATAATACATATTTAATAGAAATACAAAATTGTTTATTATAGTGACATGTGTTTTATTTAAGAATTTAATGCTTTTTTTGTAACTTCATTGGGGTGTAAAAGCGTTGACCGAAGTATATTTATATGAAGCGCGGAAGCGCTTTATTCTAACAAAGTTAGAATATTGGGAAGTTTTAAAGAGAAGCAGAGAAATTACTGGTGTCTGACATTTAGACTATGATATGTAGTATGAATTAACCGTACGGAGCATGATCTAAAACAAATACTAAGTATATAACAAAGATTAAGCACCAAACATGTACTTGAACAATGGTAGCTTAATTATTAATTCACTTTTATTAAGCAAATAGTTTGTTAGAAGTATAACTCTTATGTGTGTGTTTTGAAGCTACAAGTTTCAGAATCAGACCGACTTGTTGTCTTTCTGCTAGGGTTACCAGTACAAATTAACAGAACACTTTATTTTTTGTCATATAAAATGCATTCCAATCCGATTTTTCTGATATAAATGACATTTTGATCAATTTTTGTTTCCAAACTGTCAATATTGCAAATGGGGAGTTGTGTATTTAAGAATTTTCTACTTAATATTTCGACTCTATATGTCACGCGTGTCAACAAAAGTACATTTCCTGAGAGTTTCGAAATATGTCCGTCTTAATTTCATGGAAGTTATATAACAAGATAAAAACAAAATGACGAGATCAACAATGTTTACATAAGCGGATCATGAGGCCATTCTCAAGTCACATTAACTTTATTGTTTAAGGCAGCAAATGCAAGAATTAATGTTGAGATTTCTCATTTATTTGTCAGACCTCTACATCCATCAAAATAATATTTTAGCGTGTTGGTTTAGGAAATTTAGATTTAGAAATACGATATAATTGTATTTTGATTTAATATGACCGTTAAATCATTTCATACTTTGAAACAAATCACAAATCTAGAAATAAGATGCTCCAAAGAGCTAGATAGCTTATCTGGGACACTACTTAAGATTGAAAACGAATGTTTTCTAGCAATCATAGTTTTAAATTCACCTTTTTTAATATTTTTTTTTATGAGGAGTCAATCGATAATTTTGTTCATGTTTACCGATAGCGACATGATTGATATAGCAAAACTTCAGCTTCTCCAATTCTCTATTGACAAAAATATAGTAAGTATAAGTACTCAAAATGACACTGACTTCGTTCTTCTATACCGATGTTTAACGAGCTACAACTCAAAGCTTATTTCAACGTTTTGTGGTATTTTGTTAAACTTAGAAAAACACTTTTAATGACGAATACATTAAAAACGAAGCCAAAGACCTTATTACCATTTTAACATCATTTAAACGGAAATTCATGTATCAACATCACATATAATATTTTTAAGAAAACATTTGATTGGTAATTCGGATATTTTCGTAATTTTAACACACATTTAGGAACGTTTTTTGCCCATTTTGTTTTTTCTCTACACACTTATTCACATGTTTAAAGAATTTATTCAGTAATATTCAAGAAAATACAAGAAAAACAGGAATTTCGATGTCCAGTTGAAAGTTAAAAGTCATCTTGCAAAATGTGTTAGCAAAATTTAATCAAAATCTATAACATGACCGCCGAACATTATTTTTTTGCTTATATAAATGAAGTATTTAAATATAGACAAGTATTAGTTATAGTGTAATGTTTGTTGTGTATTTCCGTCGTTACGATTAATAAGCATTAGTGGAATTTGATGCTTAACTGACAACAAATGGTATCGATGGACTAGGTTCCAGTCGGTCCAGAGGATTGTCATAATGATTGTTTTTATTAATAGTTCCTGTTTAATCCGACCCTAAATAGAGACTTAACAATACAAAATGGACAATGTTCATCTGTGTAAAATCGTACATATATAAAAACATGCTGGTTAAATAAATGTTTAGGTTCTAGGTTACGCCCATGTAACTAACAGAATCATTTTATTTATGTAAAATAGTTTGCCAGACGTGACAGGATAATTCCATATCTCAATTTACCGTTTGCCAAACAAAACTACCAATGTCATAATTAGTGTCATTCTTATATAAACTTAATTTGACCTTTTTCTACGACATCTGGACAAAGAAGTCAATAAATATGTTCATGGGGAGTATTTCTTGGACGCAATGGTAATCAGATCTTGAACAGAAAAATATTATTTCATCTCTTTCAATGGTAAATGGAATACATTAATTACAAAAACGGCGGTTCGTGTCAAACAAGTGTATACATCACTGTAGTAGTAAACATAAAATCGGCTTCGCAATTTGCTATGTGAGAGCTTTCGATTTGAAATATAACAACAGTTACATTCCTGAGTCTAGATTTGGTATATAGAGCTCATGCAGCAGAGCTGCCACGTCTATGATGAATCGCCCTCTTTGGCCTAACACAGTTTTCATTAATTTCTCATATGAATGCAGATATATACATGATATAGAACAAAGAAGTCATATTAGATTTTACACGTAAACAATTTCCTCGAAAGCTAGGTTAAACAAAATTACAAGTCAATGTACAATAATTAATGATAAGATCAATGAAATATAAATACATCTAAGTACAACTCTTTAGACAAACCTGACATCCCATTTATTTTAAACCTTTCTATGAAATAAAGTCCTTTAAATAGTCTGCATTAGCACATTAAATCATCGTTATGTAAAAGGATTTATATGTCAGTGTCCAGTCCTTACATCAGACTGACAATGGCTACTGACAACATTTGATTTAATATTAAGTAAAACGAAAATCATGTTTATCAAATACTATATATAGGAAGATGTGGTATGAGTGCCAATGAGACAACTCTCCATCCAAGTAACAATTTATCAAAGTAAACCATTATAGGTCAAGGTAAGGACATAAAAACGATGCCTATGCTCACATGGAACAGCAAGCTATCAACGGCCTCAAAAAATAATAGTGTAAAACCATTCAATCGGAAAAACTAATGGTCTAATCTATACAAAAAAAAAATGTATGTATAACTGTTGGTTCGTGACTTTAAAATGCAGAATTTTCTATGTAATTAAAAAATTACTCGTGTCGCAGTTGTACAGCTGTACATAACGAAATGATCGAGCTCCTTGTATTATCCGAATAAGATTCTGTCACTCCTTACATCTACAAGATAGACCCAAAGATAAGGAAAAAAGCCAAGATGTATTATTTTTTCAATATGACATAGGAACTATTGTTATATTTTAACGATTTTTTAAATAAGACATATGTTTGAAATTTATCGTAAACACACAGAATTTAAACCACAAACCATAACAAATTAAAAAAATAACACACAGCTGAGAGGGTGATAGAGTAAATTGGTACCCCGAGGAAACATTTTGAACCGCGGCGAATCTATTAAAAAAATAGTCACCCGCTCAGCCATGTGATAGAGTAAATTAATAAACTCGTATTAGCCAAACCAAAATATGGAATTTTAACGTGAGGCACAATAAAATACATTATCTGAACATGCTTACACAAGAAAAATCATACCTAAATACCTAAATGTCGAATGTATAGATACCACGGCACATCGTAGAGCAAATTAAATTAACACAAGGTATGACGAAGTCCTTTCAGTGTCAATAGTATCCTTAACTTCAACATGTTCAAGTTCACTGCAAACCAATCTAATTAAGATCAATATTTTAATTAGATTGACTGCAAACAATTAACAGATTTTGTGCTCTGGTTTCCAGAAAAAGGTAATTGAGCTTTGGTATTAATATGACAAAAATGACTTAACAAATCTTTGAAATTGACTGCAAACAAAGTGTCAGAACAGGTACTGAATGTTCTAAAAAATATACCAAAACAATGACTTGACTACTAATTTATTGTTCAGTGTCTGTTCAGATAAAAAATTCCGTTTCAGTTCAAATCCGATTTACTAGTGATATTTTCGTCAGTTATGCAAATCGAGCTAATGCATTTTATGATGATTTAACTATTGTTGTTATACATTTTTTATTGCAATGTTCACTAATCTATTTGAATAAGTGTTAACTGAGACATTGTTAAAACCTCATTTGTCTGTAGAATTGATATAGCGCACATTTCTAATGTAGAAATAGGATATTTATCAATCGACTAAAGACGACAGCTTGTTTTCAATTTCTCGAGATCTGCTTATCGGAGTGACCTGAAAAATGTGTTCTAACAGATCTAGACTTTAATACACTCATAACTGATTTGAAATTGTATAAAATTAATATATAAAATATGTATTTTCTTTAGAAGATTTGTGTAAACATTGCTCTTAATAGGCTCCATCTGTCTATTCGCTAATTTTTAAGTACTGTTACTATTTTAAAGATATGTGTTAAACCGGACGCACTAAAATGTAAAATAACAAAAATACTGAACTCCGAGGAAAATTCAAAACGGAACGTCCCTAATCAAATGGCAAATTCAAATGACAAAACACATCAAACGAACTATCATGATCATGACATGGTACAGATATTCTCAAATGTAGAACTTGAAGTAAAACTTGTGTTGCATTTTAATAAATCACAATTATGATATACAATTTTGCCTGTGTTGTCTTTTTGGTTGTGTTTTCATACAATGTAATATCGCCTTGTTTCGAAACTTTATGTCTAAGGTATGCCCGATGATGATAATAATTTTGGAAGTTTTGGTGTCGATAAATAAGTATTTACTTTAATTTATACTTGGAATTTAAGACCTAATGTGTGGTGGTATACATCACACTGACTATTTGTCTGATTTCTAGTGATACATGGATTTAACATTAAAACAAATAATTAAATAAATTATCATAGTAGAAGCTGTACATATATTACAAGCAGAAAAATAAAGTTGCTGTCATAAATCTATCTCAAAAGGTTGATTTGCGGTTGAAAGCATAAATGATTATAATTAGATTAAATTGGTCTAAAGGAATCACTTTTCATTTATATGTTACACTGTTGAGTAAAGGATCTTGGGGGTGCTGTATGAATGTATTAAAACGAGTTTAAAGAATATGAATTTACTTTATTGCTAGAGGAATTTAAGTTCATTTATACATATTTTTTGTATATAATATCTTTTAATTATTACATTCTGAATAAATGACACGGATTTGTGATATTATAAATAACTTAATGCAATCAATTCGTTTTAGAGACGTAATGTCTGATGTTTATTTCTTCTCTATTAGGAATTATATTTATTTCGTTTTGTCATTCTAATGAGACAGAATAACAGTGAAAGTTCTTGTCTTACTGTTGTAAAGTTAAAAGAGGTCAAATGGTTTTAATCAAAGTTTTCTAGTATTCTACTGAACAATGAATTATGGTATCTTTATCAATTAGGAAATAATTTGATTAAGCAGTTCCGTACTGAGTCTTTTATTCTGTGTAAGACATGAGAATGGTACAAGCTTGTGAATTTATCCCACGTGATTTATCCTGTCGTGATTTTAGTCTTCCAAATTCGGCGGAATGGCCGAAATTCTTTTTCACGAATAATTGAAATCGAAATATTCGAACAGTATTTTATGTTTTATCTACCTTTATAGCTATTAATATCTTTACGTTAGGTATTTTTCTTACAGTGACTTGACTGTAAGTGTTGCTCTCCATCTATTGCAACTTATTCAAAATTCTGAACAAATTGCAATTTGTTTAATAAAACCAAATTGTTCAACTGGTCAAAAAATTGAACTAATTGCTGTAGAAAACAACAGTCAAGTCATGAAAGTGCAAGGTGATATAATAAAACATACTTACAATCCTATGATTCTTATGAATATAGAATACTTTAAGAAAGAAAAACTATATGAAAGCTTCGTTTTGGACAATATTTAAAGCAATTCAAAATAATAACAGTTCTTTCAGCATGGAAATGGCTATAATTTACCTATCCTATACAAACTGATAGAATAATTTTGTCACAACATCATTAAAGTGGAGTTAAAGTCTTATAGGATTGTAAGTATATTTTAGTTTATCACTTTGCACTTTCACATTTTGACTGATAAATTTCTTCAATAGCCTGACCAGTTGAACAATTTGGTGTAATAAAACAAATTGCAATTTGGTCAAAATTTTGAATGAGTTGCAATTGGTGGAGAGAAACGCTAACAGTCAAGTCACTGTAATAAAAAAAACATTTCAATACCGTATTTGTTAATGCAATCTGATAATGTAAGAGACACATTAAACAAATATGAATAAGAGCATTCTTTCAAATAACGTGCAAAGTTTCGCTTATAGAAGTTGCAATGTGAATGTATTTTATTGTGTGTTTTTGTTTTACCACATATCGACCAGATAGACAAAGAAGTGTATTCACATTTAAAACTGGTTTATCATCACTTCATTTTGAGCTAATGTATATTCAGGCTATATAAACCATGAATTATTGTTTGTTGTTTTTTTTTCTTTATATGTTTGTTATGCGACGGATGTTGATGTGATCTGATTTACTTTTTGGAGTGTTTGGCGATTCCTGTTTACCCTTTCATATATTGCATTTGTTACCAATACGGTTGTGTTAACACCTTCAGTGAAACTTTAAAGGGCAATGTGTATATATCACATCATTTTAGTTATCAGTAGGTTTATTTTCAGTTTTTCTAGGTCACCTCAACCAACATTGGAAACAAAAAGGGTGTTTCTTTCAAAAGTGAACCTTCAATTCATGAGCAAGTATGGGTATTTGATTTGTTTGTAAAAAAAATAATTGGATAAAATTGCATGGCTCATGTATGTTCTTCTTTTGAATTGTCTGAAAATACTGCGTACATTTACCACTCCTTAGATCTGATTAACATGTATGATCCAAAGTGGTTGACCTCTTACAACAATGCTAGACTTTGTCCAGCATCAATGCAATATGTAAATGACTTTTCTGTATGTTGTATATATTGATTATGACTTTGCCAAACATTCAGCATATGCACGTTGGGAGAGGTTTACCACAGCTGCACTTCTTTAGCATGACGTTTTTCACCCAGTATTTTGACAACAACAGTATTAAATCAAATAAATCTTTTATGAATAAACCTTAAACGCATTCAATTTGGGAGAAGATGATGTTTCTACGGAACTTAAATGAGTGGAGTTACATGTTAACTCTCATTCAAGAGTAAGCAAATGATTTGTCAAAGCTACGTATATGACAACAAGGCTTAGAAATTTTCAATGCCTATTGTATTGAAAGTTGGATCATTTGATAATTAGAAGAAAACTTGAAGCGATCAGCACGTGCATTGTCAGATTCAAAGGTGGCTTTGAGAAGCAAATAAAATATAACAATTTTCAGGATTTGTAAATCGACCACAGACTTTTGTAAACTGATTCAAATAAGAACAGACGTAACATTTATCTATCTGATTAATTATTATATTGATATAATCATGCTGAAGTTCATAAAAGATTGTTAAATTGGCAACAAGACTTCACTAAATTATGAACGCCAATGTTATAAATCACTAGGCTGGTAGTTTGGTTTGCAAGACACACGTTTTGTCTACAAAGCAAGTAATATATAGATTCAAACACTGCAACTAGTGTATTACGATGTTTTTCCACTCGAGACAGTCAAATTTAAGTATTTGAAGCGCGAGGCTTGCCCAGATTTTCAAAAATCAGAATTTAACTGTTGACAGATAATTATTATACACTTCCTTCCTTTTCAAAGATTTGCAGAAAGGTGTGTTCTTTATTCGTGACGTCATCAGGCATAGTTGCCTTGTTACAGGTCGTCACAATAGTAAATTTAGAATAAATGAATACATTTTAACATCACAGTTACATTTCTCGCACCGCTCAAGAAGTGTTGAAATAGCACAAAAATTAATTATATTATTTTTAAACTTCAGTGAAATTCCAAATGTCTCAATCTTTATTATAAATTCTCTTTTTAAATATAACCAAAACAGGAAAATAATAAACCGTTTGTTTCTACTAAATTAACTGCTCAACATGTCATGAAAATAAATGAACGTGATATTTAGACTTGACAGGATATAGACATTAATTAGTGACAAACAAACATTTGCATTTAATATTTATTTACTATGTTTACAAGTATGGACACAGACGCAAATTGTCAGTGGGGTTAAAGGTCGTTACAAATGTATTGAAAGCTAGACTGGAAATGTGTATTAACAATTTGAGTTGATGTGTACATGTCTTCATTCAAATACATTGACTGATAAAAAAAGGAGGCTTCAACTTCCACCCCTCTCTATGAATTACTTGTTTGAGTGTTTGAATATGGAGTTTGTTAATAAATAGCTGCACTGTAAGCGCATATGTCTTGATTCCTTTTAAGCTTGCTTAAAGGTTGAACTATTTTGTTTTGTACAATTATTAGTTTACTATGTTTATTAATATTTTCCATTGACTATCTAATTAACTTCATATTGATCACTCGAATAGTCTTATAATTGATCTAATGATAGTAGTTGTTGTCTGACGGGTTGTTTATAATGTGTTTTTGAAAAAGAGAACTCAAAAAAGATTTCAATGGTTTTATTTTTGTATTATGAAAAATGTAATCAATTGATTGATTGATTGATTGGTGTTTTGGTGCCCCTTAGGGCTTTGCGATTTAATTTTCCTTATATATATATAACATCACTGAAGAGACATTTATTGTCGAAATCCGGATATGGTGTACTAAAGAAATATTGACACCGAATGTTTGTGGCACAACATCCTGTCCAAAAGTTAACAATTTTTTTTCTTTCTGTGACGTATTAAATTTATATGAGAATCCATTTGGTTACATCTTGTGATCAATTTTATTTGGCAATCGCCAATGGCAGTCAGCAGGGTTAAAGAACATCAGTTGTTCGACCTGTTAGTCAAATGCGTTTTGTTTAAATATACTTTTTCACTCTTTTGGTCTTTAGGAAAATGTTGTTTGTGCTGTTTTTAGACCCTTCTACAACGAAATTTGTTTGACATGCACACGTATAAAAATTGCGGTTTTTATCCAACGCAGTCATAGGTTTGAACGTAGTTTTCAATTTAGACTCGTATATATATATATATATATATATATACCCCCAATTGGGACATTAGCTGTACGGTGGTACAAACCTAGATTAAGTGGACTTTTTGAAAACTAAATTTTTTGGGTGTGTGGACCAGATAGGCAATCCATATTAAGTATTTTTCGGTAAATTCATTGTAAGAATCGAATGTTAGAAAAATTTTTCTAAATAATTTTTTTTTGGGAGAGATAGGTTTCTGAATCCTTATTTGGTATTATCAAAAAGCCACTTTAACTTTGACCTGAATTTAGAAAGCCACTTTACTAGAATGCTTTAGCGAACCTACAACTGGCACATAAAGTGGATTGTTGTCACGTGATCAGATAGGTACGATAGTAGATAAGGTGCACACAGATATACAGATTATGTGACGTCATTAAAAAATATTGGTAGATAAGGTGTACATCGTAGTTACAAAGCGAGTTAAAGTGGCTGTTATTCGAAATATATATATTATTGTGGAAATCCCAATACGTCACAAAGCAATATGGCGATTGTTTACATCAATGTTGACAATGAGTTGACGAAAAGGAAAATAGCTCTCGATAGTGAATAAACTGCATGCAAACGTAAGTGAATCTATATATCAGATATTTTATTTAGTATAAAAGAATGCAGTATTATTCGATTTTGTTTTATAAAGAATATCAATTGTGGTAAATATAAATAATGTGTGTTGCATGAATTTAATATTTAAAATTTCAATATTTTCACAACCATAAAAGAAAGTGTGTTTATTTATATATTGTGGAATCTAACATCTGAACAAGAATTTGTGTATTAATATTCATGTCACGTGATAAGATAGGCACGATAGTAGATAAGATGCACACAGATATACAGATTATGTGACGTCATTTAAATATATTGGTAGATAAGGTGTACATCGTAGTTACAAAGCGAGTTAAAGTGGCTGTGAATCGAAATATATATATATATTATTGTGGAAATTCCAATACGTCACAAAGCAATATGGCGATTGTTTACATC
The DNA here is from genome assembly GCF_036588685.1 of Mytilus trossulus. Taxonomy (NCBI): domain Eukaryota; kingdom Metazoa; phylum Mollusca; class Bivalvia; order Mytilida; family Mytilidae; genus Mytilus; species Mytilus trossulus. Next base: position 18,602,808 of record NC_086374.1, on the reverse strand, counting down.
AATGTTGACAATGAGTTGACAATGAGATGATGTGTTGAAACACGAAAAGGAAAATATCTCTCGAATGTGAATAAAATGCATGCAAACGTAAGTGAATCTATATATCAGATATTTTATTTGATATAAAAGAATGCAGTATTATTCGATTTTGTTTTATAAAGAATATCAATTGTGGTAAATATAAATAATGTGTGTTGCATGAATTTAATATTTGAAATTTCAATATTTTCACAACCATAAAAGAAATTGTGTTTATTTAAATATTGTGGAATCTAACATCTGAACAAGAATTTGTGTATTAATATTCATGTCACGTGATAAGATAGGCACGATAGTAGATAAGATGCACACAGATATACAGATTATGTGACGTCATTTAAATATATTGGTAGATAAGGTGTACATCGTAGTTACAAAGCGAGTTAAAGTGGCTGTGAATCGAAATATATATATATATATTATTGTGGAAATTCCAATACGTCACAAAGCAATATGGCGATTGTTTACATCATTGTTGACAATGAGTTGACAATGAGATGATGTGTTGAAACACGAAAAGGAAAATATCTCTCGAATGTGAATAAAATGCATGCAAACGTAAGTGAATCTATATATCAGATATTTTATTCAGTATAAAAGAATTCAGTATAATTCGATTTTGTTTTGTAAAGAATATCAATTGTGGTAAATGTAAATAATGTGTGTTGCATGAATTTAATATTTAAAATTTCAATATTTTCACAACCATAAAAGAAATTGTGTTTATTTAAATATTATGGAATTATACATTTGAACAAGAATTTGTGTATTAATATTCATGTCACGTGATCAGATAGGTACATGGTAGATTAGGTCCACACAGATATACAGATTATGTGACGTTATTTATATATATTAGTAGATAAGGTGTACATCGTAGTTACAAAGCGAGTTAAAGTGGCTGTTATTCGAAAATATATATATTATTGTGGAAATTCCAATACGTCACAAAGCAATATGGCGATTGTTTACATAATAATAATAAAATTCTTTATTTAACGAAGGTAACACATTTAACAATTACATGTTAATCTTCAAAAACTATCAATACAAATAAAAAACGTACAAAAATACATACAATATAAAATACATAATACAGTTAAGTAAGCACATATGCATTCAGTAGAAGAAGAAAAAGAAATACATTAGTTTCATGCATCTTTATTCTGTTCAGTTAGAAAATAGTTTGAACAGTTGGTCTTAAATGTATCTAAATTATCTATTTCTTTAATATTATTTGGTAAATTATTCCAGGTAATAAGACCAGAATATTTAAATGTTCTTTTCAAAAAATCAGAATTAGGTCTTGATACATGAAGAAGTGACATGTTCACGTCCTTAAATATGCAGCCACTTGACTTTAAGAAATATCCTTTAACATATTTGGTCGGGTTCTTGTCTCTTTGACATATTCCCCATTTCCATTTTCAATTTTATCATCAACTAAAAAGTAAAACAAGACAAAGAAAATTTGCCTGTCTGTAATTGTAGGAACTTAATTTCACACAGTGGCAATTTTCACAAATAAATTTATATTCTCGCTCTATCATTTACCGAAATCGACGAAATACCTATTTGCTGTGACGATGTTTGATATTATACAAACTAAAGGCATCTAGAACAAAATCAGAAAAGCCCGAAGTTTTTTTATTGCTTTTATTTTTCTTCTTCAAAAGTTTGACAATGGAATTTGATACACAAATCCGAACATTTGAGTTTAATAAAGCATATTACACATAGAGTTTGTTCTAGAACGGGAGCCTGTCGTGAATTTAAAAGGGATGCAAAAGACGTCACACTTCTTCTGATGTCAATCGAAGTAAAACCGTTAAATATTTTAAACTAAGCACTGGTGTTGTCACCATAACTAATTATGGTTTATTTCATACAACACAAACGATTTAAAATGGGCCGTGGCATTTTTGAGAAATAACATTAAGGCCAAAATATTGGCCATGTGGCACAGATCTTCTGAATACCATTAAAGTCAATGAGGCTATCAGTTTTTTTACAAATACTAATAAATTGCAATTAACACCAATTAAAAGACTGATCAAAATATAAAAAAAAAACACAAATACAGTAAAAACATTCGACACTTGAGAGTGATAAATGAACGAAGCAGACATACTGTGGTGTCATCAAACGAGCAATCATATACAGGTACCATGCAGAATAGCGTGACGTTATCAATTGTTGTCAGGGTTGCCATGGCGCTGTTTGATAAAGTTCGAAGCCGGGCCGATTCTTAGCAGTCAAAGGTAAAACGTTTTCCAATGCCATGGCAGTCAAAGGGTCAATACTCTATGATAAAACCACAAAAACGTAAAACGCTTCAAATTCTACAAACTGACATGTAGACTCCTGCTGTCCTTTTGTAGCTAAGTACAAAAAATGTACAAGGAGAAGACATCATATCTAAGTTTTATTTATCCGGTTGGGAACAAACCCTATATATGGTGTTTATACCTGTATAGAGGGATAAAATTATTGCTGGTGCTGGAAAAATATAAAATATGTTATTTTTGTGAAGTCCTGAAAGGCTATTTTATTTCTTGCCTTGATCCCTTTCTGCGACAGGAAAGTGTCACAGCAAGAATAAGCTTTTGGGTCGATCTGGCCCCACGTAGATCCGGTCCAAGTCGATCCGGCCCAACGTCGATCCATTCCATATGTAAAATCGGTCCGGCCCCAATAAAAAATATATTTATCATGTTTATAAGAAATAAAAATAAAGATATATATTAATTGTAATTCATAAATGTTTATGATTTTTATTATAATGTCAATAAATGTAAAAGGTGTACGGTAAAAAAATAAAAAAAGACCTTTGAAAAATATCTATTTCAGATGAGTATAAAACAACTAGGTTGATTATGTTTTTATTTCAAGTTTTCTAGATTATTGGGTATATTCATATTATAACGTATATAAAAAAACTCAAACATCAACATTAATCAGCAGTAAGGCCCTGGGTTCGTTCTCCTTACTTTTATCAAGGACGCATAATACTAAAATATTAATATTATGGGTATTTAAGTTAAATAAACCTTTTCAGATATTTAAATGGTATAAATTCTCGAAATTCACGAAAACACATGAAAATAATTAAAAGTTAATGGCTTATTTTGGAGCATTAATAGGTCATAATAATAATTCTCACTGATTGTTGTTATAATTGCCTTTGATACATTAATAATTGGAATAATCCTAATGAAACAACTGGATTATTCGGATTAATCTTAATCAAATTGGTTACGCTTCTGCGCATGTGCACCATTAGGAAATTTAATTGTGCATCCGAAAGTTTCAAAATAATGATATCATTTATTCATACAATCCATCTCGTGTTAAATTCAAGTATGTACGAGGAGAGTATGACTTCAAATCAATTATGCTTGAACAAAAATATATGGATTTAGTCATGTTAGTTGTTCTGTCTGTGTTCAGATCTTTAACGCAATCAAATCATATTCCAGTTTTGGACATGTGTTTTTTAAAACGAAGGTTAAAATATTTTATGTCAAAGAGAAGATGTGGTATGATTGCCAATGAGACTACTCTCCACAAGAGATCAAATGACACAGAAGTTAACAACTATAGGGCACAGTATGGCCATCAACAATTAGCAAAGCCCATACCGTATAGTCAGCTATAAAAGGCCCCGAAATGACATTGTAAAACAATTCAAACGAGAGATCTAACAGTCCAATCTATCAAAAACAAATATGTAACACATAAACAAAGGACAACCACTGAATGACCGACTCCGGACTAGGGACAGGAACATACAGAATGTTGCGGGGTGTGACATAAGAGGTGTGTTCATATTTTTTTTTTTATTTAAGCGTTCATCCTGAGATTGCGGTACCTTTTTGGTCACTATTTATGTGTTGCGTCTAAATATGAATTGTAACACTTTATAGTGACTGAACAGGTTGATTTAACTTCCTCAAGAAACAGAAAAAGAAGACGAATTCAATGGAACAGCTCTAGACTATTTAACATGCAAGCTGATTATAGATAGATATATAAGGATAGTAAGGTAAGTTCTCAATAGATAAATGTCTATCTAATGAAACATGCTTGGTATAATTGGTTTTTATTGTGTAGAAAGATAGTACTATGATGTTAGATGGTCTATCTAATGAAACATGCTTGGTATAATTGGTTTTTATTGTGCTTGGTATAATTGGTTTTTATTGTGTAGAAAGATAGTACTATGATGTTAGATGGTCTATCTAATGAAACATGCTTGGTATAATTGGTTTTTATTGTGTAGAAAGATAGTACTATGATGTTAGATGGTCTATCTAATGAAACATGCTTGGTATAATTGGTTTTTATTGCGACAAAAGATAGTACTATGATGTTAGATTGTCTATCTAATTAAAAACATGCTTGGTATAATTGGTTTTTATTGTGTAGAAAAATAGTACTATGATGTTAGATGATCTATCTAATGAAACATGATTGGTATAATTGGTTTTTATTGTGTAGAAAGATAGTACTATGATGTTAGATGGTCTATCTAATGAAACATGCTTGGTATAATTGGTTTTCATTGTGTAGAAGGATAGTACTATGATGTTAGATGGTCTATCTAATGAAACATGCATGGTATAATTGGTTTTTATTGTGTAGAAAGATAGTACTATGATGTTAGATGGTCTAACTAATGAAAGATGCTTGGTATAATTGGTTTTTATTGTGTAGAAAGATAGTACTATGATGTTAGATGGTCTATCTAATGAAACATGCTTGGTATAATTGGTTTTTATTGTGTAGAAAGATAGTACTATGATGTTAGATGGTCTATCTAATGAAACATGCATGGTATAATTGGTTTTTATTGTGTAGAAAGATAGTACTATGATGTTAGATGGTCTATCTAATGAAACATGCTTGGTATAATTGGTTTTTATTGTGTAGAAAGATAGTACTATGATGTTAGATGGTCTATCTAATGAAACATGCTTGGTATAATTGGTTTTTATTGTGTAGAAAGATAGTACTATGATGTTAGATGGTGTATGCAATGAAACAATGAGGTACCAAAAGAAAGAAGAAAGATTAGTCTTTCAAATTGTGATAATTTCATTATGACATAATTATTACATAATTAATTATTATGTAATTATTGTTACAGGATAAATCATCTGACTGTGATAGATTGACTCTGACACTATGTCTATTGGCCAAAGTACCACTAGTACAGGATAAATCATCTGACTGTAACAGATTTACTCTGACGCCATTTCTATTGGTCAAGGTATCATTATTGTTATAGGATAAATCATCTGACTGTGATAGATTGACTCTGACACCATGTCTATAGGTCACAGTATCATTATTGTTACGGGATAAATAATCTGACTGTGATAGATTGACTCTGACACCATGTCTATAAGTCACAGTATCATTATTATTACGGGATAAATCATCTGACTGTGATAGATTGACTCTGACACCATTTCTACTGGTCAAGGTATCATTACTGTTACAGGATAAATCATCGGACGGTGATAGATTGATTCTGACACTATGTCTATTGGCCACAGTACCACTAGTGGTACAGGATAAATCATCTGACTGTGATATATTTACTCTGACGCCATTTCTTTTGGTCAAGGTATCATTATTGTTACAGGATAAATCATCTGACTGTGATAGATTGACTCTAACACCATGTCTATAGGTCACAGTATCATTATTGTTATAGGATAAATCATTGGACTGTGATAGATTGTCTCTGACACCATGTCTATAGGTCACAGTATCATTATTGTTACAGGATAAATCATATGAATTTGATAGATTGACTCTGACATCATGTCTATATGTGACAGTATCATTATTGTTACAGGATAAATCATCTGACTGTGATAGATTGACTCTGACACAATGTCTATTGGCCACAGTACCACTAGTGGTACAGGATAAATCATCTGACTGTGATAGATTTAGTCTGACGCCATTTCTATTGGTCAAGGTATCATTATTGTTACGGGATAAATCATATGTCTGTGATAGATTAACTCTGACATCATGTCTATAGGTCAGAGTATCATTATTGTAACAGGATATATCATCTGACTGTAATAGATTGACTCTGACATCATGTCTATAGGTCACAGAACCATTATTGTTACAGGATATATCATCTGACTGTGATAGATTGACTCTGACACTATGTCTATTGGCCACAGTAGCACTGGTGGTACAGGATAAATCATCTGACTATGATTTGTGTACTCTGACGCCATTTGTTTTGGTCGAGATATCATTATTGTTACAGGATAAATCATCGGACTGTGATAGATTGACCCTGACACCATGTCTATAGGTCACAGTATCATTATTGTTACGGGATAAATCATCTGACTGTGATAGATTGACTCTTACACCATGTCTATAGGTCACAGTATCATTATTATTACGGGATAAATCATCTGACTGTGATAAATTGACTCTGACACCATGTCTATAGGCCAGAGTACCATTATTGCTACAAAATAAATCATCGGACTGTGATAGATTGATTATGACACCATGTCTATAGGTCACAGTATCATTATTGTTACGGGATAAATCATCTGACTGTGATAGATTGACTCTGACACTATGTCTATAGGTCAAAGTATCATTATTGTTACAGGATAAATCATATGACTGTGATAGATTGACTCTGACATCATGTCTATAGGTGACAGTATCATTATCTGTTACAGGATAAATCATCGGACTGTGATAGATTGATTCTGACACTATGTCTATAGGTCACAGTATCATTATAGTTACAGGAAAAATCATCTGACTGTGATAGATTGACTCTGACATCATGTCTATAGGTGACAGTATCATTATTGTTACAGGATAAATCATCTGACTGCGATAGATTGACTCTGATACTATGTCTGTTGGCCACAGTACCACTAGTGGTACAGGATAAATCATCTGACTGTGATAGATTTACTGTGACGCCATTTCTATTGGTCAAGGTATCATTATTGTTAAAGAATAAATCATCTGACTGTGATAGATTGACTCTGACACCATGTCTATAGATCACAGTATCATTATTGTTACGGGATAAATAATCTGACTGTGATATATTGACTCTGACACCATGTCTATAGGTCACAGTATCTAACACACACCTCATGCCCTTGTAACACCCTAGTCAGGCATTTATGACATTCTAGTCATACACAATCAACTATATAATACATACAGACAACATATCTTTGTTATAATTGTTCTACTGTATCTATCACACCTACATGTATAAGGTCTACATCTAACACCCCAGTCATGCCCTCATAGCACCCTAGTCAGGCAGTTGGGACATCCTAGTCATACACAATCATTTATGCCATACGTACAGACAACATATCTTTGTAATAATTGTTCTATTGTATCTATCACACCTTCATTTATAATGTCTTCATCTAACACCCCAGTCATGCCCTTGTAACACCCTTGTCTGGCATTTGTGACATCTTAGCCATACACAATCAACTTTATAATACATACAGACATCATATCTTTGTAATAATTGTTCTACTGTATCTATCACACCTACATGTATAAGGTCTACATCTAACACCCCAGTCATGCCCTCATAGCACCCTAGTTAGGCATTTGGGACATCCTAGTCATACACAATGAACTATACAATACATACAGACATCATATCTTTGTAATAATTGTTCTATTGTATCTATCACACCTCCATTTTAATGTCTTCATCTAACACCCCAGTGATGCCCTTGTAACACCCTAGTCTGGCATTTGTGACATCCTAGTCTAGACAATCAACTTTATAATACGTACAGACATCATATCTTTATAATAAATGCTCTATTGTATCTATCACACCTTTATATATAATGTCCTATCTAACACTCATGTCATGCCCTATTAACACCCTAGTCTGGCATTTGTGACATCCTAGTCATACACAATCAACTTTATAATTCCTGCAGACATCATATCTTTGTAATAATTGTTCTACTGTATCTATCACACCTACATGTATAAGGTCTACATCTAAAACCCCAGTCATGCCCTCATAGCACCCTAGTCAAGCAGTTGGGACATCCTAGTCATACACAGTCAACTATACCATACGTACAGACATCATATCTTTGTAATAATTGTTCTATTGTATCTATCACACCTTCATGTATAATGTCTTCATCTAACACCCCAGTCATGCCCTTGTAACATCCTAGTCTGGCATTTGTGACATCCTAGTCGTACACAATCAACTTTATAATACATACACACATCATATCTTTGTAATAATTGCTCTATTGTATCTATCACACCTTCATTTATAATGTCTTCATCTAACATCCTAGTCATGCCCTTGTAACACCCTAGTCTGGCATTTGTGACATCCTAGTCATACACAATAAACTTTATAATACGTACAGACATCATATCTTTATAATAAATGCTCTATTGTATCTATCACACCTTTATATATAATGTCATATCTAACACCCATGTCATGTCCTTGTAACACCCTAGTCAGGCATTTGTGACATTCTAGTCATACACAATCAACTATATAACACAAACAGACAACATATCTTTGTAATAATTGTTCTTCTTTATCTATCACACCTTCATTTATAATGTCTTCATCTAACACCCCATTCATGCCCTTGTAACCCCCTTGTCTGGCATTTGTGACATCCTAGCCATACACTATCAACTATATAATACATACAGACATCATATCTTTGTAATAATTGTTTTATTGTATCTATCACACCTTCATTTATAATGTCCTATCTAACACCCATGTCATGCCCTTGAAACACCCCAGTCTGGCATTTATGACATTCTAGTCATACACCATCAACTATATAATACTAACAGACAACATATCTTTGTAATAATTGTTCTACTGTATCTATCACACCTACATGTATAAGGTCTACATCTAACACCCCAGTCATGCCCTCATAGCACCCTAGTCAGGCAGTTTGGACATCTTAGTCATACACAATCAACTATACAATACATAGCATGCATAGAGACAACATATCTTTGTAATAATTGTTCTATTGTATCTATCACACCTTCATCTAACACCCCAGTCATGCCCTTGTAACATCCTAGTCTGGCATCTGTGACATCCTAGTCATACACAATCAACTTTATAATTCATACAGACATCATATCTTTGTAATAAGTGTTCTATTGTATCTATCACACCTACATATATAAGGTCTACATCTAACACCCCAGTCATGCCCTCATAGCACCCTATTTGTCATACACAATCAACTATATAATACATACAGACAACATATCTTTGTAATAATTGTTCTTCTTTATCTATCACACCTTCATTTATAATGTCTTCATCTAACACCCCATTCATGCCCTTGTAACCCCCTTGTCTGGCATTTGTGACATCCTAGCCATACACTATCAACTATATAATACATACAGACATCATATCTTTGTAATAATTGTTTTATTGTATCTATCACACCTTCATTTATAATGTCCTATCTAACACCCATGTCATGCCCTTGAAACACCCCAGTCTGGCATTTATGACATTCTAGTCATACACCATCAACTATATAATACTAACAGACAACATATCTTTGTAATAATTGTTCTACTGTATCTATCACACCTACATGTATAAGGTCTACATCTAACACCCCATTCATGCCCTCATAGCACCCTAGTCAGGCAGTTTGGACATCTTAGTCATACACAATCAACTATACAATACATAGCATGCATAGAGACAACATATCTTTGTAATAATTGTTCTATTGTATCTATCACACCTTCATCTAACACCCCAGTCATGCCCTTGTAACATCCTAGTCTGGCATCTGTGACATCCT